>NC_022012.1:61740761-61746034 GCF_000317375.1 Microtus ochrogaster
AGCTCTGTAGACCAGGCTGGTCTCGAACTCACAGAGATCCGCCTGCCTCTGCCTCCCGAATGCTGGGATTAAAGGCGTGCGCCACCACCGCCCGGCAAGAAACCAATCCTTATTGGAGATGTGGAAGAGGACAGGTGATGGGGAGGGGACAAGAGAGCGAATGTACACAAACCAGGGACAGTCTGTAGACATGGAAATGACGAAATGAAGCCCGCTACTTTGCAAAATTAACATATTCTAAAATACACATGAAAATTAAATTTTAAAAATGAGAGAAAGAAATCCTTATGGGCATATTTACATCGTATATAGCTCAACAACAGAGCACTTGCCCAGCACACATGAAACCATGGGTTTCATTCCCAGCACCGTAAGCATGTACTTCTATTGGGATATGGTACCACACACACAGCCCAGCACTTGGGTAGCGAAGGCAAGAGGATCCCCAGGGGTTCAAGGCCAGTCTGGGTGATACAGCAAGACCCATATTCTAGAGAAAAGCAGCCTTCAGGACTCTGCAAGGGAGGTAGCATCTTATTGTCAGGCTGAGCGCAAGCTTGTAATGCACCGGCCTGGTTTCTTCTAGGGAGTCAAGATTTAAGAAAAGTGTACCCCCATTAATCCCAGGCTGTAGGCATGGCAGCCAATGCCAGCAGAGTGATGGCCACAGCAGCTGAGTGTCTGTCCCAAGAGCCGGTGGACAGCATTCAACTTCACAGGCCTCCTTGTTACTGGGGATAAAGCTTGGATCTCATCACAGAAAACATTTTCTAAGATCTCCTCATGCAATATTTACAAGAGGCCATAAAGGGATGGGAGGGAAGCCAAAGAGGTGAGCAAAACCTAAAACCACCTTACCTCGGGGGCCCAGTAATGCCCTGAAATAGGTACTGTGTGATGCATCGAAATGTTCCATTTTAAAACCTATTAGAGAGAAAAGGAGACATTGATCAGTGTCTACTCAAAATACTTCTTCTACGCATTTTCCTAAAAGAACAACAACAAGCCAGTCTCCAAGGTGCAAAGGGAAAGGTTGAATTCCCTCCTCCAAAAACAAAACTGTTAACTCCTCCATGCAACCCATGTGCCAAGTCTAATTTGAAAATCAGAACGGTGACGCACCCTGCGAATTCACCTTGAAAACCAAGTCCCCGTTTCTGCAACTTCTTTTCTCAGTTCCATAAAAACCGTCCCTGCGATGCTGAACCTTGGTGTGAAAGGGTGGGAGGGGCTGAAAGGAGGCAGACATCCATCCCCACAGGGAAATGAGGCTCAAGGACAGGGCAGAGGAGGAGGAGCCTTGCGTATCACTATATGTACACAATAGTGTATATAATGTAATATATGCAATATAATTTAAAATATTCGTATTGTATTTACTTAAAGAGAGCGTAGGGGGACATGGAAGTCAGAAGACCAGTTCCAGAACTGGTCCTCTCCTTCTATCATGTGGGTCCATGGGGCTCGAACTCAGGACGCCACATTTGGAAGCAAGTACCTTTACCTGCTGAGCCATCCTGCTAACCCTATCCTTCCCCCAATGTTGTTACTATAGCATTTTCACACATACGTACACCCCTTCACCAATGTCACTCCTTTTGCTGGTCACTCCTCTCTCCCAATCATATACACTCCATTACCCATTTCTGACCCTGCTCCCCCCTTGAAATAACTTGTATTCCAGAATATTAGTTAAGATTTATGCTGTGGAGTATCTGTTTAATGATGCAAAGATGTGTTGCATTTTTTTATGCTGCATTTGTTTAACTCTCTAAAGCTGTGATACTTTGCCTGTCTAAATACCTAATTGGTATAAAGAGCTGAACGGACAATAGCTAGGCAGGAGAGAGATAGGCGGGGCTGCCAGGCAGAGAGAATGAATATGAGGAAGAGGGAAGATTGAGAAGAAGAGAAGAGGAAGACACCAGGGGACAGAGGCACCCGGCCACAGAGCCAGCCAGGGAGTAAGAAGTAAAGAAAGACATAGAATAAAGAAAGGTAAAAGGCCCGGAGGCAAAATGTAGCTGAAGAGAAATGGGATAATTTAAGTTAGAAGAGTTAGCTAGAAACAAGCCAAGCTAAGGTTAGGCATTCATAAGTAAAAATAAGTCTCCATGTATTTATTTGGCAGTTGGGTAGTGGGTCCTGTGAGCTTGAGGCCAGCCTGGATTAAAGAAAAAGTTACAAAATGGCAAATAAAATAAAACGAACAATAAAACGAAAACAAGCAAACAAGAATTCAGCTAAATTTACCACAACTTCAGTTTTATGGTTATCAACTCCATAAGCATGATGTACATAGAAGTGCTGAAAATACAGTTGCACTGTTCCAGACAGAAGTAGATGCAACGGCCCCTGAGGCGGTAGTTCGCATTCACCTACATCTTCCAAGAGTCTGCAGTTGCTAGCATGCTCTCTTTAACACAGATGTACATCTGCAGACTGAAAGGGGTCTTTTCCTCTGTGTCCTGTTTAAATCCTTTTTATTAAAGTCAGGAAGACGCATTTCCAACTTTCTCTATCCCTGTAGTAAGCTCTAATGTGGTGTTGGGAGTTAATGGTGGATGGACACGCGCTGTGGAATAATCCTTCTGTACACTGTGAATATGTATTACTCTCAATGGTTAATATAAACTTGTCCGATAGCAAGGGAGGATAAAGTTAGGATGGACAATCAAATGGAGGACACTGGGACGAGGAAGGGCAGAGTCAGAGAAGACACCAGCCAACTGCCGAGGAAGCAGGACATGCAGAAAATGAGGTCACAAGCCAGGAGCCACGTGGTGAAGTATAGCTAATAAATATAGTTAATTTAAGTGTAAGAGTTAGCCAGTAACAAGTCTGAGCTACTGGCCGAGCATTTGTAAGTAGTATTAATCCTCTGTGTCGGTTATTTGGGAGCAGGCAGACGGGACAGGAAAACTGCTTACAGATATGATCAAAATATACTCTATCAACGCACGATATTTTCAAAGAACAAATGCGGTGTAAAAAAGAAAACATCACCAACGTTGCGACTTCCAAGGGCAAAAGCGAAGCCTGTTTCAGCAACTGCTAATCATTCAATGGTCCTCCCCGCGCTTGGCTTGTCACCCAAGTATTTGTGCTCTCTGGCTGATTTCCAGGTAAATAGCTTTATGCATGGAAATGTCTGATAGCTCTAACGATTACGATTAAGTCAATACGGCTGGAATATGAAGGGGAACTAAGAGAAACACTAATGCTGGATTGCAGCAGATCAGGGGCTGTGTCTGAGCATCTCTCCTGCTCTGGGAAGACACCGACTCCCTCAGCCTGTGGTAGACACTGAGAGCATCAACCCCCATCCCAGTGAAGGGCTCCCCAGTTCTGCAACAAAGACTGTGACTACCAACAGTCTCCTTCCGCCCGAGACATTTTACCTCTAGATCTTAATACCCCGATGGGCATTCGCACTGGAGGGATAAAGGCACAGTTTAAGCTGATCAATGAGTGGATCAGGACTGGGTGCTTTAAAGGCAACTAAGCCTTGAAACCCATTTCCCACTCAAAATGCGGCAGGCAGGTTGTTTAACTTCCTATCTGTAAAGTGAGGGGGGCAGTAAAGTAACTGTCTCGAACACTAGATGATTACTGACAGGATTTAATTACTATATGTAAGTCCTTTAAGGTAGTGTTGGGGACAGGCAGTAAGCCCTCCGATTGTCTGCTACCAGTCAGCTACAGCAGTCTGTACTGCTCTGGGTACCACCGACATTCTGAGGGAAACTATCCTTGTCCAGTGTGCTGTGGATCACGGACCCATCCCTGGTCCCTGTCCACCGAACAGTATCACTGAGCCTCTGGTTCTGATAACCTTCAAAACCATTTCTAAGAATTGCCAAACCTCTGGGGGGAGAGGTGAGGCATGGGATGGATAATAATTCAGGAGAGGAATTTGTAAGAACAAGAAATTAGTCAGGACTTAAATGAAAACAGTAAACATCGTTTCCTGTGTCCAACTGAGTGTAAACAGGGATGAAGGTTAGAGATCAAGTGATGTGCCCGGAAGGTGTAAGGAGCCCCAAACCAAACCCAGGTCTTAAAGACAACCACTGCTGGGATGTACCTCCGTGGCAGCTGTACGCACACACTTAATGCCACGCTGTAGGAAGAAAATTCAAGTAACCAATTCTAACATCAGGAATAGTTCCCATTGAGACACACAAGAGAATAGTACAAGAATCGTTGTGTTCGCTCTGCTTGTTTTAGCTAAGGGACTTTACAGGAGGCTGGAAGATTTGGTGTTCTAAGCAGAGGCCAAAGGAAAGCTGGAAACAAGAGCGAAGAAAGGCTTTAAATGATACAACACTAACTGGTCTGGGGGGGCAGGGCAGGAGAGCCATTAGCGGATTGGGAAAAAAAAATAAGTTCCGGGAACTGCTCTGAATGACCCATTATTTCAAGGACAACAGCCTAGGACAGAGTCCAGTTTGAGAATCTAGGCTAACGTGGCCAGAGAAAAGCGGCTTGATTAAAATGTAAGGTCAAATTTCAGTCCACGAGTACTGAATCCAGCAGCGGACTACCAAAAAGACTGGTGTTTTTAGTACTTGGAGACACTGAAGACAGCGTCAGTCCTGGATCCTTTGTTTAAACTGTTGTGCTGTGAGGCCTGCAGGAGCGGGCGTGCACAGGGGCTCCCTTCAAAAGCACACGGGGAGAGGGAGGCTTTGCCAGCGCGCCACATCTGTTCTGAGGATGCTTTTCTTCTCTGCAGAACTCTCCCCAGTCAAACTCAGGACATAGTGAAAAAGCAGCCAGTCTTTGAAAGACCAGACATGAGAAGCAGTCAAGAGGGATACACTTCACAGGACGGCTTGCTGGGCCTATGATGAAAGGGAAGCGGGGAAGCTATCTGTGACACAGGCCCTGATTGCGGGGGAGGGGGCCGACCCATGACTCACCAGCCTGATTGACATGTCAGGTATCTTCCCCAACTCTCCCCCACACACACCCAGCTGGGTCCTTATGCTCCTCCCGGCTGAGGCTGTTTGCTCTTAGGGGGACAAAGGCAGGTGTCACCAAAGGCCCTGAATGCCACACTTCTGCTGACCAATCCACGCCATTCATTTTTTTTTTTTTCATTTACATCTACACTGTCTACACCAGCTGCTAGGCACTGGGGCCTTAAAACCTTACGAGATACAGTAGTTTAGAAAACAGAACTCAAGGCTGGGAAGAAAGAGATACTATAAACACAAACAGTAACCTACATGGCTTTTTTTTTTTTTTTTTTTTTTTTTGGTTTTTCG
>NC_022012.1:61746134-61754660 GCF_000317375.1 Microtus ochrogaster
TTTGGTTTTTCGAGGCAGGGTTTCTCTGTGGCTTTGGAGCCTGTCCTGGAACTAGCTCTGTAGACCAGGCTGGTCTCGAACTCACAGAGATCCGCAGAGCCAGGATTTGTTCACTACATGGTTTTAACGACTTCAGTCAACTGCGGTCCAAAGAATAATAAAGTGAACAAATCCTGTTTTTTGACTGAGGATAGACTCACACCGTCCCAGAGGGAGCACACATTGCCTTGGGCAGGGCAACCCCACCAATGACACGCTTCCACCGGGACAACCCCTTCCACATCTACTTATCAGACCAGCTGCTCACATGGCGTTTGTTTATTCATGGACCTAAAGAATACTAACGCTGGCAATTTGGAGATGTCAAAATACTCCCTTTAAAGTGTGTTTTGTAAGAAAAGGCCAAAGTCTGTTATAATGTGAGTGTATGGGAAGAGAGGAGGGGGGAGAAGGGAGGGTAGAGGAAGGGGGAGGGCAGGGAGGGAACCCAGTATGTATAGGGTTTCATAGAGCCTTTGGCTTCTGGCATTCAGTGGGGGTCTTGAAGTAGACGCAGAAGGCTAGGGGGACAACTGTATTACTGACAAATACTCTCACAGGAAGACTTAAAGCAGGGAGAGCGGATGGAATGGGTCTCAGAGGAGGGCATATTTTCAAAAACAGAGTAAGAGAGGGCTGCCTGAGAAGCTGGCAGCACCGGGGGGAGGGGGGGTAGAGCCAGCCCTGTGTCCATCAAGAAAAAGGGCACTGTACTCACTACACAGGGGCACAATGGCTCAGAGTGTACACCTGGCCCGGCTCAGCAGTGGGCAGTCATGCAGAGCACATGTGCCGAATGACTTGGAGCAGTAGAGAGGTGACAGCTCTACGATGCTCACACCACCTCTGTCCTCATGCTCCTGGCTGCAGACGACCTGCTGCCACCGTGCCCTTTCCAGCTTCATCTCCCTCACTGCGCCTCATCTGTTGTGTCAGAGGACCAGTACAAACATCTTCACTGCCCGGCTGGACTGGCCCACTGCTGAGTGGCCTGTGGGTTTGACTGCATAGGCACGGAACAGTGAAGGACCCTTGACACTCTACCTAGTGGCTGCCATGACCCGATTTGCAATGATGTCCCATCATGTCGCCAGGTCTGCAGCCCGCCTATCTGCTGCAGTTTCCAGCTTCCGAGCTGTGTGGCCCAGTGATGTGACTTCTCCAGGGTGCTGGGCCAAGTGGGAACACAGCTGCTCTGTCCCACTGTGCTAGCAGGGACCAATCCAGGCTCTGGTGACTTCCTAACAGGAGGGGCTTTGATCCTCTGTGTACCAAACAGTAGGCCTTTCTTTGATCTGCCTGGCCCCCCACAAATTAACAAGAGGGACATGACAAGAAAGGATTGCTCTCCCCAGACACCGGACCCTGCTGACACCAAACCAAAGCCACAGCCTCTTCAACACAGAGTCTCGGACCTCCACTCAACCCGGAGGGCCTTGCGGAGACTGCAGGCCGTAGCTAGGTATACCAGTATACATTTTTAAAATTCCAACCATAACAGTACCCCAGAACTACCAACGGGTGCAAGAGCACACAGAAAACACGGGGACAAAGAAAAAAGGAAGCGAGTGAAAAATAATAAGTTAGAAGAGATCTCTTGGAAACCTCCTGAGACAAAAATAATCTAGGTAGACTTCAAACTGGAGATCTTGCCTCTGCCTCCTGAGTGCTAGGAAAACAGGCGTGACCCACCAGGCATGGATAAGAATTCCTTTTTGATGCACACATTTCCCAAAAGATAATCTCAGCTGAGTCATTTCTCACTATAAAATCCTGGACCACTTTCGGTAACTTATGCCACTATACTGTGTCACATTTTAAATATCCCACCATGGGACACTGACTGAGGCTGACACTCCCTACACTTGAAGGGACAGCTGAGAGGGCATGACGGGAGAAAGGAGGCCAGAGCACCGTCTACATCACTCCCAGCAGGTGCTTAGAATTTAGAATCCTTAGGCCCAAATTCAAAGACCGAACAGAAGCACCACAGCACGAAATACTGTACCCTCTGAACCCAAGAAGGCAAAGCCACATCCCCAAAGAGAACCCCAGCTCTGCTGGTGCGGAAAACCCACCCTCTATCTCTCTCCTCATTGGCTCCCTTTGAATGGAGTGTAAGCCCAGGTAAATGACACAGCAGAGCTACTAGGAGCAGGTTCACAATGAAAAATTACACTCCAACGGTGTTACAGCAAACCTGTCCCATCTGCTTCCCACGGGGTTCCCAAGGAGGGCGAAGAAGTGGGGCTGGGGGCCTGGGATGGTAAGATCGGCAAAGGCTGCTGAGTAATAAATAGCCAGATCTGAAGTGTGTGAGCTCTCTTGGGCAGTCTATGTGACGGAGAGAGCAAGCATGGTACCAAGCATGGCCGGGACCTAAGGCAATCTGTCTGGACAGGTAAGATGTAATAAAACTACATGGTAGAGCTAGACCACAAACCACAGCAAGGACAGCTGGTGCCCTAAACCCAAGCCAGGGCCATTCTGGAAATCTGGCTGCAAAGGTGACCCTGCCAGGTGCCGGTCTCCTTGTCTGAGCAATCAGTCCAGTCAAATTCCTTTGGCTTAAAATACATCATGGAAGTGTAGTTGTCTGCTATGTAACCCCAGCACATTGGGTTTTTGGTTTTTTTCTCCCGAATGGTCAAAGCTCACCTAGAAACAGCCAGCTAAACTGAGCTAACAAACCTCTGACCCGAGAGGCAGCAGATCTAACAGCCTGCACTCGGGCTCGTCCATCCCTTTTAATGGTCAACTTAGGGTCAGCAGACGTGGAATGCTCTTCGTGTTGGCTGTCAACACACACACACACACACACACACACACACACACACACACACACACAGGGAGGGCGGGAGGCATAGCCACAACACACAAACACATACTCTCCCTGAACTTTAGAGGTGTTCTACATTGAGAACATTAGCGCCCAGAGAGAATAAGCAGCATTTTTTTTTTTAAGAAATGTTAAAATACAGCCTCAGGGTATGTGGGCTCTGTGAGACCCCAGCCAGTTTATTCTACAATTGTAAGGCCCTGTCTCAAAACAAACAAACACCAAAACCAGAATTGTTAACTACAGAAGTCTACAAGGGGGAGAACACTCGAGTACTAACAAGCTTTAGGACACGAATATAACCTAACAACAAAATTCCTCAAAAAATCTGGCATTTAAATAATAAAGTTGGGTTAAATCCTGGCTACAGAAAAATAACCCGCCACGTTAGTTACATGCCTCCTCCAACTGCGCGCCACCGTTCCCACACACACAAAGCTACACAGTCTTTGCTAGTGTAGACTTCCCATATGCTCTCCCCCCTCACTCAAAGACGGCAACTCTTCTAACCACCCTGGTGACGTCTCTCTTCTGAACATGAAGAAAACTGGCACATCCCATTCCGGGGCTCAGATCAGTAACTACAAGGCATAGATGTGTTCTTTGAATTGGGGCCACAAATCAGGCCATTGTTAAGAAGGTAAAGCCTCCCTACTGTTTTAGGATGTAATGGACAACTTTGGGACAAACATGTTTAAAATGTTGCCACATCAGTAGTCCTTTGCACCAAAATAAGATTAGATGTTTCAAATGGGAAGCCTCCATCTCCAATTCCTGTTGCTGCTAGTTAGTATTAAAAAAAAAAAGAATTATTTTAGGGCACGCGGCACTGACAGAGAGCTTGGGTTGCACACATGAAGCCCTGAACTACTTGATCCCGGGACTCAAGAGCGCACCAGCACACAGAAAGGAAGGCACAGGGGTACACTACTCTAAACTACTCTAAACACCGCTAGAGGACACTTTTCTAACTAACAGCTACTCCACTGGTTTTGCTTTTTGCTGTGGTCTGTGGTAGTAGTAGTTTGGGTTTTTGGTGTTTTTGTTTTTTGTTTTTTTTCCCCCAGAGACAAGGTCTCACTATGTAGCCCAAACTGACCCCATAATCCCCCTGCCTCAGCCTTCAAGGCACTGGAACCGCAGGCTTTACCTACAGGCTCAGCTGTTCTGTTCTTAGAGGAAGCCATCTGCAAGCCTCCCTGCTCTGCTTTCTTCTCATTTCCAACCCTTTCTCTTTCCTCTGACCCAACATCAGGCACCCTCTGCATAGCTCCCTGCAGCTCTGCTATCTGAACCACACATTTAGCATGCAGCAATGTCTACGTGGCAGAACCTGGTTATTTCCCATTAGGTCTTATGAAACCTAGCACTGTACCACCTTAGGTTAATTAGTTCTTCCAATTTCTGAGTAAGATAGTCCACAGACATGACACCAGAGAGGGAAAGACAGACTTGGTATTACAAAGGAAAGAGGAAGACCCACCCACAACAATGGCTTCCTAGAATCCTAGTTACAGAGGCATTTTCCCAAGGAGTCCTTCCTCATTGTGCTCAGCAAAGACATTCTGGAAGGTATGAAACAACTTTAAAAAATATAAACTCATGCACGTATCCCTCTTTCAAAATCAAAAGGAACTTCTTTCCACTCAGGACAAAGAGATGTGCTTTTCTGGTCGTTAAAAGCATTATATAAAACCCAGACACAGAAAGACAATTTTCACATGTACTCACTCAAAGGTGGTTTTTAAACACAAAGCAAAGAAAGCCAGCCTACAAACCACAGTCCCAGAGAAAACTTTCAACAATAAGGACACTTAGAGAGACTTACATAGATCTAATCTACATGGGAAGTAGAAAGTAGAAAAAGACAAGATCTCCTGAGTAAATTGGGAGCATGGGGACCTTGGGGAAGGGTTGAAGGGGGAAGGGGAGAAGCAGGGAGGGGAGCAGAGAAAAATGTAGAACTCAATAAAAAGCAATAAAAAAATGTAAAACACACACACAAAAGTGTTATATAAATAACCTAAGAAACTCAGGTGTAAGAAAAACAGCCATCTGAAAGGGAAGTATTAATGGTCCTAGAATTCAATTCTAAGTGAATTCTTAATAGCGTGTACCTTTAAGCCCAAACTTCTTCCCCTCTCTCCTAACAGGGATTTTAGCCTTTAAGTCCTCTAACATGGACTCCACATACCAAATTACTTAGCAAACACTCAGAGATGGGTTCACTGCTATAGAATTGCCTCTTAACAGTACCAATCTCATTTCCACTTTAAACCTCAGAACTGGTGATGACTTCTGGCTTCATCAAAACACACTCTGTAGCTTGGAATCAGACAATATCTGATGCACAGAATCCTCCCTGCTGGCCAGTGAACATCAGACTGCTGCAAGCTGACTTAGAACTTATTCCCACGATAACCAATCAATGCGCACGACGCTATGGTGCAGCGGTAAAACCCATGTATCAGCGTGGGACTCTGGCCGCCCCGTGACTGGATTTGCTTCTGCGCTTCACGGCTGCCTTTCATGCTACCGGGCTTTTGAAATGGAGCCAACTCAGGCTAACAGATTTCTTGAGCTGCTGTGTGCAAAGCCTGTATGCTGCCATGCTTCTCGCCATGACAATACATGTCTGCCTGCATGCTACCATGATTCCCGCCATGACAGTGATGGACTAAACCTGAACTAAATGTTCTTCTTTATAAGAGTTGCCATGGTCATGGGTCTCTTCACAGTAATAAAACCCTCAGTAAGACATTCACATCTGTATCTTCATAGAGAACCTGGATGGGCACGTGACAGCCCGTGTAAGCCTGGACTAGTACGGAAATGAATACACCCTCGTGACATTCCAGCTTCCTAGTCACAGCTTTTCCAATGTGGCTGCACCTCACAGACACCCAGCAGCTTTAACACACAGATGTCTAGAAGTTCAGGGCCATCCTTCAGGAGGCCGAGAAACCTCTCTGAGCAGCTCCACAGTTCTCTGAGGAGCGTTCTGCTTGGACCACTGGTTCAGGAATGAATGGGCTTCTGCACTCCGACAAAACCCCCTACAGTCACAGCTGCTGATGCTCAGTCACCCACGCTGCATCTGTATATTGTGTTACACCGACAGAGCCGTCTCAAGGACAAGCTGCTTTTCACTGTAACGGATTCTGGCGCAATTCCTCATCTGCTGTAATTTTACCAGCTAAGAGGAAGGAGGACCTCTTTTATTCAAACCATCTCTCCAAGTGAAACAAAACCCTCCCAATATAGAAATTATTTCTCATGTGTGCTAATACTGCCCCGCCTCACACTTGATGTATACCCAGCATGCATTATACAGAGTCACTATCTATCCTGCAGAGTCCCCATTATAAGGAGCCACTATCTATCCTGCAGAGTCCCCATTATACAGAGCCACTATCTATCCTGCAGAGTCCCCAAACTGAGGGGATGTCCACGAGAAGCCTCCCGCTGTTAGCTCTTCAAGCCACAAAAGAGGGTCTGGATGATCTTGAAAAAAGAAAACTTTGTATCTTAAATGAAAAAGTTTTCCATGCCATTCTGCAGTCTGAACAAGAACAATTCTTTTCGTTTTAAGAGGGAAAAAAAAATGTAAGTTGTTCTTCCCCTTTATTCACAGAGGCCCAGAGGCAGTCAGCTGGGTTCCCAGGGGGCATTCTACATAAGCAGAGTCAATGTGGTTGTCACATGAAGGGGACTGCAGAAAAAGATCCATAGAACAGACACTATGATAAGCTATACAAAAGGCAGTCAAAAACAGGTGCTGGCAAAGACACGGGGAAACTGGGGTATTTGTGGGGGGCTTGTTGTTGTTCAGTTTGTGGCTGCTTTGCTTCAGACAGGGTCAAACTTCCAGAGACCCACCTGCCTCTGCCAGGCTCAGATACTCATGTTAAATGACAGTGACACTGTTATGGCTTAGGTGTCATGGGAAACAGTCCAGCAAGTTCTCAAAACAAGAAAGAATTTCATGCTGCCCGGCAATTCTAGATAGTCATGCAAGAGAATGAAAATCTATGAGATATATTATTTCTAACAGCCCCAAAATTAAAGCAGCTCCAGAGTCCACCAACTAACCAAGGAATCAACAAAATGACAGACGGGGCAGAAAGACAAGAAGATGTTCCTCAGCACAACACACAAGCAGCTACCCGTCACTTGGTTCCATTACATTCAATGTCCCAAACAGACACATGATTAGACAGACACGAAGTACCAACATGGCTGCCAATGGCAGGGGGGGTGGGGGAATGCCTACTGTGTGACTGTGTGTGTGTATAATTTTTTTTCCAGGACATTACATGCTCCAAAATTATATTCAAATAATTTTTTTTAAAAAGTTTTAAAGGAGGTACTTAAATACTTAAACTTTTTGGGTATTTATATAAACTTCTAGAAATCAATACCAAAGAACTAAAAACAGTTGTGTATTCCAGTTTCCCTAAAGATCACCATCAAGGTAATATTTAGAACTGCAGAAATATTGAGATAAGAGTCGATTATTAAAATCCTACCCGGAAATTAGAACTACAGAAACTGTTGCAGAGACCCACAGTTACATACTACTCTACTGCCAAATAAAATTAATTAAACATTAGGAGAAATGAAAACTTATCTTTACACAAATGTTTGTATAGCAGCTTTATCACGGTAAGTCAAACTCAAATAACTAAGATGTTCTTTAAGGGGTGGACAGTTAAACAGCAATATGTCCATACTATAGAACATTACTCGGGAATTAGTTTTAAAAAAGAAAAGGCCTGGGATATTCCCCATGAGTTGTTAGTGGGGAGCCCAAATAATGCAAGCAAGCCATTATTAGTGTTGCTCTTGGTTGCCCAACAGCTAGACTGTAAGATATTCCTGAAGACACGACACACTTTGGTTGCAGGACAACAGAGAAGTCAAGATGGAAATGATCCAAAATTTCCCACCTGCCGGCTAGCTTTCATCATAACAGAAGGTGTTTTGAGCCACTGGAGGAGAAACATCAATGGCTTTATCCAGCAGTGAACCTTGAACTGAGAGTACTAACCAACCTGGCAAACACGGTATGTCTATTGGAAAAACAGTGGAGAAAGGTTATGGAGGCAACCGACCACTTTCTGATTGAATGTGTGGAAATCTGGTCAAAAGCCCATGGATCGGGGTGGGTAATTAAGGCCTAGGGACTGATGGGGGAGGGGGGGGAATCTGGTACTGTTGTTCTGCTAGACGGACGTGTTTTCAAACTGCCTCCTCAATTAATTATACTCATATCCACTGATAAGTGTGGATTATGCTTATCCCCACTGATAAGTGTGAATTATGCTTATATCCACTGATAAGTGCTTTCAACCTTGGCCGGAGAAGTCAATGTAGCAGGTGGGTAAGTGCTGAGAATAAAGGACCGTGAGTGCTCGGCCCGAGGTAGGACACGGTCACCCTCTACTGCTCAGGAGACACCACGGAAGAGGGAAAGAAAAGAATGGAAAAAGCCGGAGGATGGAAAAGGGTGCTGCGCAATGCTGTCTTCTGGACATGGTGACTCAGGAGCTCACTGTAGCTAGAGTTACCAGCTCGAGACCTGCAAAGGGTCAAGTTGACACCAGCAGGCAGCATTAACTGGACTTGCTGGGTTGCAAAAAAGAAAG
>NC_022012.1:61754760-61764365 GCF_000317375.1 Microtus ochrogaster
GGGGGGTGGGGGGGACAAAGAAACTATGAGAGGGTAAGAAGGTGAAAGGGGACACGTTGGGAGACACCCGGGGGTAGGGGGAGAGGAGAGTTGGGGGTAAAAAGAATCAAGATATATTGCAATCATGTCTAAAACTGTCAAAGAATAAAAGACAGTTTTTTAAAAACGCCGACTGATGTACCAACAACCTAGGTGAACTTCCAGAGACTTAAACCGAGTCGAAGAAGTCGATCCACTTACATAACATTCTATAAAGACCAAATTACAGAGCTGGAGAAGAGCCTAGGGGTTGCCAAGGGTTAGAGGCGGAGGGAAAAGAGGAGGCAACCAGAGCAAACTTGCACTGATGGTACCATCCCCTGCCAGACTGTACCAAGGTCAAAGTCTGCAAGGCATTTTCCCCGAGTAACCAGGTCAAGGGTATCTAGGATGGCTGTGCTCTCTCTTTTATTTTAAATTAAAGTATAATTAGATCATTTACCTCTTCTCTTCACCCTCTCCCATGTACCCCTGGCCCTAGTTCCCTCCGTGTGTGCTTGTGTATCTGTGTGTGGACGCGTGTGCTCTTTCAGCTGCATATGAATTTACAACTCTCTCAAAAAGCTCAATTTTTAAAAATCCATAACTGTTATAAGAGAAACTAACCAGGTCGGGCAGTGGCAGCACATGCCTTTAATTCCAGCACTTGGGAGGCAGAGGCAGGTGGATCTCTATGAGTTCGAGGTCAGCCTGGTCTACAAAGTGAGTTCGAGTTCCAGGGCAGCCAAGGCTGTTATGCAGAGGAAAAAAGGGAGGCAGGCAGGCAGGCAGGCAGGCAGGCAGGGAGAACTAACAAACAAGCAAGGCTAAGCATCTGTTAAAAACAAAACAAGACAAAACACACGCATCCTCTACCTGATCTACATGGTGGTGACTTTAGGGTGTAACCAAAACTAAAAAGGCTGTGTGTTGGAAAAGGAAGAGGGGTCCTCGAAGCTTTGCCCAGAGCTTACACCATCACCCACACACTGGCATTTCCACTGCTCCACGGCAATCGGATCTAGCTTCATTCGACACTCTATCCAGACCATGGGGATGGGGAGCTAGCTTCCATCAGCCTTGGTTCTGCTTCACTTCGGGGAACCCTGAACTGCTCATGGGCTACTTCCCAAAGAGGAAGAAAGTCGGGGAACTAGTAAAGACTCCTGAGTCAGAGACACCGTGACCCCGACGACTGCAATCATCACGTCAAATGCAGGAGCTCATCCCACAGGACTACTGCAGATGGGCGACCTGGGAGAAACCCGGACCAGCTCCAGGGCTTTGGAGGTCAGTGAGTGCAAGCGAGAAGTCTGTCCCTTCCTCCCTAAGTGGTACACCCTTCCCTCACCTCAGCCCCTCCCTCTACTGCAGATTGAACACAGGGTCTCTCACACAGTAAAAAGTGTCCTACCGCTGAGTTAGTCTCAGCATGCCCCCCACCCACAGTTTGTTTATTTTTTAAACAAAACTCCTCGCACCGCGGTTTTATATTGTCACAGCCTAGGTTTTTCTGATAATCAAATGTAAAAGCTCACTGCCTTATAAAAAAAAAATTAAGAACTTTTTTTTCTATTGTCTGGTTAATTTCTTATCAATGCCACTGAAAATGACAAGAATAAAGTATTTTATCTTGCACGGTACCACACACCTCTAATCCCAGCACTCAGGGGAAGTGGAGGCAGGTGCTGAGTTCCAGGTAAGCCTGATCTACGTAATGAGTTCCAGGCCAAATACAGGCTACATAGAGACCCTGTCTCAAGGAGGGAAAAAAAAGCAATTTTACATGAGTAGGGACTCCTGTCTCCATGTGACCTAACTGCCAGCCGCCACTTGGCTCTGCACGGAGGAGCTACTCAATTGGTGCAGCCTCCCATGCAGACTGAGGGGCCTCTGGAAGCTCCACCTACACCCAGTCTCTCTCAGGCAAGGCTTTCCTTTCTCCACAGGTGAGCATGGTGCGCCCATCCTGAGGAGGGTAAAGGCGGAAAGCTGACGTCACGCCACATGGCTGCATCTGAGGGGAACTTCCGAAGCTTGGTGAAGTCACACCAACAAGAGCCAGTGTTCTGCTATGGGTTCCGGCAGCCCGACTCCCCCCAAGCAGCAACGTTCACCTCAGCTATAAACGAAACTAAGGAACGTCAGTGATGGCATTAACCTGAAGCCCATTAAGGCGTAACCAACGGGTCCCCACAGGAAAATTAAAGAGACTCGAGGGGAGGGGACCCCATCTGTGTACAGAAGTTGTCAACAGCCTTTCCTAGAGAAATCAATTGGGTAAATTTTAATACAAGATACTGCAAATGCTCGAACACATGCCTTTCCTGGGCATCAGATTTCTTCAGGAGCACAGCACAAGGTGGTGATCAGAAGTCGGCTTCTCTCCTGGAAACTCAGAGAGCTAACGGTTGTCCTTATTACTTTATCAAAAACATCCTTACTCAGCACAAAAACTACAAGACAGACAGATGGACAGATAGACATACACTGAAGGGTAAGACTGACTACCTGGCAGGTTACAGAAATAAAACGGTGCATAAATATCCTAGCTGATCTATCACATTTTCCCTTGTGCACAAAAAGCTGAAAAATCAAAACTGTTAAACTGCGTCTAAAATAGCTTGTCATTCCCTCCAGTGCTTTCTGCTATACACACGAGCAATCTAATGAGGTTCAGCAGGCTGCAAAAGTCTACAGCCATCGCGGGCCACTATAATAAATACTCAAGACTAAAAGGCTCGTTAAACTTTTTCTTTGTCATACTTCTGGAGGCTACACTGTCCAGACCTTTTTGTACTTCTTTTTTGTTGCTGTTTTGGTTTGTTGAAACAGGGTCTCATTATGTAACCCTGGCTGCCTGGGAACTATGTAGACCAAGATGGCCTTGAATTCACAAAGATCTGCCGGCCTCTGCCTCCTGAGGACTGCAATTAAAGGTATGCGCCACCACACACAGTTCTTTTTTCCTATTTTTGAAGATTTATTTTTAATTATATGCTTATATAATTGTATTATATGCTTATGTGCGGGTAAATACACATGAGTACAATGCCCACTGAGGTCAGAGGCTTCAGATCCCCGGGAGCTGGAGTTACAGAGAATTGTGTAACACCTGGTGTGGGCTCTAAGAACTGAACCCGGGTCTCCTATAAAAGCAACAAGGGCTTTTCACAACTGAGCTGTCCCCCAAAATTATTGTTTTTTTAAAAATATACACAATCTCCCCTTTATGTAAAGATGTATTACAGATATTCATTTGTCTTCTGGCTTTTGAAAATGCAGACTGAGCAGGGTGGTGACGCATGCCTTTGATCCCAGCACTCGGGAGGCAGAAGCAGGCTGATCTATGAGTTTGAGGCCAGCCTGGTAACAGAGCGAATTCCAGTAGAGGCTCCAAAACTACAGGGAAACCCTGTCTCGAAAAACAAAAACAAACAAAAAGGCAATGTGGACTGTTGAAAAAAAATCTTCAAAAAGAGGGGTCCTGTAAAGCAAGAGTAAGTTTGGTCTGTGAGAGAGGGTCATAAATCCATTTTTTAAAAGTCAAATGTTTTGGAACACTCAATCCTAAGGCGGGGGAAAAAAAAGTCAAATGTTCTGTGTATTTGAGGACACCACTGCCCTGGTTGATTTCTTAACTGTGCACAGCTCCCTGCAGAAGAGAGGCCCTGGTGATTGACAGCCGAGTCAGCAGAATTTTGTTTACACTCCTAGTTATCACACGAACTAAAGCAGTATAAAAACAGTTTGATTCTTCCAGGCCTTGCGCAGGTGCTGATGAACAGTTAGGGAAATATTTTGATTGATCACTGAGAAATTGTATACCCCCGTGTCCTCTCCCTGCCACACACAGACTAAGGTTTGGGACCCAACAGCTTCAATTTTGAATCACCCAACTCCTACCTGGGTCATCATGGCCTCATGGTGACAAGCGGCCTTCTGTCTGAGATCCGTGTCACTGGAGGAAACTGTCTGGCAAGTCGGGAGAAGTGGCTCTGAGTTTAACAGGATGAAGGGGCATGAACTCTGGCCTAATTTGCCTGACCATCAAACAAATCCTGCATTATTACAGACTGCAATGCTTAACTAGTGAGTTAAGAAAATTCCCGTATGAAGCCTGAATGCTCTCCCTTGGACGACTCCGGCTTCAGAAAGGGACCATTAGTAAGAGAATCACACCAATGACCACCCCAGAAGGAGCCACCACTGTGTACTTAGGACTAAGAACCATACCACGCAAACTGTTCAATGTACTCTTCCCAATAGTCCCTAAAGGGTTATTTTCTTATTTACAGATGTGGAGACTCACACACAGAAACCACAGAGCCCATACCAGGTGGAAAACTGATCCAAGTCTGGCTGCTGAGCTTTTAACTGCCACTAAAATTAGAGCGGGTTTAATCTGGTCTGCCAGAAAAGCAGGAGAGAGCATCAAACTAGCAACCTGCAGACACCTGCGACCAAATACCGGCTCTAAGGCGTAGGGTAAAGTTTGGGAAAAGCATTTTCTACACAGGGCGACCTGATCCCACGACAATGATTCTGTAAGATGTCAGAGAACCGGCCTTGGGAGACAAGCTTGGTGGCACATACACTCCCCCTTCACTTCAAGTTTCCATTCTTAAAGCGTCAGATTGACTTTGGTACCTTGGAGGCAGCAGGAGTTTGGTACCTGGGCAGCAGGCCTGCTTTGCAACGGTGGGTGTTGTGCAGTAATGCTGTGATTCTAGCCTATGGGTCGCGAGGAAGTTCTCATTTGCCTTGAAGGACTGTAGGACATAAGGATGTCCACTGTGCTCAGCATGCAGGACTGAGAACCAGGATGAGTCAAAAGCCTCTCCTATGTTTCTTTAATATACTTCACACAGGGGCTGGAGAGCTGGTTCAGCGGTGGAGAGCACCGGCTGCTCTTGGAGAGGACCTGGGTCCCATTCCCAGTACCCACATGGTGGCTCACAAGCCTCCAGAGCTGTAGGTCCAGCGGAACCTACACCCTCTTCTGGCTTTTGTGAGCACTGTATACACACGGTGCACACATATACATGCAGGCAGAACACCCATACACACAAAATAAAAATTAAGTGTGGTATGAAGAACACAGACTCAATTATAAAACTATCTACCAGAACTAATTATACTAATCTATGTAATTAAAATACACATCTAAAATGTGTATTAAGTGCTTAATGGCAATAAAAAGGCCTATGAGAAGGAGTCCGAGATAATTATCTTGCCCTAGGTTAAGACAAAGAGTAGAGGAACAGGTGACAGTTAGGTTTTTAAACAACTTTTTCAGAATACATTTCTGTATTTATTGGCGTTGTGTGTGCACACATCGATTGGTTACTGACTTCCACTATGTGGGTCCAGGGGATGGAACGGTGGGCGCCCGGCGTGAGGCACTGAGTCATCTCCAGCACACTAAGGTTGTTTTTCATGTGTTTTCATCTCCCAAGCCAGCGGCAAATAATGAGACAGCTTAAAGAACTTTCAGTAGAATGTGCAACCAAGAGACAGGCCGACGAAGACAGTGTCTCCTGAGTTGGTAAAACAGGTTATCTTGAGGCCAAAGACGACTGGAGACACCGATACCCTGGCCCCTGAGGTAGACAAGCACAACACTAAATGTCACCGGCTTCGGCAGCACTGGCCCCACGCTCAAGCCTACTTTCCAACTAACTTGGATGTCCTATCCCACCGTTAAATTTTCCCAAGGGGGGTCAATGTATAAGCGTGTCCTCCAAAATGCCACCTGCCAATCACATACTACTCAGTAACTTCAAGTGTCCAAGTCTACACGTGTCTGTTTAGTTGGACATAGTGGCTTATACCTTTTATCTCAGGGCTTGGAGACAGAGGCAGGTGGATCTCGAAAAGTTCTTGTCAGTCACATAGTGAGTTCCAGGCCAATAAGAGATACACAGTTGAGACCCTGTCTTGGGGGGGGAGGGGTGGGCAGGGAAGAGGTAGCCATATCTATCTCAGAGGATGATGAAGGTGGGGTGCCATCTGGGTTGTTTTTCAAATACCGACTATTCAACAGTGCTGTTCTTGATAGAGAGACCTAGGCAAGCTTTCAACTGCCCAGCACAGCAGGGAACATGCATCAAAGGTGAGCAGTAAGAAACGCAGAGGCACCCAGCAAGACCAAGAACAGGGTAAAGGCTGCTGTGTGGAGACAGGCAGCCAGGCCTGGGACATTGTGGGCATTCACCAGAGCTTCTCCTGCCACTTGAGATGCCAGCAGGTGAAAACAGGCAGAAGTAGTTCCCATGGAATGCAGGCTGCTGTGTTGTAAGTACACGGCGGTGGGGCCTGCGACATTGCTGATTCTGCCTCAACCTTGTAACGGCCACGTGTTGAATCTGCTTCACCAGAAAGCCAGGTCGGCAATGATAAAAGCGGTGCATTAAAACATGAGGACATGCTTAAATATTTGTTCAGTGAGTTCATTCCAGGCAGTGCACCCAAGAAGACCTTAAGTGGCACTTGGCCAAGTCAGTAGGAACTTTACAGGACAGAAGAGCCTTAAGACAGAGTGCTTGGTGGGTATCTAAAGCAGAGGGCACAGCATGGGAAAAGCCACCGAGGTATGAGAGGAAACAGCAGTGTTGGGGCATTGGTAATTCAACCACGTCGGGGCCCAGTGATGTTACCTCCCCAGAACTTTGCAGAACCCAAGTCTGCCCACAGTGTCACCATCACCAAACAAGGCTACTTTCTTTTCTTTGTTTTTTCTCCTAAGCTGCCCTTGCTGCCCTGGCATTTTCTATGTACAACAGGCTGGTCTTTGCCTCCCGAGTGGTGGGATTAAAGGCTTGTGTGACGGGCACATCAACCACTGTCACATGAACTCTAAGGTGGCTCCAGACATCCTTTTATTGTTATTATTACTATTATTGTTATTATTCCTCTTTGAGAAGGGCTTGCTACGTGCCCAGACTGGCACTGAATTCACAATCATTGTGCCCCGTCATCCTGTGTGCTGGGATTATAAAATGTTACCATACCGAACCCACTCTAGATGTCTATTCTTGCGCTCTCCTACCCATCAACATATTGTTCCAGTGTTTTCTTTCTACATTATCCACCCACACTGATAGGACTGCTCCTGCCTACAGCCTTTTGTTCTCCTGATCTGTGGACAGTGAGTGAGTTTGTAATCCTCTTTGGGTACAGAGGCTCCTCTGAGATCTGGCTAACGCCAGCTTCCCAGTCCAGTTTCTGTCCCAAAAGCTACCAGCAGCAGCAGCGTCTCCTTTTCACCGGCTGTGCACCCTTTCCTTAGGCAGATCCCAAGAGCCCTGACAAGTCTTCCAGATACCCTCCTTTCCTCCCATCTACACTTCTGGGCAAAGATTGTATACCACACAGTATACACCTCTGGGGACTCCTCCCAAAGGCCTCAGCTTAGGTTAGGTCCCACTGTCTAATCATACATTAGCCACCAACTACTGGGCACGAAGGCAAAGGCTGTGGCTATCATTCATCTACCATGAGCACACAAAGGAAGCCCACTACATTCCTATGCAATGAACGATAAGCTGCAGAGTAACACCAGAAACCAGACTAGGAACACAACAGGGTTGATCAGTTGGCCAAAGGCACCAGCAGCTATGGCTGCTGACTCAATTTTCCTTGCCTTCATCAGAGTAGGCAGAAAAAAACTCAGGTCTGCTGACCACTGAACTGCTTCCAACTGATTGAGAAGCCCTCCAAGCAGGGACACTGCGTTGTCACCCAACCTTCCCATGGTGCCGCCTTTAAACCTCGGGGTGCTCATCTGTGTACTGCAGCAGACAGTTGGGGTGATCCCCACGATGCACAGCAGAAGAGAACACCCCAGTTCAGTTGAGCTTATGGTTCCACAGGCATTCTAACTCGGGATCCCACTCTTCATCCTGAAACTGGACACCTCTCTCTCTTTAAACACTAATTCCTAGCCAGCCCGTCCCCTCCCGGCTCTCCCTGGGATTCAGTCTGCTTTGGGGAATGTCTTCACAAAACCCACACCTTCGGTCCCGCCCATTCCAGCTTTGTTTTTCTAGTCAGGCTGGATCCCTAGCTAGCCATTCCTGGAAGACTCTTGGCAACACACCCATGGGGCCTGACTCCCAGGAGAAATAACTAGCAGAACCATACTTCTGCCAAATTCAGGGTTCATGTGAATAGCACTCTGTCTTCAAATATCGCTCCACACGACAGAGGAGAGGAGCCGCAGAAACACCGTTCATTGTATGAATGCATCAGTAGGCAAGTCTACAGATACGCGAATGGAGGCAACTGAGGTGGTCAGGGTGGAGCGCAGAGGGGGGGAAGAGCCGTGGTACAGGCTCTCCTTCCGGAAGAGGGAATGTTTTGCAACAAGACAGTCGTGTCTGCAGAACACTGAGGCTACACCAAACCCCTCTACTAAAACTTCAGAGCCTATAATTGTTTATTATGTAAATCTCGGTAGAAATTCACATATTTAAAAACTCACTATTCCCCACTCAGTGATTAAGATGACCTTTTTATTTTTTAACAGACACAGTCACTACACACTTACAAGGCGCAGTGTGACATTCTGTACACATAAGCGACATGTGATGGCAGTCATGGTAACTGCACGCATCATCCAGGATCCACGTCTCCACACTAGAACAGCCCAAATCTCAGTAGTTACTTTTATGTATGTCACTGTTGTCAACCGCGGCTATTCCGTGCTACCCACCGGCACCGGTGAACATTCTTCTCCCCATATCCCCCTCCCCTGCCTAGCCTTTAAACCCACTGACAATCTCTCCTATGGGATTAACAGTTTTAGCTTCCTTGACTGTATCTGAGAACACACGGCAATTGCCTTTCCAGGCCTGACTTACTCCTCTTCGCATCATGCCCTCCAGTACTATCCACGTTACAAAAAGGCTAAGCAGTATTGCACTGCCCATATGCATCCTCTTTTCTTTATCCATTACTTGGCTGATGGCCAGTTTGATTATTTCTACTTCCTGACTTTTATGGATGGTGTAGCGATAAACTGGCAAGTACAGGTTCTCTTCAGCATACTGATCTCCTTGCTCTGGGACCGTCAGTGCGCAACAGTGAACCTGTTTTATGGTCTTTTCATCCCTCTACTTTTGTCTGGATTCTTTCCCTTTCAAGAAGAATTTATTCATATCCCATTTCCCACATTACTTCTCCAAAAGCAAGGTTGACCCTGCCCAACCTTAACAGTCACCCCCTAAACCGTTTGCCCACCAACGCTCATTCTTGAGAGTCTGTAATCTGACTCGCTTTTAATTTCCTGTCTCTGCAATTCCATGCTCCTCAATACGGCAGACTAGACAGTAAAACATACCTGCTACAGTACATCTGAGGTGGGCAGGCGAGTGGACAGAACAAGCCTCAGGTCATCATCATAAA
The DNA here is from genome assembly GCF_000317375.1 of Microtus ochrogaster. Classification (NCBI taxonomy): domain Eukaryota; kingdom Metazoa; phylum Chordata; class Mammalia; order Rodentia; family Cricetidae; genus Microtus; species Microtus ochrogaster. Next base: position 61,764,187 of record NC_022012.1, read on the forward strand.
GAGATGCTGTTAGAGAACCAGGCAAACTGAAGAAACACTTCATGAGGGGCTGTCCCAACTACAGAGAACTCAAGCCCTCAACAACAAAAGCCAGATTTCTCTCTTTAAAAAAGGCAGAAATGGGCCGGGCGATGGTGGCGCACGCCTTTAATCCCAGCACTCGGGAGGCAGAGGCAGGC
>NC_022012.1:61764465-61789956 GCF_000317375.1 Microtus ochrogaster
AGTTCCAGGACAGGCTCCAAAAGCCACAGAGAAACCCTGTCTTGAAAAACCAAAAAAAAACAAAACAAAAAACAAAAAAACAAAAAAAAAAAACCCAAAAAACAAATAAAAAGGCAGAAATGTACACTTTTAGCACATGAGATACCCAGCTTGGCCCTTTCTGCAAGGACAACACATATTTGGGAAACATTCCTTATTTTTATTAATCCTCTATTCAAAAAAATGAGCGAGCAATCTAACTAGGCATTTCTCAAAAGAAAATGGCAAAGAAACATACGAAAAAGCACCTGGTGTCAACAGGGACACTGAGAAACCACTGCCTGCCAATTAGAACGGCTATGATTAAAAAGACGAAAGAAACACGAGTGGGGAAAGCGGAAAGGGAACACTCTCGGTAGGAATGTAGAAAAGGCTGTCACTACTAGAAAACAGCAAGGAAGAAGTACCTCAAAAAGCTAAACTCAGAACTACCATATGAGCCAGCCAACCCATTCCTGGGCATATCTCCAATGTCTCCAAAGGCAATGAGATAATAAGGCCAAAGGGCTAGGAATTTGCCTGTCATGGAGCATTCAGACTCTGCCTAGGCTACATCCTAAGTGTGTGTGTGTGTGTATGTGTGCACGCGTGCACATGCTCATTCATGACCATGCACTTCATAGCATCTCCCCAGGAAGTCTGTCACACCACACAGAGACAGGCAGATCTGTCTCAAAAATAAAACAAAAATCATTAAAAATAAAAGTAAAAAATTCCTTCAGTTCCTCAGTCACATCAGTCGCCTTTCAAGTCTCAGTGACAACACAGAGCAGGAGACTGTGCAAATGTAACAAACAGAAAAGCCAGCAACTAGAAACTGTAATTCACCGCGCTGGGGCCTGATTCAGCACAGAAGCAGACAGACTAATAATGCAAGAATGACTAGGATCTAGAGACTACACATTGTAGAAAACAAGGGTTAAAAAGCTACGCAAGTGTTTGTAGTGGAGCAAAGGTATTCTCCAATGTCAATAGTAAAAGCCCAAATCAAAGAGAAATAGTGTATTTTTAAGCGATTTCTAGCCAACTTCAAGATCCAAAGATTGTAAAACAAAGATATCCCAGGGGAAGGGATAAATTAAAACAAAAATAAAATGAATTTAAAAAAACAACCTACTACTGCTACAATGATATTATTCTCTCTTTGGCTTTTAGGCAGGGTTTTTCTATGTATCCCTGGCTGACCTCACACTCACAGAGATCTACCTACCTCTGCATCCCGAGTGCTGCGACTAAAAAGTGCACCCCAACACACATCTATCACCACGACCTTAATCTTATTTGCTCCTGTCTTCTCAGATTTTCCCACACTTACCCAACAATGTAGGGGAGGGGGGGGAAGGAAGAGGAGAACAAGGAAGGGGGAGGAGGGAAAGGAGAGGAAGGGGAAGGAAAAACTGGGAGTGGAGGAGAAAGACTTGACACTCTTCCAAACTAAGACTTTGCAAGTGCTATTCCACCTCCCGGGCATGCTCTCCTGACTTGGGAATGTATTCCTTTGCAAGACTGCAGTGTCATGAGAGCAAAACTCTGTGCATCCAAGAGCACACACTCCCCGCTGTGCTGGGCACAGCATATATCCCTTGTGTTGTGAACAAGAGCTCGGAACGGTTACCACCAGGGCACAGCCACAAAACCGACATCTGCGAGCTTCTCAACACAAGGTGTCTTCTCTTGGCTTTCTTAGTTTGCCAAATAGTACAGAGCGATGCCTATTAGCCAGGTACACTATCTAATTAAAGAAAAACAATGATCTGAAGATAGAAGAAAAAGCTTGACTGTTCACAGAGAACAATACAGCAGACGTACTGGCAGTGAAGAGCAGGGCCTCCCTGCATCCTAGCTCAGCCTGGCTGTGCTCAGCCTGTGCTTGCAAGCATGGCTGGGGGGGAGGGAGACTGTCTCATGGGGATACTGATTACTGTAAATGACAGCCCACTGTCTACAACATATAAATCTATTTAAGCAAGTGAAAAGGCAGAAGAGAGAGCAGAAAGTTTGGCTCGTCACCTAAAAATAAACTGGCTCTCATTTCAATCCCGTTTCCCTTCCCGGAGAATAAAACAGAAGTAACGATGATTGCAATTAAAGTGATTTTCACGTGTGGCATATGCAACTACTTTATTAATAACGTCTCCAGATAGGTGGAAAGGCAAGGCGGTGCCAGAGAAAATACGCTCCCATGCCAAAACTCGCTACAGTCGCTCTGGAGCGGCTTCCTCCCCCATTTCTTGGGCAACACTGTAGTTTTAATCGTTACATCAACTTAATCATGAAAAAGAAAGGGATTTAGAAACCAAGAATTTAAAAACAGAAGACGAAATGTGGTAACAAGTAGCATCCACCTCCCTCTGAGCACAAGTCATCAAGCTGTGTAGGGACTCCACTGGTAAGGTTCAATAATGTTGAACCCAGAGGGCAGAGCCTGTGACCTTGAGCTACTAAGAGAGGGAACAACCAAAGCCTGGAGTGGCTTCTGGGAAAATTGGGCAAGCATAAGGAGCACTAAACAGAAGCAGCAAAGAGCCACAGAACTGCCGTTTTTTTATTTTAACTTATTAAGTTGCATTTACTTACTTTCTTACTTAAAAAAAAAAAAATGGGGTACTGTCATCAGAAGTGAGGCCAAGGCGCAGATGTGGCCTGGTATCTAAGCAACACAGGCTTTTGTCTCTGACCCCGGGTGGCCTTGGCTGGACCGAGGCTGCCGCAGCTGCATTTTCAGGCTCAAGATGGCTCCAGGAGAAGGACCAGGGTCTTCCTAAGCCGGGATAAGCACAAAGGCAGGCAGACCAGTTTCCGGGGCCAGAACACAGGCTTAGGCCTTTAGGGAACTGAGAAGGGCAAGCGCAAGTCCAGGAATCGCGGGTGAGAACTTGGAGGTGACCCAGGAGCCTTTGGATAAGGTGAGGGTGTAAGCAGAGAGACAAGGAAAGCATCAGAAACAGAACGTTGTCAGCTCCTTCCACTAGCAAGGACGGGGGTTTTTACATCATTTGAGAGGGATGAGCAAGAAGCTTCACTGACCTGAGTCGGGCTGGGGGTGGGGGTGGGGTTGTCAGGCCAGGCATTAAACCTAGGCATTAGATTTCACAGGCTGCAGTCAAATTCATGCAGCCTGCAAAGTCACTGACTGACTAAAAGGCTCAGAACATCCGTTATTTAGCTTGTCTACAGACAGTATGTTCAGCACAATCAGTAAGCTGTAATCTTATTTGTTCAAGTGATTTCTGGTCACAATGACGGGACAGGCAATTTCTCCCTGGTCAGAGACGGGGCTGGATCTAGATGGGAGCTTCTCAACCTGTGAACAGAGAGGCCCCTTTGGGGGCTGCGTATCAGATATTCTGCCCATCTGATATTTATATTATGATTCACAGCAGCAGCAGAATTACAAAGTAGCACTGAAGGGTCGCAGCACTAGGAAGGCTGAGAACCGCTGATGTAGATGGTGGTGAAGATGCACCTGGCTGGTGAGGTAGAAGAGGAAGTATTTCCCAGAGGTCTGCTGTCATGGCGTGGGGGAAGCCCTGCTCTGGAGGGACCGGAGTTCTGTACCTGTTCAACTAACTCAGGATAACAGGACGCTGAATTGATTGAAGGTGCCTTGTCATGCAAAACAACACTTTGGAGACACTAAGGAGACTGGGGGGGGGGGCACTTCCTGGAGAAAGTGGCAGACTAAGCTAAGAATTTAGGTAGGCTAGACAGCAGAAAGGGGGATCAGGCTGTTTTAAGCATTAGGCTAAAGATATAACCAACAGAGAAAACAGGAAGTGAGAGTCCAGGTTGACCCAAAATCTAAGAGGAGCAATTGTAATGAGTGAGAATCAGGTCAGGAAAGAATGCAGACCTCTGACCCCAGCAGTTGGGAGGCACAGGCAAGGAGATCTCTGTGAGTTCAAGTCCAGCCTGGTCTAGAGTTTTAGGAAAGTCACCGGAGCTATATAGTGAGATCTAGTATGGAGGGAGGGGAAGAGGGAAAGAAAAGGAGGAATGAGGGGGGGAGAGGGAAAAAGGGAGGCAGACTTCCCCCACCCAGCGGTCCTTGAGATAGATGAACCAGTGCACACATTCTCCTAGAGATGACAGACCGGGATCAAGCATTGAAAAACAGGTGAGGACCCAGTGTGGCAGAACCTAACAAAAACTGGAGCTCACAGACCTTCAAGGAATACACGGCTCTGGCCTTCAAGATTCATGGGCAATGAAGAAGCAGACAGACTGACACAGGGGTGAAGTTGTCTCGGGACAGAGTCAAGCTACTAGACACTCAGCGAAACCCAAGCCTGAGCCTCCTGCTTCTATTCCCTAGTGTGGACAATGGCTGGAGCTGCTATAGGACACAGACAACACAGTTTTCTATTCAGTCAGGAGGGCACTGCTGTGTCCCAGGCCCAGGCTTGAGAAAGTCTTCAAATGTATCTGAAAGCAATGACCGCCGAGCTCTGATAAAGATTTCAGCACTACGGCTCTATACTATTCTCACTTTTAGTTTAAGTCTGGCCCAAATTTTGAGCTTTGATTTTAATAGAGAATAAATAAAATGTTCAAATTTATTAAAAAAAAGGGGGGGCTATAATGTAAATTATAACAAAAATAAATGAGACTAAGCACTAGGAAGAAGGGGGAGAGGTGGTTAGCACATATACAATCATCCATCACAGCAAGCAATTGCTCCTTCTATAAATAACGTTTAGGGTGGAACTGTACGTTCCAAAACAACGGTAACAGCCACACACATCTCAGGCTAACCACATCTCTTTACTGTACTCGGGCCACGATGGGTGACCACCTTACACAAGAGGCCACACACTGAGTACTGGAGTCATGAGAAAGTCAGTAACAGTAAAAGGCTTCCGAATACACAGGGACCAAAAACTAATTCCATATCAAATGTGTAATGAGTCCAAGGTGCTTCTGCCTGGGCCCCTGCCCCTTTGCTCCAGGACCCTTGCCTGCAGCCTTGGTTCCGAACACACACATGAAGGCTGCACGGCCCACATCACTGTGTGCCTTACAACCGCATCCGACGCCGCCTGAAAGCCCTCGGAGCAAGACTACGGCCCATGACAAACTGTAATTCTGCGGTACATTCGGGAAACGTAACAGTTTACTCGGGGAAAACAAAGACGTGTAATATTTCTCCAGGTTCACCCCTCAGCCTGGAAATCCTGGTATGTCTTTGGAGTCTATGGCTTTCGTACACTCGACTGTAAAAACTGCTGCTGAAGCCACTGACGCGGATTTCACTAAAACCAAAAATTGCTGAATGAATTTTGGCTTGGGATTAGGACAGATTTCCAACAATTTCCAAAGGGGTCCTAAATTAACTTCTGCCGTGTTGTATGGCATATTTATGCAAAGCAGAATTCTCAGCACTGATGACGACGCAACGAAATCCATCAACTCCGAAGAACACTGCAGTTGCTCTACAGCTAGTGCTGTTAGGGCGCATCCTGGTTTCCAAGGGCACCCACACTTCCTGGTAGTACCCAGTATCACTACAACAGCACAGAACTGAGGGCACAGTCTCCCACGCTGCTCTCCACAGTAGAGTAGACCATCTATAAGGAAGCCCCCCCCCCCCGCACAATAGGTCGTCCACACAGGAAGCCCCCCCCCACAGTAGGCTGTCCACACAGGAAGCCCCCACACACACACACAGTAGGCTGTCCACACAGGAAGCCCCCCCCACACACACAGTAGGCTGTCCACACAGGAAGCCCCCCCCCACACACAGTAGGCTGTCCACACAGGAAGCCCCCCCACAGTAGGCTGTCCACACAGGAAGCCCCCCCACAGTAGGCTGTCCACACAGGAAGCCCCCCCACAGTAGGCTGTCCACACAGGAAGCCCCGCCACACACACACAGTAGGCCCTCATCACTTTTAAGATTCGGTTGAAAAGCTACGCACCTCCTAAGTCTAACTCTCCATACCAGAAACGAAATCTGCTTCTTCAAAATCCCAGAGAAGCTGCAAGTGGTAGATTCCTCCTGCAGATCCTAGGCAGAGGCAGGGAGATGTAGTTCCAGGCCAGTCAGGGCTACACAGAGACCCAATTTCAAAACTATCAACTGAGGGTCAGAGAATAGCTCAACGAGTAAAGTGGCAACCTGAGAAAAACCTCGGAACGCCCCCCTCTCTCCCTGCCCTCTCTCATTCCCTCCTTCTCCCTCCCTCTCTCCAAATGTAAAGTCTAGGACCCTGCTATAGCAGCTGGGATCACTTCTGGCTGACTAGGATTAAAGCGGCCCTCACCCCTCATCGGGGAAGTCTCTCTTTGTATAATGGATGGAGGTTAAATACAGAGCCACACTGATCAAAGTACAAAGAGTAGCTGACAATGCTGTGCTCAGCCCTGAACAGGACCTCTAAATCACCTCTCCCTCAGAGGCTCCAGGAAAGGCACAGGTCAGAGGTTGGATGGCCATAAAGCAGGGCCTTCTGGACATAAGGACTTTGTGCTCGCGAAATCACACAGCTGTGGCGGCCTGAAGGTGATCCAGTCATCCAACATCCCAGCATGAGTGTGTGTGTGGTGGGGGGACCACGAAACCCCACCCCTAGCTGAGAGATCCTGTAGCTGATAGCTGGGAAGGGAAAGTCGGTTCTTTCTCAGAGATGAGGCCCTGGCAGGGGCCCAGGCTCCAGGGGATGACCCTACACGCATGTGTATACTGTGAGCACTAAGTGGACTTGGGGGTGTCGTGAGGGTGACCTGGGAAGAGGTGGAGGTACGATTAAAACATACTGTACATACGGGTGAAATTTTCGAAGATTAAAAATAAGATGAAAATACCAGTGTCCACAATGCCCTATTCTCCCAAATCAGCACATCAGATAGGAGACATGAAAAGGCTTTGGAGAAAGTTTCCCGTACTGCTCTATTTTAATTTCTGTGAAAACTCCAGGAAGCCTGGCAAACTATAACAGACCAGATTGTTTCTAAATTCTTCCCTGGCCCCTAAATTCTATAGATTGTTAAGACTTTATCTACTTCCACCAAGCCACTGGCTACCTGAAGCTATCTCCCCAGGACTCACGCAACCCCCTTCAAATGCAGCTGTTCTACCCTCAAGTCTGGCAATATCATTCTCTTCTCAAAACCAGTGGAAATCTCGGTAGAAAAATGTTCAGACTCCTCAGGGTAGCCCTCGGGCCCACCGTGCCGGTTTCCTGATCCATGGCTGGCTTTCCTGACTCTCATTCCTCACACGCCTCTCCATCTCCAAACAGCTGCCTATTTCCACTGACTCCGGTGTCATCCTGGCTTTCCAATCTGATGAAAGCATCCCTGACGGTCCCCTGGCACTCTACAGCATCCTACCTCGGGCCTCACGACTATCTGTGCATTCTGTCACTGTCCTCCATCAGACCTGGCCTAGAATCCACTACACAGACCAGGCTGGCCTCAAACTCAAGTGATCCACCAGCCTCTACCTCCCAGTGCGGGGTGTAGAAATATACACTGTCACACCCTGCTTGGACCCACGATCCTCCGATGGTAGAGCCACGCTGTGATGAGTGGCTGTGCACGATCAATGAATTCGTTAGCCTTATCACCACTTAACCACTTCGGTCCACCCTTACCCTGGGCACAGTGCCAACTGAAATAAGGTTAAAAAGATTGGCAAGCCCACTATTATTTTAACAATGGGTATCTTCAGTACTTAGATACCAGAGTTGACTTTATTCCTTCTTTGGGAACAGTGCCACCAGTCCGTTCTATGGCAGGCACATTCAGCCTTGAAGCAGACAATGGAGTATGCAAATCAACAGCACCTTTAAAATAGCTCCTGGTCCTAAGCAGGTGGGATGAATGTCTGGCGGTTTGGTGCGTTCGCTCTGAGAGCTGTTGCTAGTCCACCCTCTCGGCCTGGAGACGTGCCCCAGTTCCCCGATCAGGAGGGCTTCTCAACTGTGAAGCATCCTGCAGCCCAGTGTTCTCAGGGATCCCATCAGCTTCACATGGCCTTGGACAGGGTCAAGCACACACCTGAAGGACACTTTGGAGAAGCGTTTATGCAAAGATTGTCCAGCTACCTGCAAGACTCCCAGAAAGCCCACTGGTACTGAAAACCCAGAGGAAGCCTCGCCAGGCAGATTCTGAGCAACTGTGAGAAGAAAAAAAATACCGGGCATTCTCATTTTAAGAGAAGACTGAGACACACAGAAGTGAAATGTTGGGCCAAACAGCCAAGAAAAGGTCAGAATACACAATTAAGCCAGAAAGATCAAAGAGGTCATGCCCTATAAAAACAAGGCTTTTCTGTTATCATTTTCCTTTGCTTTACAAATAGCGGGAATAGATACTGATAGAAACGAGAAAGTCATCCACATAAAACATGAAACAGAGACAGGAGCAAGTGAACAGAAAGCTGTAAGGAACCAGATTGCGAGATACATGCAGGCATGGTCAAACAACGGGCCTGAGGAGCCTCCTGACAGACTGAAACGATGTGTCAGAAAGCCGCTTTGGCATCAGAACACAAGGGGGACAGAAAGGAGGCAGAGAGGAACTGCAATCACCTCAGAACAAAATGTGCTGAGAAAGCCCAGGCAGCTGACAGAAACAGGACAGGCTTGAGCAGACCAACCCAGTGACTGATAGCGGTAGGTGGGGTGAGGGTGGCTGATGGGAGGGTGGCTTCTAGCTTAATGGCTTAGGCAACCAGGTATAGGCTGATGCTCCCCCCGCCACCGCACTGTATGGGTATAGGCTGATGCTTCCCCCCCCCACCGCACTGTACGGGTATAGGCTGATGCTCCCCCCACACTGTATGGGTATAGGCTGATGCCCTCCCCCCACCGCACTGTACGGGTATAGGCTGATGCTCCCCCACCGCACTATACGGGTATAGGCTGATGCCCCCCCCCCCGCACTGTACAATAGCAGAATTTGTAGGGACAGACACACAGACTTAGATAAGCCAAGTTAGGGGACGGGAGTGCAGGAGAAAGAGCTGGACGCGGAATACATAGCTGAAAGGGACCATCAGTAAGCAGAGCATTGAAACCCCACCAACGGATCAGCAGTGAGCTATGGGAATGGCTACAAATGTCTATTATCTCAAGCTTAAGATTCTGGAGCCCCTGGAGACTGCATCAGCCCCATTTCTCAAAACCATGTAAAGTTCCGTTTCTGTTCCACGGCTCAATGCAAAGCAAGTAGGTAGGCTAGGGCACACCCACACTGGAAATATCAACACCTGGGAAGGAGAAGCAGAATAAAAGACCTTGTCACCAACTGGAGTTACACAACGAGTTCCAGACCAGCTTGGGCTCTGTCTCAAAAACAAACACAACAGCCCCTACCCTAGATAGAGGGTGTAGCTCAGTGGTAGAGTGCTTACACACATGATCTAGGTCCTGGATTCAATTCTAGTTCCAGTAAAAGGGAAGAGAAGGGAAGAGAGGGCGGGCGGGCAAAGGAAGGCGTCCGTGTTCTCCAGCCACGGCCAATCTCTCCTTTGGGGTCACTAAGCTCATTCCAAACTCCACTATTTCTTGTTTTGAAAATGAACCCAAGCCGGGCGGTGGTGGCGCACGCCTTTAATCCCAGCACTCGGGAGGCAGAGGCAGGCGGATCTCTGTGAGTTCGAGACCAGCCTGGTCTACAGAGCTAGTTCCAGGACAGGCTCCAAAGCCACAGAGAAACCCTGTCTCGAAAAACCAAAAAAAAAAAAAAAGAAAGAAAAAAGAAAATGAACCCACCACAGTACTGGTTACATTTCTAGAGACATGGAGGTCCTGGTACATCTGAAGAGCCTCCTTGGAGGTGATCCCACCCATTCAGAGCAACTACCTTCTTGTATGAAGAGCACTTGTACAACAGCCAAGACAGTCCACTGACAGCAAGATAATGCCACTCGCCTCCTCTCAATAGCTGCCTTACAGGCTGGGCTCGGACTGGGCTCCACCTCAGCAGAGCCAATGACACTGGAAACCGCTACATGAACAGGCTGCAGCAGCAAAGAGCTGGGAGACCAATTTCCAAGAGGCTTTTAAGCAATATTTCCTTCTCCGGGTAGCTACTTCAAATTCCTATCTGATTGCCATCTCATGGTTGATGTGATTACTTGAATATTCAAAATAAATTCTAATGTTCTCCAGGCTAATTCGTACAGAGTGCACAAAGGCTGCATTAGCGCCCAAGTTAAAATTAAGAGAGGAGGGCTGTAACAGAGCTCTCCAGCCCCCCCCCCCCCCCCCCGAGAATGACTAAAGAGGTTCGGTTCAGGCCTGTGCATCTCAAGGCATGAGATATGAAAACACATCTCTTTGTTAAAATTCAACTAAACCTCTATCTCATAACCATTATTTGATGTGGAGGTAATGCAGTATGGCCACAAACGAAAACTGCAGGGTATTTTTCAAAGCATGCTGTGATGTGATATTAAAAAAAAATAGTATTTATGTCTTGGTCTCTTCTGCAGATGCGGCCAAGGTCACGATGGTTTTATTATCCGATTCCTTGCTAATATATAAGCCATCATATGACCTGTGATTTTATTTTAGGAACAATGGCACTTCCAAGTCATCACAGTTCTGTCAGACAAAATCAGTGACTCAACGCTCACCTAGAAAAAGGACTCAGTGCTGAGAAGCCGGAGGGATCCCAAGAGACCTGAAGGAGAAAGGTGCTTACCGCTGCAACAAGGGCTCAGCACAGCGGTCCTCATGATGCTGGTAGCAGAATGACCTAGTGTTCTCAAAACGCTCATGACTTCCACAGCCGCTCACAGAGCACCAAGAGGACGTTCCCTGGGGACTCTGGGTGCCTTTCCTACCCAGAGTGGCACACACCTCTCAGGTCTTACACCTTGTAAAGGAAACCTAATGGGGCCAAGGCCACATCAGGACATGGAGGCTGGGTTCCCTAGGCCAGACGGCAGGAGATTAGGCGTCTCCACACAGGTTCCTTACACCAGTAGAGCTCTGGGTCTGCGCCCCTTGTTCTCTTTTTCTCTTTTCCCCTTAGTAACAAGACCAGGGCCTTGGGCACACTTAAGCAAGCGCTCGGCCACTTCTCCAGCGCTGCCCTCTGATTTCACAAGGAGGAGCCCTCAGATTGGAAAATCTAAAAAAGAAGGAAGGGGACACATGAAAAGGCCACCACCCTCTTTAAGCCCTGACCGCAAGTGTTGGTATTCCCTGTCTTCTAAAACTCTGCTTAGCAACTGTCAACAAAAGCTCTATGCTGTCACCAACCTCCCGGAATGTGGTGAGTATGACCTCCACTTGCCTTCTGAAGCAGAGCTGCCCATCCAAGTGACTGGGTCTCAGAGGCCAGAGCCCTGCAAAGGCCTTGGGGACTCTGCAGCACCCTTCTGGACTTGAGACCTCGCTCGATGAGCTCCGGAGCTATAAAGCTGTAAAGAGCGAAGGAACATTCCTGAACCTGACTTCTCGTCTGTTGGGCTCAGGTTCTTACCTTATAAGGTTCAATGAGCTGGAAAGGAGTTCAGTGGCTCATGGTAAAATAAATAGATAAATAAAAACAGTACCATTTAGCACACACCAATCAGGGTATTCCCTTGTCAAGCTATGGCACAACTGATTCTACCGCAGGACATCTGCCACACTGGCTCTTCTAACCTGGTGCTATTATAAACAGTGTGTTGGGTAGTATCCTGTACAGAGGAAATTCTTACTGCCCTTACCAGTCAATACCCTACTTAACTTTCACACATAATACTGATGGTTCCAATGCCATTCAAAGTGGGTGCAGCTATTATCCAAGCTCTCTATGCAAGCTGGGATCTTGGGAAGGTGGAGTAACTTAACTGCCACAACCCACACTTCGGTAAGTGTGGAACCCTATATAGGTGTGTGGCTTGCTCACTCAGAAGCCGCTGACTCTAAAATAATCCCGACAGCCTTCCTTACTTAGATGCAGACGATATGTACCTCAGATCATAACGCCAATATTCCTAACATCAAAGTCAGAGGCAAATGCTCTTTTTCGAGTGGGCTAATCACCTAACCAGGAGCCGACTGAGGTGTCAGCAACCTCTGTTAATATTAATTTGCTTCTTCTCCAAAGGAGCAGGTGTGCCTTGAACACTAGCCCTGGGGACACACCGTACTGCTGAAATCCCAGAGAAACAAATGAGCAATTACTGAATTTGGTACCCTGAGAATATCCTTTAAGGAAGGAGAATTCATCACAATCACTTTGTCACGGCCGTTACTGTGCCAAGACAAGGGGGGAAGAGCACTCTTGGCTCCAGACACTCGAAGCACATCCCCGGTGTTCCCCAGCATGGGTCCAATGAAGGCTGCTCCAAATGGTTTCCTAAAGTTAGTACCAAAAAGTAAGTGTTAGCCAGGGGAAAAGAAAGGGCGACGGTGGCAATCAACCATAAAAAAACACACCTAGCATGTGTGGGGACATCTAGTCTCATATAGTAACTAAGAATATACTTAAAAATCCCGAGTATTTTTCCCAAAAAAAAAAAAAAAATGGTTATTCTAGTTAGAAAAGGCATGACAGAACCAGCATTGAAAATCTTACAACAAAAATAACAAGCTATGTCCTGAACCTCAAACAATGTGAGACGGTAAGTCCAAAGCATTAATGTCTAACTCCCAACAAGGAGCACTAGGGTTTCCTTTACTTCCTGAATACAATCACAACTCAATACCAAACACAATAGGTGGAGAAGGAAGGGGCAGGAAGGACGTGAATTGTGCATGGGCTTGTGGACGCCAGAGATACCATTATTCCTCAGGTGCCCTCCTTTGGGTGTGGGGGGCACAACAGGGTCTCTCATTGGTCTGTAACTTTCCAAGGTGTCAAGGCTGGATGGTCAGGAGCTCTAGGGACCTGCCAACCAATGTCTCCCAGTGCTATGAGTAAAAATGGGTGCCATCACTCCCCCTTCTCCACGCGCATCCCGAGTCATGGGTTCTGAGTATTTAACTCAGTTCCTCAGGCTTGCAAGGGGAAGCCATCTCCCTAACCAGGAACTCACCAAATAGGACTGTTTTAAAGCCAGGGCCCACACAATGCTTAAAATAGACGGCTATATGTCAACTAAAAAGGTCCCCGTGGGGAAAACATGCCAATGGGAACCACAAGCTTGGTGAGAGTAACATTTATGGTTGCAATCAGGGACTGGGAGAGAGGGTCCTATCACAGAAACTCAACATTTGGTCAGATGTGTTTCCTTAACAGTTTGCTTCACTAGGCTGAACTCTCTGCGAGAGTAAGGATTCAAGCTCCAGAAGTCAAAACCAGCCAACAGCAATCTGCTTCCACTACTGCAATTTGACCACCCGTTGCAATGCCTTCCTCAGACCTAAAATAGCTCAATTTTCACTCTCCGCGGTCAAAGAAAGGGTTTATTCTTGGCAAAAAAATGAAATTAAGAAGTGTTCACTTTTTCCTTTCATTTTTAAAGGAAGAGAGAGAGATCAATGCTCAGAGCTAATCTCTCATGTTTTGGTGGTATGTGAAGATGAGGGACCATGCAGTCAGTTCAACACACCAATGCCCTAACACTTGTGCCTTTTCACACTTTAACACTAGTTAGCACGCACATGTGTGCTTTACTCAACCCTGCATGCTGAGTCTGTGTCTTTATAGTCTGTCACATGTGCTATAATGTGGGGTAAGGCAGACTGTTACCTCTCCACATTCATCCCGACCCTCCATCCCTGCCCACACCTGCCCACCCGTCCTAACATGTTGATAAGATTCCTATTTCTTAAGCACAGCACTCAATGTACTCCTTCTAGTTAAAAAACAAAACAAAACAAAACAAAACAAAAAAACAAACCTTGTAGCATTCTGTTACTGACTATCACAGGAGAAAAAAGCAGGATCCAGCAGAAGAAACATCTAGGATGCATGAGTTGTGACCTTGAACAAGAACTGAGCATCTTTCTTTAAAAAAAAAAAAAAAAAGTTTATGTGCACTGGTGTTTTGTTTGCATGAGGGTGTCCAGTACCCTGAAACTGGAGTTACAGACAATTGTGAGCTGCAAGTGGGTACTGGGAATTGAACCCAGGTCCTCTGAAAGAACAGTCAGTGCTCTTAATCACTGAGCCATCTCACTAGTCCCAAGCATCTTATTACTAAGTGAGAATGCTCTGGTATCAAGTAATAAGGCCTGAGGACTGCTCTCAAGAAGTGATCTAACAGTCTGACACAACTCAAAAACTAATTTATTTATTATTAAAGCAAGACTAACGTTATACTGCTGCGTCTCTAGCAGCTTCGATCACCTGCACTTCCTTCTTGCCCAATGACCTCACACTTGTTCACGCTCCAAACTTCCTCGAACGTATTTTCGACACACTGGTGTGAACGCGAGCACTCCCAAAAGGTAGCCAGTTAGGTGAGGCAAGAGTTGGGATGGACACCAGGTTATCAGATTCTTCTCAGTTATTGCTTAAACTGGCCAAGGCTTAAGTAAGCACCTCAAGGGTGAATCATGACAGTTGCTGGTAGTCAGCTTGCAAAATGAGCCCAGGGACAAAACCTGTCTCAGAGGAGTAGTGAAGGGGGACAAAGGTCTTGCTTTCAAGGCCTTCACAGGCACAGTGTGAGGTTGCGCTTATCTGAACTGGGTTTTGCTTCCTGCACCAAAAGCATCCTGACCAATTCAGCATCGCTAGAAACTGCAGTAACTGACAGACAGTTGTGCCGTGAAGCATACAGACGCATGCCCCAGAAATCTACCTCTGACTCCCTCTTGGTGCAGTGTATAAAATAAGTGTGTACAAAAAGGCTCAAAATGTAAGCCAAGTCAAGGAGTGCTTTGGAAATCCATTCTCTTACCATTAGTCCATAAAACAGGGTTGATGGGAGTAGCTCAGAAGCAAGGTTCGTTGAGCATGTGTGAAATTCTGGGTTCAATTTTCAGCATCAAGAAAGGCAGGGAAAGAGGCAAGGGGGAAGGGCAGACGAGTGAACTGTCCCTGCAAGGGAATGCATGCAGCGGGAAAGACAGACAACCACAGGGAAGTGGTCTAGGTTATCATGTGTTGGCAGGACAAAGCAGAATCACACATGTATGGGGAAGGCTAGTGAATGGCAGAGAGAAAGGCAAGACATGTGCTCTACAGTTCCTGGAAGACAAGGGAAGCAATTTTGCCTTGATTTGTGTATAAACTTCACGTTGGAAATAAAACATTCTCAACCTCTAAAAGCAGCACAAGCAGTAATTATGGCTAAAGCAGAGGAGGAAGTACTGGGGGAAAAGGCTTCTGCAAACAACAGACATCCAAGGGCTAAGGTCCACGCCAAGAGAAACACTGTTAATCCTAGGAAAGTAAAAGGAAACATTTATCAAACCACTAGCAGACCCCAAGTTTGGTTCTTTCATTTATAGTCTCTAGAAACCACCTAATAAATTAGCAACATGGAACCCGGTTTACTGACAAGAAAACTAAGTCAAGCAAGTACAGTGTTTGAACTTACTAGATACCTATTTTGAAAAAAAAAAATCCGACAACCATGCTTCCTTCGTTTTTCTTTCAAGTTTATCCTACATCCTGTGAAAGTGTCTAACCTTTTGTCTTCAGTTTGAAAGTTAAAGATGAAGAGAAAATGCAAAATGAGACGGTGTGTAGAAAAAGTTCCCGGCAGGGATGTTATCATCGGGAGAAAACCTCCTAAGGGAAAAAAAGCAGCATTTCTTTCAAGGTCGCAGGCAAGCACCTGGGCTGACTAGATAACGATCCACCAGTGCCCAACTGTAGACGGAAATCTCAGGTCTGCATTCGCCTGATGCAAAGCCAGCTGCAGCTAAAGATTCTGACCCAAATGCTGTGGCCTGAGTCTTGCATGCAACAGAAGTACAAACCAACAGGTTGGAACTGCCAAGCGGTTAGAGGAACCAATTACAAAACCAACAGGCAGCACTGGCCCTCCCGTACAACAGTATGAAGCACTTCCTGCCACCGGCCCTGACATTAAAAAACAGAAAGAGTAGGAGCTGGGGAGAGGCCGCCTATTCTCCACAATTTCTTATCAGACACCTCTCGTGTGTCCAGCTAATGAGTCACGCATTGTGTTCTTTCAATCGCCCCCTTATGAAAATTCGGCCAATGCATCCTTCAAATTTGCAATCAAGGAGCCTAGAGATGAGCATAACTCATAATCTTGAGCAGGGACGCTACCAAGTTCAAAGGCGCTGAAGGGCTACAAGATCATTAAAAAGGAACAACTCTCCATCTGGGCGTTACTATCTTCACCCCAAAGATAGGGGAAGGGGAAGCCTTGCTGGCAAGGAACAATTAAGGACACTTTCCCTAAAACTCCAAGAAGTGCTCTCTATGGATCTGCAGACTCCAGGCCTGCAGCTGCAGCGCCTGGATCCCCACCCTCGTGGGGCAAGCAGGACTGCTAATACCAGACAGAGTGGTCTCGGGCTAGTGAGCGTCCCTGGCAGCGGCAAAGGGGGTGGGGGGAGCAGGGAAAGGCCAGCGCGCGGCCCCGACGCCCGGTGCCGCCCGGACCCGTGCGGGCTCCTGTGTTGCTGCCTGGAGAAAGCTCTGCGGAAGATCCTAGCGCGCCGCCATCCCTCCCTGTGATCTCGGCGCCTGTCAGCGCGCCAAAGTGGCTGCCACCCACGAACAGGTGCGAGTGCATCCCGGCAGAGCCCCACTCGGCCCCGGTGCCTACCGTCCCCACCACCACCACCCCACCCCGCCTGCCTGCCCAGCTCGGACCTCACGGCGCCAGCAACCCGGCCGCGCCCCGGTGCCACGGCACCCACCAAGTTCCTGGAGGTGGCTCACTTCTCGGTCTGAGCGGCGGCTGGCAGCACCAGGCGATAGCAGGACCGCGCGAGCAGGAGGATGTGCAAGCGGACGCGGGAAGAGCAGCGAGCTGCAGCCGCGAGCAAGAGGAAGGCGCCCGGCAGCTTCAACCCCGGCGTGGGCTGACCGTGACGTCACAATGGCGCGGCCAGCCAATCCGGGCCCGGAGGCTGGATCAAGCGCTATGATGTCATGCGTCCTTGGAGCCAATCCCGAAGCGGTAGAACTTTCGTGATTGTAAATTCCAGTCTCCGAGGCGGTGAGCAGCGGAGGCCAGGGTTGGTCCCCTGTGGTTCACGTGTCTCAGGGCAGTTTTCTGGCTTCTTCCTAATAAGCCTGCGTGGGACGCAGAGTCTGCGCAATAGTCATAGTGAAGTTCTAGATGCCCAGGGCTCTTTCCAGCATCCGAGGGCAAGGCTGGCGCGGTGTTTTTTGGCAGGTGCCCACCTACCTAACGGACTACCTAACGGGCCACGATTCTGAAAGGGACCCAGTTCACGATTTGGGGTTGCGGTTAAACAAGATGAAAAAGAAGAAAAAAAATCACTCGGAGCTTTGTAACGGTAATTCTTGAATAGATTGATCACATTATTGGGAAATTATGTTAGTCTTGTAATGGAAAAGTTGGTAATGTCTTTCAACTGGGCAATTTAAACACTTAAAATGTTTTTCAGGCACAAAAGCTGAAGTCTTTCTGGTTTTCGCTGCTGTTTGATAATTCAGGGCCTTCGTCCAAATATCATACAGCTTCTCCCATTTCAAGCACTAGAAATTTAATGTGTGTGTGTGTGTGTGTGTGTGTGTGTGTGTGCGCGCGCTTTAGTTCAGGGCCCCACACCCATTGGCATAACACATCCAGCCGTTCAACGTAGGCACTTTCTTTTAGAGGGTAATGTTTATCATGTACCAACAATGTTCCAGGACCCAAATCTTTGTGATAGGCATACAGATAACCAAACTGTATATACATTAGATAATTTAAGCATACACAAATTGTGGTAACAGTTAGTTGCCATTCGCTTCTACAGAGACTAGGGACTGCCTTCCCTGCAGCTGTACAGAGTGTTAACCTATCCATAAAGTGGGTGTCTACATACACGAAGCTTTGCTGTGCAAGTGGCATGTGAAGACAGACTTTGATGGCACAGGAGTAAATCTCCTTGACTAGCCGGAGAGCTGACTAACTTCTCTGTCCCTACATCTTCTGTCCCTTTGGGGTTTTAAGTTTTCAAATTGAAATTAAAATTCCATCTCAAATTGTATACCATGCTCAAATGTTTGTATCGTCTCCACCAATAAAATGTTGTAAGCCCACATAGCCAAATAATTACTAACAAACAAGAAGGAAATGCTTCTGTCTTAGAGTGTCTATCACTGTGAAGAGACACCATGGCCATGCAACTCTTATTGAATTGGGGTGACTCGCTTACAGTTTCAGAGGTTCAGTCCATTATCATTACGACGGGACATGGTGGCCTGCAGGCACATGTGGTGCTGGAGAAGTGGCTGAGTCCTGCTTCTTGCAGGCAATAGGAAATGGTCTGTGACACCGAGTGAAGTTTGAACATGAGACCTCAAAGCGGGCCCCCACAGTGACACACTTCCTCCAACAAGGGCACACTGACTTCAACAAAGCCACACCTCCTAATAGTGCCACCACCACATCAAACACTGAATAATGCTTTCTTACTTTAAAATAAAAATGAAGGGGGGCTGGAAAGATGGCTCAGTGGTTAAGAGCACTGGCTGCTCTTCCAGAGGTCCTGAGTTCAATTCCCAGCAACCACATGGTGGCTCACAGCCATCTGTAATAACATCTAGTGCTTTCTTCTGGCCTGCAGGAATACATGCAGGTAGAACACTATATACATAATAAATAAATGAATTTAAAAAAAAGATTCTGTCTTTTTAAAAAGGAAAATAAAATTAAAAAAAATAAAAATGAAGTTATGTTTTCTTTCCCTCATTTAAAGGCTGTCTCTGCACACGCAGTTAGCCCATGTCCGTTGTACTTCGCAGCTGTACAGTCTCAGTCTCTCGGGACCACGTTAAAGACCACCACTTGAGATTACTGAAACTGCTACTGTTTCATTAGGAGATATTTGCATGACATAATGAAACCTATCTTTAAAATGTTAGTCTCTGGACGTTTCAGAGTTAACTAGAATCTGGGACGGCTGTTGTTTAAACTAAGAACAACACCGGTCCGTCTATGGAGCTTGCTCTTGCTCCCCTTTTTTTTCCTTCTGCTCCTTCTCTCTTCCTCTCCTGTCTTCTCTGTTTTCCAGTTCTGCTTAGCACTATCTACCAACCTCATCTCAATAGAGAATTAAAACCCACATCCTAACAACAGCCTTTGGGCCTTAATTATTTAGCATGTTGCTATGTCTCCGTCCTTCTAAAATCATCTGTCTTCTGTGGGGAGCCGAGAAAGCCTTGAGTGTATGTGTAAGGACTGGATGACGTCCCAAGTAAACGCGCACTTTTGACAAGGACTGATGCCTCAAACCCAAGGGAACTGGCAAAGCCTTCATCTGGGTGAAGCTCAGAGGCATAACAAAAGCCTCTCTCTGGCCCAAGTGTGCGTGCGTACGAATGATCGACTGGGTGTACGCAAAAATTAGCAACTGCAGCTTCCTCCTCCCGGGTGACTGCAGGGCCTTCAGAGACCTTCCCTCAGACCAGCTAGCCTCTCTTTCTGTGTATCATAAACAAAGCAAGGAAGGTTCCAGGTTATTAATAGTTGGTGCGGGTCCATCAAAGTGACGTGTTCCACCTGATGCCAGCTTTTCTGTGCGTGTGTCTGCCCGTTCTTCATTCCCTCATCACTCCAGTCAGGTTTCCAGGACCAAGCCTTGATGGACACCGTGGCCTTTCCCAGAGGATAACCTCCTTCTTATTCTTTGAATTCAGCAAGCTCTAGACCACCGCAAGATTCTTGCTCTTGTTGTTTCTCTGAGGCTGCAAGGATTTAACCTAGAAATCTCCAAGGCTTTCAACTTTGTTTCATTTTGATCTTTGCATCAACACCAACTCCTCAGGAAGGAAGAGACATTTTTATCTGTCACTCCACACTGCCTTCTTCTTTGCCTCCTGTTTTCTGGAACCTTTTGTCTCTCCTCAGTTTTTCTCCTTAGCACTCATCACTATTTGACACACCACGTTTGCTTTTTAATATTTATTATGCTGTCCTCTAATAAGCTTATTGAAAGCACAGATGCTGCTGTTTTTCTAACTGTATCCCAGGACTCAGAATAATACAATTAGGGTGATGGCAAGATTAATAGAGAGATGGCTCAGCACTTAACACTTGCTGCCCTTGCAGAGGACCTGAGTGTAAATGGCAGCAATCACATCAGGCAGCTCACAAACACCTGTATTTCCAGTCTCAAGGGATCTGATACTCTCCTCAATACACATGCACACATGAAGCACATGTAAACTCACGTGAGCACACACACACATATACCACACACATATATATACATACATATATATATAATGATTCTAATTGGTCTTTTTTTTTTCTTTTGGTTGAGACAGGGTTTCTCAGTAGCTTTGGAGCCTGTCCTGGAACTCCTTTTGTAGACCAGGCTGGACTCGAACTCACAGAGATCCGCCTGCCTCTGCCTCCCAAGTGCTGGGATTAAAAGCGTGCGCCACCACCGCCTGGCTCTAATTGGTCTTAATAGTGAAAATGTGAAGTCAGATATTAGGGGGTCAAAGCTGAAAGATCAGAGAAGCAGAGCAGCCAGCCACAAGTTCTTACCTCTACAAAATCCTCAGGCTGAATGGGGTATCCTTTCTCTACAAGTTCTCAGACTGAATGCTCTGAGATCCTGTCTCTTCCTGCCTTATATTCATCTCTCCACGCAGTCATATCACTTCCTGTGTTGGATTAAAGGCATGTGACTCCCAAGTACTGGGATAAAAGATGTGAGCCACCTCCTGGCTCTGTTCTCTTTCAGAGTGGATCAATCTAAGGTAGCCCAGAGTGACCTTGAACTTCTAGAGATCCGTCTGCCTCTGCTTCCCAAGTGCTGGGAGTAAAGGTGTGTGCCACTACTGTCTGCCCCCCCCATATATATGTGTGTGTGTGTGTGTGTGTGTGTGTGTGTGTGTGTGTGTGTGTAAATATCTTTTAAAAATGTTTTGTATTAATTTGAATATCAAACCCTTTTCCGTGAGATAGAAACTATTATACTTATTGCAACAATTAGTCAAATTTTGGAGGCTGGAGAACTAGTTCTGCAGTTGTGGTGGTCTGAAAGAAAATGGCCCCCAAAGAGAGTGGCACTACTAGGAGACATAGCCTTGTTGGAATAGGTGTGGTCTTGTTAGAGGGAAGTATGTCTCTGTGGAGGCAGGCTTTGAGGTCTCATATATGCTCAAGCCGTGCCCAGTGAAACAGACCACTTCCTGTTGTCTGCAAGTCAAGATGTAGAACACTTGGCTACTTCTCCAGCACCATGTCTGCATGTATACCACCATGTCCCACCATGATGATAACAGACTAACCCTCTGAAACTGTAAGCCACCCCAGTGAAATGGTGTTCCTTCTTAAGAGTTGCTGTGGTCATGGTGTCTCTTCATGGCAATAGAAACCCTAAGACAGAACTTAAAGGACCCACATGGTAGTTCATACCTATCTGTAAGTCCAGTTCCAGGAGACTGAACCTTTCTTCTGGCCTCTGCAGACACCAGGCATGCACACAGTACATATACATACATGCAGACAAAACACCCATACACATATTTTTACATTAAAATAAAAATAAATTAAAAACTGGTAAAATAAACAAATAAATAAAAACTGGTAACATTTTTTTATTACTGAGATATTTCTAAGACCCTTTCCCAGTATAGTTTGATTGCATTCATTTTTTAAAAATTATTCTGTTTTATGAGTGTGTTTGTTCACATATATGTCTGTACACCACATGTGTGCCTGGTGCCCCAAGAGGTCAGAAGAGGGCATTGGATACCCTGTGGACAGTTCAGAGCCATCATGTGGGTGTTTGGAATTGAATGTCAGCACATGGCAAGAACAAATATTTAATCTTAGCCACCGAGCCATCTCTCCAGCCCCAATTCTATTCTGTCGTCAACATAATGGTGAGAAAAATCAAGCCATACAAGACTCAAGTGTCATACCACATGGCTGCAAAGCCAGTTGGCAAAAATTAAGCCTTGGGTTGGCCACACTCAGCTTTCAACTTCTTCACATGCTTAAGTTGTATACTTGGCTGAATTTTGTGGTTTATAAAGCAATCGTTAATAAAGTTGTGACCGAAATGAAAATAAAGCTTTCAACCAGGAAAAATTATTATTGTGTCTTTTGCTTTGCTGGATATCAAGATAAATTTTAGAACTAATTTACTTAATTCAATAACACATCAGAGAGCTAAAGATTAGATAAAAGCAGATGATAAGCTCACTGTTAGCCAAACATTAGCTGTGTCAACTGGCAGAGCCTAGTGCTGTGGCTTCTGCTGTCAGGGAACACACCCTGGCTAAGTGGCATGTTCTCAAAGTGGTTTCTAGTCAGCCAGAGCTGGCGACATATACTCAGTATTCTTTGCTCTGGGTCTAACATTTATAAAGACAAATCCTCTAAAATTTAGCCTTATCAGATGTAGTCATTCTAGGTCGTGGGCTATTTTAGTTATCTGACAAAGGGTTTCATTAAGAGCCGTGCTTTTGTGCATCTGTACGATTAGGCGTTCCCTTCATGTCAGAATATGGTAGCGCCATTTCTTCCCACAGTCTCAAGTTCACTTTTTACCACTCAAGACTCAAGTGAAACTCTGCAAGCTTGTGCAGCTTGATTTTTTTAATGAGTTTTTAAGTTTTATATGTATAGGTGTTTTACTTACGTATATATGTGTACCGTGTGCATACCTGCTGCCCTCGGAGTTCGGAAAAGGGCATGAGATCCCCCTGGAGTGTGAGACGGTTTTGAGCCACCACCATGAGGTACTGGGGACCAACACCCTCCAAGGGCAACAAGTGCTATTAACCACTGAGCCATCTCTTCAGCACCAGCTTGATCGTTTTTTGAAAAACGACTGCTTGCCATTGTATTGCATAGCCAATTGTTCTCTTATGTCACGGTGTGGTGTTGTCTTCTAATCTAAATGATTCCATAGCATGCTGCCCTTCGCCAGGTTATTTCAACAAATACAGAAGCTGTTAAACAGATTCAGTCTGAGCATAAATTTGGGGCATTCTTAAACTGTTTAAAACTACGAAATACAGAATACAATGTTATTACCATGTCTCTTAGTGATATATAAGACAGACTTCCATAGAGTTTTAATGTGCATATATTTAATCTTTTCATTTTTATTTTCCTCTCTCCTTCGGCTTTGCTTCACAGAATGTAAACCAGAACAAAACGTTTCTTTTTCACCTTTTCCCGTGACTAGCACACTCTGTCCTGATCTGTATCACTTTATTTTTTCTAGTATCTCTTTTCCTCAAGGCAAGGGCAGAAACTTCTAGTAGGGTATGGTGCCAGATACATAAAAAGCAAAAAAGAAATGGATGTTTACTGAAGTAGACTGGTGGAAGACTGTTTATTTTAAACACATATACAACAACAACATCCCAAGAAGACCGTTTACTTTCTTCATGATCATGATAGCAAATTAGATTCAGTCGACCATTTCAAGATACAGTAAGGCTTTGGGGAGTCTCAAATTCATGCTATGAATGTTTGTTTATTTGCTTGTTGCTTTCTTCATTTATTACTGTGGATGGAGGCATTGCGGGTAACTATGGTAACACAAAAATCGAACACAAACATCCTATGGGGTGCTGTGTTTTCATTTCACTAAGACAGTTTATCAGTTGGCCAGTAAGCACTAAGGGCCTGAACACCCAGAAAGCTGTGCTGTGGCTAAATATTCAAGAAAGCCTTCCAAAGAGAGAGATGAGGGGTGCCCACTCTGGGTGTGTGGGATAAGCATAAAAATAATTGATTTTCATCGAACATTCACAAATGTGCGTTTTAAGAACTACCCTCTGCATCCAGCCAGAAACCTAGACAGCAGTAAACATCACGTACACATTTACTGTCTTTGGGGAAAGTGCTATACTCCAGGAACTAAGATAATAAACATTACCTTATGAAACGTGATGCACTTTCAGCAAATAAAAAAGTGCCTTGAGAATTGAGATGTTGAGAGAACGAGGAAAGAACACCGCAAAGGCCCGGCTTTTTTTAAAAGCATGTGTGTACTCTTGTCTTCTTCTATTTTCCTACCCCATCATACCCCTACCGAATGCCCAACCAGGCCGTCATTACCCCCCCCCCCAAAAAAAACCAATCTCTTCTATAGTTCGCTTCCTTTCCAGCACTTCTCACACTCTGTAATGATGCTGCTTATTGATTTTCACCCTCTACACTTTCCCGCGGCAGTGGCTTCCTTTACTGAGGTCTGCATGGCGAAAATAGTGCGCATCTGGTATACTCAACCGGCTGAACCCAATCTACCGTGTTCAACAGGGTCCACACAGCAAGCTCCAGGCTGGGCCAGCCCAGGCTCAGGAGCGAGACTCAGCGAGGCCTGGTCCAGGCTCCAAGGTGCTCGTGCGGGTGGGCGGTCGGCGTCGGGCCAGGAAGGACGCTCGGGGCCGAAGGGTCTCCGTCCGAGAGATGCATCACCCCCACCCCCCAGCACCCCGGACCACCCCACGGCCTCACTTCCGGCCCGCAACGGGGAGGCGGAACGCGGACGGACGGGAGGGAGGAGCGGGGTCACCCCATTCACCCGCGACGGCGTCCGCCAATCACGGCGCCGTTCGGGGCAGCCTGTGCAGAGGGGCGGGCCCGCAGGGTTACTCCCGGGCACTGGCCTCCGCGGCCGCGCGCTGACCCTCCGGATCTGGCGGGACAGGCGACGAGGCGGGGCACGGAAGGCGCGAGCCTTGGGGAAGCGCGGGACGCGGGAGCCTGGGAGACGAGGCTGCAGGATCACGCACCTCGGACCGCAGCTCCGCGCCTGCCGGGTGAATCCACGAGCTCCGAAGAATCCAGGCCTTTTAAAGCCAGGACAGGCTGTGGGCCTGGGTAGGAACCAGTAAAAAGCGGGTCTCCCTGAAGCTGAATTTTACTTGGCTTTTGTGAACTCAAAAAAAAAAAAAAAAAAAAAAAAAAAACGGGACAGCGAAAAGCGCCCTCGGCATATTTTAAAGACCTTCTGGATTATCTGCTATGAGATCTAACCGTTCTGGACAGGAACAGGAAACAGTGACATTTTCTTTTGTCAACTAAGGGTCACTCCCTTCCTCCCCTCTCTCCACGGGGAAACCTTAAAGGCACAGAAAACAGTTTGGTCATGAACTACTGCTAAATGTTTTCACTCAGTTAATCATCGCCAGTTTTAGATGTAGAAACAGGCTGAGCATTTTATCCTTGCCAATGCTGCAGCTGGAATTGAGTAATTGAGTGTGGGACCCCTTTCATGTCAGGTTTTGCAGATCCACGGGCGGAGGCCATTCAGGAAAGCTTTTGGTGTATAAGTCAACAGGGTGCATCTGGCCAAATGCAAGCAAGCACTTCTTCCTTGAATGGAAGATGGTGGCGCACGCCTTTAATCCCAGCACTCGGGAGGCAGAGGCAGGCGGATCTCTGTGAGTTCGAGACCAGCCTGGTCTACAGAGCTAGTT
>NC_022012.1:61790056-61808924 GCF_000317375.1 Microtus ochrogaster
AAAAAAAAAAAAAAGGCTGTATTACATGAAGAATTCTTTCAAGTACACAGTTCCCAAGCCAGAACTTTGAAGGGGCCAGGAAAGTTCAAGTCGTTTAATCACGGGGCTCCACGGGGGTTGATGATGAAATTTGTAACCTGTCTTAGCGAGAGTCACTGTTGCTGTGATGGAACACCGTGATCAGAAGCAACTCTGAGAGGGTAGTGTTGGTTTCACTCACCCGTTCCATACAACAATTCATCATCAAAAGCAGCAAGGGCAGGAACTCATCCAGCAGGGCAGGAACTTGAAGGATAGGACCAGATGCCTTGGCCAAGGAGGAGTGCTGGTACTGGCTTGCTTCACAGGGCTTGCTCAGCCTGCATTCTTACAGCCCAGGGGTGGCCTCACCCACAATGAGCTTGGCCCCCCTACATCAGTCACTAATTAAGAAAATGCCCTACACTGGAGGCATTTCCTTAACTGAGGTTTGCTTCTCTCCCATGAATCTAGCTTGTGTCACTCTGACACAAACTAGCCAGCATGTCACACCAACCTGGCGTAAAATGATGTCCGGTTTTGGTAGGCTGAATGCTGG
Source organism: Microtus ochrogaster (assembly GCF_000317375.1). Classification (NCBI taxonomy): domain Eukaryota; kingdom Metazoa; phylum Chordata; class Mammalia; order Rodentia; family Cricetidae; genus Microtus; species Microtus ochrogaster. The sequence goes on from NC_022012.1 coordinate 61,790,634, forward strand.
GGAGAGAATAGCGGGCAAGTCTTGTCCGTGGACTTAAATCTCTGTGGCAGGATTACTTCTCCCCACTTTTGTAGGGGGGAAGCTGCAGTCAGATTCTAAACAGTCTGTTTTAGCGGATGATGCAGGTATGTGCCGCCTGCTCTATGCATGGTCACACAGTAAAGGAAGCCTCTCCTAGACAGGAAAAGCTTGCCGCTGGAGTAAGGTCTGTCCGTGGGTCAAGTATGTGTATAATTAGTAAAGGAAGACAGCCATGACGTAACCATTGTAAATACAAAGCAGGAAGTAGGGGGACACAGGAAACCTTGACAGAGCGGCAGAGGGGAAGAAAGGCCCTTGCGGGATCCAAGCTTTAAAAGACAGACCAGCCTTTTAAAGGAAATGCCACATCGGAGAGAGAAGGATCACAGTAAGTCCCCAAGCCAACCTGGGCTACACAGTGCGTTTCAGGCTATCCACAGGGATAAAGTGAGACCCTGTTTTAGTAAAGAAATAGAAAGAAAGTAAAAATAAATAAAGCGTTAACCCCAAGTCTTTAAATATATAATATTTATATTAATTCTTTATGTATTTTGACCATATTCACCTCCCACTCATCCCCCTAACTTCTCCGGAACTCATACCATCCCCATACCCACTTACAACCCCGCCCAACTTCGCATCCTTGTTTTTTGTTTTCAACTTTTTAAATAGTCCACTGAGTTCAGTTTATGCTGCCCATGTATTTTTGAATGTGGGCTCATGGTTGACCTACAGGGAGGGGGGGACACACCCTTAAAGAAATCTGACTCTTTCTCCCCTGTAATCCATGAAAAGTCAATAGCTACTCCGTTCTAGGTGGGGGCCAGAATGCTGGCTGTCTTTCTTGACTGTCTGCAGACAGACAACCACAGCTACTGTTAAGTTCATGAGAGCAGTGGTCCTGTGATGTTCAGGAGATATTGTCTGTTCCAGGCGCCACCCCCCCCCCCAACGTCTGGCTCATAGGTCTTTTTGCTTCTTCTTCCAAGATGGTCTCTGGGCCTTGGGAGGAGAGTTGGGATACAGATGTCACATCTGTGGTTAAGCAGTTCATAAACATGTCTTCTTTACACTTTAACCATGTGTGCGTTTCTACTACACACAGAAACTTCTCTGATGAGATCTGAGAGATGTACTAATAGAGTCCTAAAAAGATATGGATTTAGATAGCAGTTTTACATCCATTTAGCAAAATAATAGAAGTAGGTTCACCCCCCCCCCAAGTTCTTAGGTTCCCCAGCCATGGGTTCTTAGCCAGGCTTACATTATGAGACGTGAGTTTCCCTGTGTGGAGTGGCCTTGAATCCCACCAGAGTGTGGCGGGACACTCCACACTTGGGCCACTCTCGCACTCGCGAGCACACCCTGCCACACCAGTCATTATTGCAACTCACAGTATTCACAGTTGGATAAGACTGTTGATGACACCCCACCCCCGCCCCAGCTGCCTACATAGCACTCACTGGTACTCCAAAGGCTCCCTGGTAGGAGGAAACTTCCCAATACCAACTCTATCTCTCCATGTCCTGTGACCAAAGTGTGTGGTTTCTTCAGCAATAGAATCTTACGGTCGTGTTCAAGGGGACAAGCAAAAACAAGGGCAATAGCTTGTATTACTTCAAGCATCTCTGAGACATCCCTAACCAACAACTCAAGGAAGGGGGATAACCTATACCCAGCACTGGGATTTTTATTTGGTAACCTATGGCTTCTTCTAGGAGCATTATCTCCTGTGTAGGGTAACTCCAACTAAACAGGGAGCTTATAAATAGCAGCTTAAGTTTCTAGATAGCTTTCCCAAACATTCTTAGTGTTAGTTTCACTCTGCCCTGCCCTCCTAGCCCTCTCCCCACCTACCCCCCCCCTTAGGCCCCATTTCCCCTCCATTTCACCTATGTTCTGCTATCTTTCCTCCCTTAAGATCTCTGTCTCCCCTCCCCAACAGCGGCCCCTCTCTATTTTCCTGGAACAGGTACAAGTACTACAGGTACTCCAAGCTAAACACACAAATCGAAAAATTTAACACTAAGACACACTTAAGAGTGAGAACTCATTTTGTCTTTATGAGTCTGGGTTACCTCACTCAGTATAATGTTTTCCAGTTTTGTCTTACCCAGCATCTTTAATTTAAATCAGCTTTCATGCCGTAAAATATGTTTGGGACAATTTGTGAATGTGAATCTCCTTTTCTAACTATAAATTTTACAAAATGTAAATATAGAATAAAATTTCACACCTAAATTGAGTGGTACTGTGAATGTACCAGATTTTGAGGCTTGATACAAAGCCCCCTCCACCGAATTAATCTTTCAATTGTTCACATGTTGAAATGGAAATGCTTAGATCTGCTAAGTAAAATACATTGTTAGAGTTCATTTCACCGTAGTAGAACTGAAAGCAAGGATGCAGATCCTCAGACACCAACACTCATAACACTATTCTTTTCTTTTTTGAGGTTTAAAATGACTTTTAAACTTATTACTCTGTGTGTGTGTGTGTGTGTGTGTGTGTGTGTGTGTGTGTGTGAGAGAGAGAGAGAGAGAGAGAGAGAGAGAGAGAGAGAGAGAGAGAGAGAGGATACACGCGTGCTACTGTGCATGTTTGGGGGTCAGAGCCGTTTTCCGCCTTCACTGTGGACTCTGGGGATCGAACCCAGATCATCAGGCTTGCATGGCGAGCTCTATTACCCAGTGAACCCATTTCACCAGTCCTCCTAGCAGCATTCTTAAACATAGCTCCAAATGTAGCACTCAATGTCCGTCAGCAAACAGGTAAATAAAATGCGGCGTAAGTAGCAAGTTTTACGTTGCGTACGTTTTACGGTAAGACATTTTGAAACTTGATTCATGTACCTCGACTTACTTTTCTACTAGAAAAATTTAAATTATAGGCATGGCTTCCTACCAGGGCTGGGAGAGCTCTTGCTAGAAATGCCATTTTGTCATCACTGAAGTCGTGGCCAGAGACCACATCATCAGGAAGATGTGTATTTGGAGTAGGCTTCAGAAAACCTGCCTCTCTGGCACCCAGAGAGACCTGGAAATCTGTTGGGAATGTAATCAAGACTCCAGAAGCATGCATTAATAAGAAGCTAATAAACCTCTGGGCCATAGGAATAAGGGATGCATATCAGGCCATATATAGTTGTTAAGGAACCAAGAGGATAACTTGCCAGACTCTATCGGTTGGCTAAAGAGAGTCTAGTTGGCCTGAGCATGGCAAACAAGGCCATTTTACCTTGCTCAGCCTTGCTTTTACCTTGCTAAAACCAGATTCCATTCCTAAAGATGGCCACCAAGGTTTAATCCCTTATCTGACCACTTCCTCCTCTTGAGGCTGACCACCAAGGTCCATAAAACAAAGTTCAGAGATCAGCAATCTAAAGCTCCCTTGTGGCTGCCCTAGTTAACCTGTCAATCAGACTAAACACCTCCTTCCTAACACAGGTGCCCCTTTACCTTTGGAAGCTACCATTTGCCTAGGGCAGCCATCTCTATGAAGAGGCAGTCCACTGTCCCCCTCCAGACAGATACTGCTTCCCCATCTCCCCTGTTCCCTTTCGTTCCCCCCTCTTCCTCTATCTCGAGTCTTACTCTCTTATTCCCTGCCCTCTTCCCTCTGGGGCAAATAAATCTCTGTTTCCCTTACATTGGCTACCTGGGTACTTCTTGACACCGAAGGACAAACACTACCGTCAATAGGGATGAGAATTAGCCATCATTTTAATAATTTATAAACCCACAAAATTAAAGTAAATTAAAACAATGCCCCTTTCTCATATTTCTCTTCAGCAGATCTAGGTCAGACCACTGATGACTCTGGGAGATTTTACGTAAATTACTGCAGTGATGAGATTTGTCAAGTATGGGAGTGCCAGGAAGGTTGCTTAGGAAAGGAAAGGGGGAGAGAAGAGATAATAACTAGATAATCATGAACCCATGGATTTAGGATTTGGTAAAATACAGCAGGTATAAAACAGTATATGGAAACCCTGGAGGTGGGGAGCAGCATGGGATGGAGTCCCTGGGGCATAACTGGGAACCTGCTAGGTATATCGTTTGCGTAATGGGACTTGGCAGAACATCCAATGCGATGTCCCTCATTTGTTGTGAGATCGGATGAATTGCTATGTGTGAAAGGGCCTTCTAATCGAAGCCACGTAGCCCAGATAGGGTGTCAGTGAGGTTAATCACGACATTGGATCTCTCCAGGACGTTCACAGTGTGAGCCTGCTGTTTTCGGCTGAGAAACTGTAGCTTCTGGTTTATTTTTACCAGTGACGCATATTTTTTTCCTTTATGTAATTATACTTGAAGAATTGATTATTCTGGCTGGCCAATATCTCAGTATGGAAACCAGTTCCTCCAAAATTGCACCATCAACCACTTTCAGGGCGTTATTGTCAGGGAATGATGACCTTCCAGCGGTCAGCACAGTTTGAGTTGCCAACAGCCAGAAGCCAAGAAAGTACTGGTGAGGATTCAGGAGTGCCCGTGTGTCAGAGGACAAAGAGCACAAAGACAAGGCTTGAGTGTAAAAGCTAAAGACAGACTCAGCTGCTCACCTGAGTCTGGTGTTCGAGAATGAGATCAGGGATGTGGCAGGGTTCTCATCAGCTTCAGACTCCCTGGGAACGCAGAACTGTTATAATACATACTAACCAGCCCCTGTATGGCTTAGCAAGCAACCCAGGCTACCCCATGAAGAACAGCCACTGGCCGAGGCTCTGATGTCATTTCTACCGTGGTCAAAATTACTTATGTTCCAGAATTAAAATTTCACTTACGTTAGGTGAAAAATTGCTCTGACCCTGGGAATACAGGAGCCAAAATTATACTTTGATAGAGAAAAGTCTCTGACTCAGTATATGAATTTAACATATCTCTCTTTATATCACACACACACACACACACACACACACACTACTGTTTTTTTTCCAGTCTGAACAAAATCTGAGAAATAGTAACATTTGAAAAGTTTGCACCAAATGAGGTTTTTCAAATTTTTCATATATCTGTCTGCCTATCTATAGATCATGTTTGCTTTCATCTTTAGATCAGTTACATATAATATCATTCTTTTTACTGATCCCTATATGGCTTTAAACCATGTCTTAGTCTGACAGCTTTGATAGTTATCAAAATACATTTCCTGCACCAATCTAGCTATGGCACTACCACCAGCCTGGGTAAATAGCATCTAAATTCCTGCGTCTTATCCTTGGATGCTTAGATGGTACCTTTAGATGTGCAGACTGGTTCATTTGCATGTGTATGCACAAGCATGTGGAAGCCAGAAGAAAACCTTTGAGTATTGCTCTTCAGAAACTCTGCCCTTTTCCTTGAAACTTTAGCGTCTCTCACTGGCCTGGAAGACTCCAGGTTGTCTGGGTTAGCTAGCTAGGGAGACCCAGGGTTCCTCCTGTCTTCACTCCGCAGTGCTAGGATGACAATTTCCCTTCACAATGGCTGGTTTTTAACATGTGCATTCTGGGGGTGGAACTCAGGTCCTCACATTTGTCAGACAGGCACTTTGACACCCGAGCTCCCTCCCTAGCCCTTGACTGGCATCTTTGATGGAATTGTACTTATACCTCTCTGAGCTCACGACTGCAGGAACTAGTTGCACTAGGCGTCCAGGGCATGCCTGCGGACCTCCCCCCCCCCCCCAGGAACGTTTATTTGGGAAGAGTAAACAGGTTGTTTTCAACAACAGGATCAGGACCAGGGCTGTGGAACAATTTTAGCCTTTCTTTCTTTCAGGGAGGAAGCTCAGTCTGGTGTGGAGAATTCCTCAGTCAAGTTACTGTGAGCATTGTGCTGCTTCTCCCAGCTTGCAGTTCCTCAGGGGCCAAACATGGCTTCTCTGTGCCTATAGCTGTCCTCCGTGTTCACGCACGGACAATGATGGAGTGATGTCACATAAAAGATACCATGTTAAAGGCATTTTTTTTTTTTTTGGTTTTTTCGAGACAGGGTTTCTCTGTGGCTTTGGAGCCTGTCCTGGCACTAGCTCTTGTAGACCAGGCTGGTCTCGAACTCACAGAGATCCGCCTGCCTCTGCCTCCTGAGTGCTGGGATTAAAGGCGTGTGCCACCATCGCCCGGCTGTTAACGGCATTTTGAGCTCAACTTCTTTCAAGGGAAAAATGCCTTGGCAGTTTTCATCACACAACAGGGTGTGTGACAGCCACTCAGATGAAGGGACAAAAGAGATAAAACTCTTGACAATTCCAGAGTCAAAACGTAAAGTCACCATTTGGCTTTCCAGAAGCTTGGTAGCTGTGTGGCATATTTCACAGGGATGGTCTGACTTCCAGTAACCAATGAAATGTCAGCTCTCTCCCCTTCCTTCTTCTGTTAATGCTAGCACAGGCCTAGAATGATGGAAGTGTGCAAAGGGCAGGTGTTGGAGGGTTCCCTTGACTGAGTGTGGTGCCTGTAGACCCTTCAGCTGAAATGGTATTGGAAGGGACTCAAACACAGAGCAGAGGGCCCGGGAGAAGTCGTTTAAGGCTTTGATAACTGAGAGAGTTTTCAGGTTTCTTTTAAAAAAAATCATTTATGCTTTGGAAGATATGAGAAGAAGGGTTCAGTAGAAGGGGCAAGGTCATTTAGAGTCATCTTACACACGGCCTGTGACAAAACAATGAGACAGCAGTGAGAAGAAGGAAGGACGGGTGTGGAGGAGACCGCGCAGACCTTGGTAAGGACAGACCAGCAGATTCTTGTTGGGGATAAAGAAGTGGGTGGGAGCTTGCTGGTGCCGTGACTCATTTAAAGTGCAGGCAACAATGACACTTTAGATTGATGAGGGCAGTGACACGGAGCGCTCATCAGCAGGCTGTGTCCCAGTGTCCCAGCTATCAGCAAGATCATAATTCTTGCTAATTAAACAATTGTGTTCAGCCGAATACGGACTTTTATATTCCCACATTGCCACAAGATCGTACAAAGATGAGTCAGACCAGCCCTGCATCTCAGCATGATGAAGGAAGTTGGTGCAAGCAGAAACAATAACAGAAAGCAAACTGCAGCCTTGCTTGAGAGCAGAACAGGAGCCAGCCGGATCTGGAGGAGGAGAGCTTTCTAGTGCTTTAGAGGCAGGCTGTGGGTAGAAGCTGCAGAAACTGGACACATGTGTGATAGGAAACAAAACTATCAAGCTGGAAAGCCATGATATTTTTTTTCCTCTTTAGACTTCTATCCATTTTAATAATCAAATTTAGACACATCTGCTGGAAGTTGACCCGATGTGCCCCCGCCCCACCATGAAGCAGTGCTGTGAAAATCTCAGGGAATTCTTCAAAGAAAGTGGATGACACAAGGCGTGTAGGTAAAAGTTCACACCCATAAACAGTGAAGTTAGAGACCGGCAAAGATGTGCTCCGTCAGAACGGATTGTAGACTCTAATTACAGACGCGAGCTGATCACACACTGGCAGTCTCTTGATTCTATTCCTGGACACTTTGAACTCCCACAGCTTAGACCGAATGAATGGACGGGTTAGCGCTGGAAAACATGGCCAATGAAAGGGGCTTCTCTGAACGCTGGAGCAGGCTTACACTCCAACAAACCTCATTTGGTTTTTTTCTCTTCTACTTTCCTGAGTTTACTTCATAAGAGCATATAAAGATTTTTTTAAAAAAAAACATCATTAGTAAGTTCTTCCAGTATGTGACATGTGACAGCCAGGTTGTGGCCTCAAACTGGCATAGGCGTCTCTGGTACTTTGTGCCTGGATCAGTTCAACACAGTGTAATTTTAATTTTGTGTTGAAAACATCAGCCATTGACTCGAAAAGGAAAACACTCCAGCCTAAATGTTGTCACAACCTGCTTCCATTCTTCCTGAAGGCGGGTTTCCACCCAGCAGCCTTCTCATCCCGTTCCCCTCCATCTTATCTATCTATCTATCTATCTATCTATCTATCTATCTATCTATCCATCCATCATCTATCTATCTATTTTATTTATTTTTGTCTGCTTGTTCCTGCTTTTTATCTTTCCAAATATCAAGTTGGTTGCTGTCTTCTAGCTGGGCAACCTTTTATTCACTTCTCTGCTGCCCTAACTTGGAAATACATTTCCCATGACCTGACTCTTCTTTATTATAGAATATTCTGTGCTACTTTAATATCAGGAGGCTTCCAATACCTTATAGCTCATGAGCTGCTATAAATGGTGGACAAAGGTGCTGCCTGGTTCTCTCTTTTTTTTTTTTAAATTAAGGTTTAAATATTTTTATGAGAATGAGGGTTCTGCCTTCATTTATGTATATGCACCACCTATGGTCCTGGTGTCTTCAGAGGTCAGAAGGATTGAGATCCCCAAGAACTGGAGTTACCAATGGTTATGAGCCATCATCATGGGGTCTTCTTCAAGAAAAAGCTCCCTTAACCTCTGAGCCATCTCTCCAGCTCCTGTCTGTACCCCCTTAATTGAACCGACAAGTAAGTAATTACTTCTTATCTGAATGTCGTTTGACCATCAAAGAACTTTTACTTAGGAACTTAGGTTGTGCTGGGCAGTGATGGGGCATACCTTTAATCCTAGTGCTCAGGAGACAGGTAGGAGGATCTCTGTGTTGGTGGCCAGCCTGGAATAATGTGAGTTCCCCCGATAGCCAGGGCCTCTGAGAAACAGAACAAAACAAAAGAGAAAGAAAACATTTATTCCTCACCTCAGGTGAGGGAGAACTGACCCTGCTGGTGTGGGTATAGGAGAGCTGGCTCTGCCCCCTGATCCCTGCTGGTGTGGGTGTAGGGGAGCTGGCTCTGCCCTCTGATCCCTGCTGGTGTGGGTATAGGAGAGCTGGCTCCACCCCCTGATCTCTGTTGGTGTGGGTGTAGGGGAGCTGGCTCCGCCCCCTGATCCCTGTTGGTGTGGGTGTAGGGGAACTGGCTCCATCCCCTCTCCTGAGGTGGGCAGGCCAGTGGCCTGGGCTAACTAGGTCAGCTCCTACCCAGTCTACAGCCGGGTCTTGTCCCACCCTAACATCTACCCCACCTAGGACCAACAGAGGCCGGAGAAGAGACTGGTCCAGTAGACCAGTACCCATAGGATCTCCATGACTTAGGCGGCCGTGGGATATCCCAGAGGAGTTCTGATGAGGATCCAGAGATGATGATACCAGAAACCAGAGGCCTTCAACCAGACCATTGACTCCTTGTAATGTACATTTGCTGGTAGAGCTGATTGGATAAAAGGTAACCTAGGTGATGAAGGAGCCAGCCACAATAAGCTAAATATGGACAGATCACCCAAAGGAAGTTCTTTACTTCCAACCATCATCACTTGCCAGAGTAGGACTCAGCCACTGATAAATTTAAATGGAGGCCTGATTCTCAGTAGTTTACCCTGAAGCAATACCCGACAGCAGGAAGAACCGCAAGCTGAGATTGCCTGAGCACCACCCAAAAGCAGACCAACTAAAGGAAATGCCTAACATTCCAGCCGCTGTAGATAGGACCATCTGCCAGCACACACTCACCAGGACACACCTAGACAAATGTCAGCCAATCAGGGGTCCTGAACCTCAGAAGCCCCGCACCCCGACCTTTACTACTATAAAAACCCAACTCTAACTGAGCTCAGGACTCTCCATTTATTCCAATACGTTGGACATGCGGAGAGGCCGAGTTTGCAAACTAGCATAAAATAAAGGCTCTTTTGCTTTTACATACTCAATCTCCTTGTTGACTTTTGTGGGGACTTCTCAGATTTGGGCATAACAGGTCACACACTGCCCCCAGTGCCACCAGAACAAAGAGAGGTGTTGGAAAGATGGAAGAGGAAAAGCTAAAAGTTGTTTGTTTTGTTCTTGTTTTTGTTTGTTTGCTTTGTTTTGATTTTTTTTTAATTTTGTTTTGGGGAGACCCTGCAGAAGTGAGGGAAATGTGGGGGGAATGGGAGGTGAGTGGAAATGGGGTGTATGATGTGAAATTCCCAAAGAATCAATAAAAATTACATTTAAAAAAAGGACTTAGGGTTGCTGGAACCACCAGTTGAAGCTGATTGTTTTCAGCTTATTTTAGAGGGGAACTCCCCCCACCTCTGCCCCAGATAGGCTGCCAGGAGACAAGTGTGACAATTACAATCACACTTCCATCAGCAAGGAGTGAGTGTTGACCTATGAGGTGGTTTGAAAGAAAATTGTCCCAAAGGGAGTGACTCTATTAGGAGGTGTGGCCTTGTTGGAGTAGGTGTGGTCTTGTTGAAGGAAGTGTGTCACTGCAGAGGCGGGCTTTGAGATCTCATATGCTCAAATCACATCCACTGAGACAGTTCACTTCCTATTGCCTGCAAGTCAAGATATAGGACTACTTGGCTACTTCTCCAGCATCATGTCTGCCTGCACACTACCATGTCATGCCATGATGATAATGGACTAAGCCTCCGAAAACACAAGCTACCCCAGTAAAATGTTTTTTTCTTTATACGAGTTGCCATGATCATGGTGTCTCTTCACAGCAATAGAAATCCTAAGATAACCTATTTCCATTAACAGTTTTTGTTTGTTCTAAGAACTGTCTTGTTTCTTAATCTTATGAAAGTAATATAGATTCCTGGCTCTGGCCATATCAATTTTGTCATCTTTGTTTCTAGAGTTATTAAGGAAGCACTAGATAGATGTTTGTCAGAGTCAGCCAGAGAGAGACAGATGTAACTCCCGAGCTACGCTGATGAGGGCAGGGTTTACTCAGGTATGCCAATCATGAAGGCAAATGACCCAAGAACTCAGAGGATTCCATTTTGTCTCAGCCCTTAAAGAGCAGGCTGGCTGGTGGAGAGGGTTTCTTACAGCAGCTCTCCATTGGTGTCATACACGTCTCCTATCCAGTGGGCTGCCAGTTGTAGGTATGAGGTGTTTAAGTGTTATTTTAAGTAGGAAGGGTTTGAATTAGTGGTTCTGGCTTTTGTAAAGCTGCGACCCTTTAATACAGTTCCTCATGTTGTGGAGACCTCCAACCATAACATTCTTTTCGTTGCTACTTCATAATTGTAATTTGCTACTGTTACGGATTGTGAATATTTTTGGAGATAGAGGAGAGGTTTGGGACCCACAGGTTGAGATCAACTGCTTTAAATCTTTTTAGTAGCTTGTTTAAATCATGAGTGGTTGGCTAAAGCCAAAACCAAAACCAAAAGAAAAGCTTCACTTCTGACATGGGAAGACCCAACCAAGCCATGCATGGTTAGCAGCCGTATCCTCTAACTGTGACTTTTCTATATCTTAATTTTAGATTCTTAGAGAGAGTCGCAGTAGAAAACTGTTCACCAGCAATAACTTCAGTTGATAAATCGATGAGACACACCCAGCGCGGCATCTTGCAGAGCCTACTTTAGTGTGTTTGCTTCGGCCGTGATCGGGACATAGGGCCAGTCTATACGCCCAGCTGCAGTGAACGATCAAAAGGAGGCAACACCTATGCTGCATGGAATTTTATGCAGCCGTAAAGAAAAGTGAAATCATGGCATGTGTAGGAGAATGCAGAGGACTAGAAGTCATTATAGTCAGTGAGAAAAGCCAGGCTCCGAAAGACACGTACTCACTCATGTATTCCCATGTAGGTGGGACCTAAATTTAAAAGTGTGTGGGTGGGGGGGTGTAGGTCATGAGTAGAAGGGGGATCATGAGAAGTAAGGAAACACAATGGGAAATATATAAGGAAAAAGAGAAAGGGGGTAACTGGGTGGAAGATGAGGAAAGGGCACAGTGAAAGGGGGGAACCAGCGAGACCAGGGTTGTGACAGAGGTGTATGAAGTGTCACGCTGAAACACTTTACTCCATATCCTATAGCAAATTCTCTCTTTTTTTCAAAAAACTGTGAGGAAGAGATGTTTCACCAAAGGCTCTCCGACCAGAGACCACAGGCACTAATGCTGTGTGACATTCTCCAAAAAAAGACAGAAAGTGGCTGAGGGCAGCGTGAACAGACGGCGTCACTGATCATGGGAAAATGTAGATGCCTCTCCAAGCGGGTGCCTCAAACCTCTGGTGGCAGCTGTTATCATAAACGAAAGATAAGAAACACTAGCAAAATTGTGGAGAAACGGGGACAGTTATGAAATACAATAGTATTTTTGGGAGCATAAAATTATATCACAGTCACTGAAAATAGTATACAGTTTCCTTAAAACACTAAAAATCACATTAACATTTAATGCAAAAGAATTCACAACATCTCAAGGACAAACCCAGCAGCTCCCTTCTGCACAAGCTTGTGCTGATGTGTCCAAACACGAGAAGACTAAACCTCAACCAATTGAAAATACACTAATGTAGCTGCTGCTTGTTTAACCAATTATGTTTGAGATGACCTCACTGTCCCTAAAGCTCCCCTTGGCCATGCTTAAAAGGAATCTGCACGCTCCTCTCGGGGTTGTGGCCGTTTTGTACAGGTGAGCGACCCCACATGCAAGTGGTGTAATAAACCCTCTCTGTTCTTACATACTATTTGAGCCTGGGGTTTTCCTTCAGCGTTTCCTCGGATGAACTGGTCGGCTGGCCTCTCTGAAGGCATTAACCTTGCACTACTCATGCCAAATGTGAAATGATTAGGACAAGACATCTTTCCAGAAATCCTAGTTCATGGAGGGCACGCTGGAGAATCACCATGGCAGGAAAACAGTTTGTTCTAAAAACCGTTCCAGTTGGTGGTGCTTGTGAACACTGGATAACATTTCCTCCCACAGGACCAAAGGTGCTTAAGTATGTGATTGCTAGGAGAAAAGAGAGACAGAAGCGAATATCGGCCGTGTTTCCATTTTGGCTTGTGTGTGACTTTAAGGATGTAAATGCTCACCCAAGTCAGAGTGTCCGTGAGCATTCTCCATCAGCTCTGTAGCTGTACACGATAAACAGAACCATTACACATTTCCAGGCAATGACAGCATTTGGACTTTTCTTTAAAACTAAATTTTTAACTGAGGGCAACAGAATGGTATTTGTTGCATCTTTTTTTAACCACACGGTAGATCCCATGTGCTCACTAAGCTGTTCGGAGTGGCCCAGCATGCAAGAACATGACTTTGGTGTCTGTTTTCCCTACTGTGCCAGTAAAACCACTATTAACATGTATTAAACTCTATATTTTAAATATTTTTCATCAACCAGAAAAGTTCCTCAGCCTTGGTCTCTTCTAGAAGCAATCACTGTTCTGATTTTATCACATTTTTTTCTTCCCTGCAGAACTTCACATCCACAGAACCACAGAGTCCACACTATTGCAACTGACTTTCTTCCCTGAGTGTAGACTTTGGGGATTCATTCATGTTTCTGCTTGCACAAGCGGTTTGCTTCTCTTTATTATTTCATTGCATTCCACTGTCTGAGGACAACACAGTTTATTTTTCTGCTCTATTGATGGGCACCTGGGTTGTTTCCAGTTTGGGGCTATTATGAATAAAGCTGCTATAAGGTTCCTTACACAAGGCTTTGTGTGGGCAAATGTTTTCCTTTATTTTGTATAAACAGTAGAATTGGTATTACTGAGTCATACGACAGATGTGTGCTTAACTCTTTAAGAAACTGCTAGGTTGCCAAATTTTCCATTCTTACCAGCACGGATCTAAGTTGTGTCTCCTTTATATTCTTGCTAACGTTGGGTGAGTATCAGTTATTTAAACTCTACCCATATAAATGAGTTTCCAGTAGTATATTATTGTAGTTTTAATTTGCATTTCTCTAACAGCCAGAGATCTTGGGCTTTTTTTTCCCTTGGACATTAATGTACTTTTTCTGAAGTTTCTGTTCACATCGTATTTTTAAAAAATTGATAAATGGGCCTCATAAAACTAAAGAGCTTCTGTACAATTAAGGAAACAATCAATTGAGTAAAGAGGACAGCCACAGGGTGGTAGAGAATCTTTGCCAGCTCTACATCTGACAGAAGATTAACAGTCACAATATATAGAGAACTCAAAAAACAAAGAATCAAAAAAAATGATCTAATTTTAAAAAATGGGCTATGGATCTGAACAGGGAGTTCTCCAAAAAAGAAATAAAAATGACTAAGAAATAGCTCAAAAACACTCATCCCTAGCAACTCAGGAGGTGTCGGTCAAAGCAACCATGATAACAAACAGTGGCAAGGATGTGGGGAAAGAGAACCCTCACTCACTGCCGGGGCTGGGGGTGGGGAGTGCTGGAGCAGCTGTTCTGGAAACCAGTGAGGAAAACTCTCAAAGTGTCAAAAATAAACCTACCATATGATCCAGCTACGCCATCTCCAAAGGACTTGACATCCTACATCAAAAATAGGTCTTAGTGATGTATATTGTTTCTGTATTCACAATAGCTAGCTAGCTAAGTGTCCTTCAGCAGATTAACAGGAATATGCACAATGGGATACTATTCAGATATGAAAAGCAAAACCGTAAAATTTGTTGATAAATGGGTGGAACAAGAAAATACTATACTGAGGGAGATAATCCAGACCCAGAAAGATAAATGCATGTTCTCTCTGTTCGTGATTCCTAGCTCCAGATCTTCGGATGTGAGCGTACAGCTTAAAGTAACCAAAGAAACCAGGAACATAGAAGGTTGTCATTGAAGGGGCACTAGGGAAGGAACAGAAGGGTAGAGGAGAGGTGAAGGGTGAAATGGGGAAAACCAAGGGAGAGTTTTTAACTGAGAATGGGCAAGTGCGGTCAACGCAGAGGCGAGGGTGAGGGAAGGGAATAAATGACACTACGGATGTTTGAAAAATCCACGCGGAATCATTTTATATTTACCTAAAATTATATATAATATATATGTAAATGTATGTGTATCCACACATATGTAGTTTAAGTGAAGCTATGCCAGTTGGGGTGATAATGCTTCCTCCAAGATAAATAAATCATCCAACAAAAACCTCGGTACCAAGCATAAGAAACCTCCTTCTAGTTGTTGTTCAGATGAGTCCAAGAGACTCCCAAAACAGTATAGGCTATCACTATTGCTCTTAGAACAATATGAGCTATTGCTACTGCTCTTGGTTGCCTCCCAGATGTTGAATTTAAATCCTTACTGTTGAAGTCACCACGTACACTGGACATAGGAATTGGAAGGACTGAGCTGGATCTGACCTGAGAGAGTCTCTTCCCTGAGGATTGGCTTTCACAGTGTGGAAGATGCTATGTGAGCTGTCAAGAGAGGAAAGCAACCAGCATCCTACTGAGAGGTGACACCCACGAACCACAACAATGACCAGCATGGAAAGATACCCCTAAGTGTAATAGAGGCATTTACAGCACGGCAGTAACCAACAGATTGGATTTCGGTCCACTCAGCTGGAGGAAAATCATTCCTGGTACTGAAAACATAGCCAACTACACATGGCTAGTGAGGTCATGGATCTTAGAGGAGAAGCTGATAACTGCTACTTTGCTAAACCAGTACACTTTCCAACGGGATTCTAAATACGTATCATTATACCCAAAGATAAGTGTAGTTCTCTCCCCTCTTCAAAGAAGTGTCTCTTTGAAGCAGACAGAAACCATTACAGAGAGCTACAAGTGATCAAAATGCAGAAAACAACTGGCCATGGGTTGCCCAGCCTCACTTGCTCTATCTACAACACAACCCTAGTCTTAGGGGCATTGCATCAGATGGGGACAGAAATTCTAAGACCTAGAGCTACAAAGTCTGTTGAGATTGTGTTTTCTAGAAATGGCATGGGAGCTACACCCGTGAAATCTAAACAATAATCCTGCCTAAACAATACTGGAACAGTGATAATACCAACAGACACGTTAGCATGGAAGACAGATACTTCATTGATCCCCACGCCTAGCTCAAGAGATATAGGTAATTCATGACTGCTGAGAAGGGAGAAAGTCTGCCCCAGGGATGAGCCCCCGATCGGTTGTGTGGTCATCCCTAAAAACATACACCCGCAAGCAATACCAAATGGTCTCAGCAGGTTGTGTTCATATATTTATGTGTTGTACATATGGAACAATAATAATCAAAGAAAAAGAGGCCAATAATCTCTCTCTCTTTCTCCCTCTCAATTTGCTATTGCTCCCTTGACACAAATCGTATACCTCCAGAATACTCCTTGGTCACACCAGGATAATAATCATTTAGGATGATTGTTTCTCTTATCTCAAGTATTCTCTTTAACAATAATTTTTCATACTTACGATCACAATTTTGTTTGCTAAAACGGAAGCACCCTTGGCCATTTTGTGAATCACCTGCTTCACACATTTTTCTTAACACATTGAATATTTCATGTTAAAATGATTAAGATCTAGGCCATGTTGATCTGCTTAAGTTCCTTGAGGATTCAGCAGAAATTTTGTTCTTTTATTATTTTATTTTAAATTAATTAAAGTTTTTATGTGTGTGAGTGTTTTGACCGTGCACATCTGTGTGCCCCATGCATGGATATCCATAGAGTTCAGAAGATGGCGTCGGACACCCTGGGATTGGAGTTCCAGACAGCTGTGTGCCACTATGGAGGTGCAGGGAACTTGACTCAGGACTTCTGGGAGAGCAACCAGTGCTCTTGACGGCTGAGCTATGTCTCCTCTGCCTCTAGCAAAGATTTTAAAGAGTAATTTGGATTCTGTTTCAAGGTTCATTGCAATAATTTTGAATATGGATAATGTAATTGTATGTTGAGTCTCTGCAGATAGTCTACAAAATAAAGGTAGATAAATATTTTAAAACTAAACTGTAAAGGTGAACCTTGAAACAAGAGTAATCTTTGAAACATGGATTGGGAAAGAACAAGGAAAAAAAAACAGAAAAGAGAAAAAGTTATTTCTAGATAAACAGATCTTTGTGGAATGCAAATGTCTTGTCTAAACGTCTCTAATTAGTTTAGGCTCCCTACGTCCTCCACAGTGGACACATGAACATCCAGAAGTCCACTTGAAGTTCGAGATTCTGCAGGCCTGTCCTACCGCTGATGATACCACGGTCACTTTCTAGCTTCCAGCCGCACTGTGGTTCTTCCTTGCTCTCCACTCCTCTTCCTGACGTCTGCCACCATTAATTGTGTTCCTTCTACTGCTTGGCTTCTCATTCCTGCAGTTTCTGTCCTCCATACCACATTGCCCCCCCCCCCACTTGACTATGCATTTGTGACGGAGCTAGCCATGACTGTATGACCAGTCTGTGGCAAGGGCTGGACAAGCAATGGGTTCCGAGTAAACAGAGACAAACCTCTATTTCTTCCCTACATTATCTCTTGGAATTTAAATCACACCTCATAAGTTTTTATTGTGTCTGGGCCAGGTTGGGGACAGAGACTACTCTATTCAAACCCAGTACTTTAGCGTCTCGCACAGCCCTTCATAAAAGTGATTACATGTTTTTCTTGTTTTATGATAGTGAGTGAGGGATGGAAAATTGTTCAAGATTATGCATATAAATAATTAAAGATGTACTTTTAAAAGAAGAGCAAAACAGAGAGAGGAACAATTACTTCTTTAAAATCTTTTTCACTTTTTCACTGTGTACCATGGTTCATGGTACTGTTTTGCATAAGGACGCATTGATACAAGCCTATAAATTGGACATATTCTGTCCACGCCCATCCCTGCCTTCCCTTTGTTACCACTGTCCTTAGTTTCTTTTGGTCCCTTAGACAGTTTTTATTCTACTTTCATTTCACTGGTACTTTCATGGTTTTATGTATTTACATAAAATGTCATTGAAAACTACATGTGAAAGAAAGATATTTGGGCTTCTAAGACTGACTGGCTCAGTTTGCTTCCTATGAGTAATCCCTGGTTGCATTCACGACATAACTTTATTCTTTGTGACGGAACAATCCTCCACTGTGAATCCAGCCCATTTTCTTTATCCAGCCTTCTGTTCTTGGACACTTAGGTTGGTCCCAGCCACTGTGATTGGTGCTGGGATAAACACTGATGTCCACGTAGCTCTGAGTTATGCTCACTTGGAGCTCACGCGTGGGGAGACAGCTTAGCTGGTGAGGTGCCTGCTGCGCAAGTATGAAGACCTGCGCTCTCAACCCTAGAACGCACACCAAAAGCAGTGGGTGTGGGGGTGACACCTACCTGTGACTACAGTGCTGGGGGTGAGCGGTGGAGAGGGGTGCAACCCTGAAGATCTTGGGCTATCCAGTTCTGCTGAAGAGAAGAACCTCAGGTTCAGAGAGAGACCCTGTCTCAAAAAGTTAAAAAAAAAATGGAGAATAATTGAAGAAAGCCACCCAGTGTCAACCTGTGGTCTCTACAGGAAAGCATTCACCCATGAACATTCATTTACCCCACATGTACACATAACCATACCAAACAATACACA
>NC_022012.1:61810527-61811250 GCF_000317375.1 Microtus ochrogaster
CACCATATATGTACACATACCAAACAATACACAGCATATATGCACACACACAATTTACTTGCAAATAAAACAATTTTAAATGGAGAAATGAAGGAAAACTAGCAGTGATGGAGCCCTTGTCTAGAGTGGCCTGCATGCCACCATGCTTTCGACCACTAACCACCTTCTTTTATGAGTTGCCATGGTCATGGTGCCTCTCCACGGCAATAGAAACCCTAAAACACCCACACACTTGAAATAAAAATAAATAAAATCTTTTTGTTTGTTTGCTCATTTTTGGAAACAATGTCTCACTATGTAGCTCTAGATGTCCTAGAACTCACTATGCAGACCAGCCTAGCTTCAAATTCCCAGAGATCCACCTGTCTCTGTCACCTAAGTGTTGGGATTACCAGCAGGTGCTACTATGCCTGGCTATGAGTAAGTCAATCTTTTGAAAGAGTTCTTTTTCGTTTTTTTTAAGTCGACAATGGGCTGATAATTTTAAGATCTCATTTTCCATGGCCAACCTGTTTCTGATGCTGACTCTCGCCTGCAGATTTGGTGACTGCCATTTCTCCAGCCTGCCTGGAAGAGGAATGGAGTGGATCTAGGACGAGAACTTTCCCTTGGAATAGAGGAGTTGAAGAAAGTCTGTGCAGGGGCTGGAGAGATGGCTCAGCGGTTAAGAGCATGGCCTGCTCTTCCAAAGGTCCTGAGTTCAATTCCCAGCAACCACATGGT
>NC_022012.1:61811350-61816379 GCF_000317375.1 Microtus ochrogaster
AATAAATAAATAAATAAATAAATAAATAAATAAATAAATAAGTTTAAAAAAAAAGAAAGTCTGTGCAGGCGACTCTCAGGTGAGCTGCGTAGTCTTGGTTCAAATCAGTCTTCATTTGGAAGTCACATTTTCTTAATCTTCAGGACCCCTATAAAGTCCAAAAGTGCTACCCTAGGGCCAGGGCCGTAGCTCAGTGGTAGAGTGCTTGCTGAGCTCGCTAATGCTGTCTTGTGGTTCCCAGGAACAATTAGTAATGAGCTGTCCTGACAGATGCCATTTGTCCTATTTTTAATGGTAACCTTTGATGTGCTGATTACCTTCTGGAGAGATATGGTGTCTATCTGTCCAGATGCACACCCAGTTGCACTAGTCAGGTGTAAACGAGGGAGAGTGGGGGCATCCAGCCTGCTGGAGTGAAATTTATTAGAAAACCCACAAGTTAGGATTAGCCTGTCATTGTTCATCCGAGGTGACACTAAATATCCTACTCCTCCTCCACATGTGGCAAGAACATTTAAGCTAAATGGAGGAGGTAGCAGCCTGTCCTTTTTAATTGGAGGGGGCTGGATAGCCCAGTGTTGGTGTGTGGTATCTCCTAATCTCTCACTCTCTCTTGTCAGATCAGTTTCCAGGCTGGGAGTATGGCCAGCCCCTCTCATTGTGTGATTAGTGGGCTGAGATCCAAGCCTGTAGTTTAGAGCTGGGAAGTGGCATCTAGTGGCAGAGTTTCCTGTGTCAGCGCTCAGCACCGGGAAAGTTGCGCTCTAACTTCTCTTAATGCTGTGTTAAGCACAAGGCTATATTATTTCCTAGGCAGCCACACAGAGGGCCCACTCCTCCTCTGGAGGAATAGCCTGGAGGATGTCAGTATTGGGAAAATTATTCTTCCATCCCAGGATATCTAGGATGGTGGTGGGTTTATGCTGCTGGAAACAGTGCAGGAATGAATAGCAATACATTATTTCTCGTTAAGAATTTCCATTGTGATGGTTTCAGTGAGAAATGTATCCAAGAGGCTCCAGCGTTTAAACACTTGGTGTCACAGTTTACTTTCTATTGTTCCGCTAAGGACCACAGCCAAGAGCAGCTTGAAAAGAAAAGGAATGATTTGGTTTATATATCTTGAAACAGTCAATCACTGAAGGAAGCCAAGGCAGACAACCAAGATGGACAGGAACCTGGAAGAACTAAAGCAGACACCAATGGGAAACGCTGACTGACTTTACTCCCTTGACCTGCTCGGCTGACTTTCTTATATCACCCAGGACCACCTGCCTGGGGTGGTGCTGCTCCTAGTGGGCTGTGCTCTCCTTTATCAAACATTAACCAGGAAAATACCCCGCAGGTTTCTCTCCAGGAAAATACGCAAGAAGCAATCCCTCAGTTGAGGTCTTTTTCTTCCCAGATAACTAGAGCTTATATCAAGGTGACAATAAAACTTAATCGGCGTGCTTGATTCCTAGTTGGTGGCACTCTTTGGGGACATTTAGGTGGGACAGACCCGTGAGAAGAAGTTTATCACTTGGGTGGTACTTTTAAATTAAAAATCTTGTGCCACTTGTAGTTAGCGCTTCTTTGTGTCTCCTTCGGAAGACGTGAGCTCTCAGCTTCATGCTCTGGACCTTATGCGTGTTGCTTGCTGTTAGGCTTCCTCGCCGTGACCGCCTCTCATTCCTCTGGAACCGTAAGCCCAAGCAAACTTTTCTGTAAGTTGTCCTGGTGATGGTGTGTTTCATTACAGCAACGGAAGGCAGCACATTCAGAAGTCGGTACCAGGAGTGGGGTGTTGCTGTGAAGAACTTAACTGTTGTTTCTGGAGGAATGTAGAAGACTTTTAAACTTTTGGCTAGAGAAGTAGTTGGATGCTATAAACAAAGCTTAGTGGGCCATTAAGTAGGAGGCTGGAAGAGAGCAGTGGGAGAGAAATGCAGGTGGTGGAGGCCCAGCTGAAGGGGTGTCAGGGGGAACCAAGTTTAGCAACTGGACTATTGGGTATTAATGACAAAATTAAAGACATATTTTAGCAAAGACTGTAGCTGCTTTGTGTCCATGCCCTGAGAACTTTCCTGAGGCTGAATCAAAGAGTAGTATATTAATTTCTTTGGCAGAGGAAATCTCAAGACAGCATAACATTGAGGCTGGTTGTTAATGATAAGACTTATGGCCCGGTGGCGGTGGTGGCGCAAGCCTTTAATCCCAGCACTCGGGAGGCAGAGGCAGGCAGATCTCTGTGAGTTCGAGGCCAGCCTGGTCTAGAAGAGCTAGTTCCAGGACAGGAACCAAAAGAGCTATGGAGAAACCCTGTCTCAAAAATCAAAAAAAAAAAAAAAAAAGACTTATGCATATCTACAGTGAAAAATAGCAAGTAGGACAGAAAGAAATACAAAGTGTCTGGTCTGGGTTAGGGAGAAAAAAAAGAACTCTAAAAACTTAATGTTATAGTAAAGTGCTTAAAGAAAAGTTGTGTTTTTTGTTTTGTTTTGTTTTTTGAGATAGGGTTTCTCTGTAGCTTTGGAGCCTGTCCTGTAACTCACTCTGTAGACCAGGCTGGTCTCGAGCTCATAGAGATCCATACGTCTCTGCCTCCTGAGGGTTGAGATTAAAGTGTGTCACTACTGCCCAGCTGAGAAGTTGTATTTTTTTTAATGATTTGTTTATTGTTAGGAATATTTTCCTAACATGAGCTCTCCACCGATACAAAATCCCCATCAAGCCAAATCAAATCAAGCCAAATCAAGAGATAGCTAGGTTTAATGGGAGTTCTGCACTCTTGGGTGGCCCCAGGGGAAACCGGAAGCTGAGAAAGCGATCACAACCACGGACCACCAGAAGGAAGAAAAGGAGACCACGTGTTCCTTTTTTGAGAGTTCACTTAAATATTCTTGGGAGTGGTCCTGACCTTCACCCCCACGGAGGGGTCAGAACCTGGCCTGCTGGGATATGGAGTCCAGACCAATACAAACTCTCAGGCCTGGAGGCTGCGATAGATGCATGGAGCTGGGGGTCTATGCTCCCAACTTAACATTTATTTTTATTTCATGCATATTGATTGATGTTTTGCCTGCACGTATGTCTGTGTGAGGGTGTCAGATCTCCTGGAACTTGAGTTATAGATAGTTGTGGCCTGCCATGTGGGTGCTAGGAATTGAACATGGGTCCTCTAGAAGAACAGTCAGTGCTCTTAACTGTTGAACCATCTCTTCAGCTCTGAGAAGCTGTAATTGTTAGGAGGGTTAGTAACCATCAATAAGAGGTCTGATCTGCATGACAACAAAGGGAAGGGTACCCTCAGGGATACCCCACTCAGTTAAGCTTCCAGACAGTGAAAGGAAATGGCCCAGAAAGTTTCTCCTAGAAAGCAATGGCAAACAAAGCTTCCTGCTAATATGGCTCAAGGAGGCCTCTGTATACAATATACTTTTCAGACAGTTGTCTTAGATTTTCTATTGCCCTGAAGAGACAACATGACCATAGCAACTTTTCTAAAGGAAAGCATTTAATTGGAATTGCTTAAGATTCAGAGGTTTAGTCCACTATTATCATGGCAGAAAGCATGACAACATACAGACAGACATGGTGCTGGAGAGTAGCTGAGGATTCTACATCTGGATCCACAGGCAGCAGGAAGCTAAAGAGTGAGCCACTGGGCCTGATTTGAGCTTCTGAAACCTTAAAGCTGCCCCCCCCCCCACTCCCTGTGACACACACACTTTTTCCAACAAGGCCACACCTACTCCAATAAGGCCACATGTCCTAATTCTTTTATGAGCCCATGGGGGCCATTTTCATTCTAACTACCATACAAGTGACTGCTCAATTGTAAGTAGATGGACAAATTAATCAAGGATTAATTAAAAGGATAGATGGAACTGCCTATCACTCATAGGTATTCGAACATGTAGACATGGTCGTGGGCAAACCACTTTACTTTTCTGAGCCTCTGTAAAGTGGGGGACTTGCACTGGGTCTGTTGTGCTATAAGAATGAGAACTGCGTGTGAAACCGTCCTTTACGTTGCGAATCCCTTTGTAGATGGCAGTTACCCTTTCTTAGCAGTTTGCTCAAACGCACATTGTTCCTTAGTGGTGTAAGCAAGAGTTTGGGAGGCACAGAGCGCTGGCTCTGCACTCACCAAGTAAACATACAAAGCAAGTCATGCACTTCCTGTGACTCGCTGCAGCAGCAGGGCAGCAAACCAGAGTCTGGGAAACCCCACAAGGGATTCCTTTTATCAAGCAGGCTTGGCAGCAGGAGATAAGAAAGTGCGGCTCCACTCATATTATCTGCTGTAAAGATGTAGTTACCCTGTTGCTGCAGCTTAGCCAACACCCTTTCTCACAAAGCACATAAATCACAACTCTGAAAAGGGCACCAAGCTGGGAGAGGAAAGATGATAACACCCTCCAACCAGATTGGTAGTGCCAACCATAAAGCCAGTGGGTGACAAACGCTGCTGCCAGTTCTCTCTTTCCTCTCCTGAAGGCCTATACCAATGTCAATATCAAGTACCTAGGCCTTGTGTTCCTTGAGTGAGAAACTGCAATCGAGGTTTATGGCAGTAGCAAAAGATAAACATAAAGTCTCTAGAGACGTTGGCCTTTTGAAAGACGGATCCCAGGGCGAGTCCCGGCGGAGCAGAGCCGGGCGGTGTCCTCGTCAGCGCTTCCCCGGGGAGCCCGCCGCTTTCCCAGAGTGAGTTACTTCGCCCCAGACGCAAGCAAGCGGCGGGGACCAGCGTGGAGGCAGAGGCAAGCGGCGGGGACCAGAGAGGTCCGGCACGGCAGCCCATGCAAGCGGCAGGGACCTACGCAGCGGCAGAGGCACGCATGAGGCGGGGAAGGGCGCGCAATAATGAGAGCAGATGTCCCATTGCGGTTGGATCAAAGAGGTAGGCCCCTTGTTGGCAAGGTCACTGGCAAACGGGGAGTCTGGTCCTGATCCTGAAGACCCTTCGGAGGGGTGAGAGGGTTCTTGGCCTGTGGCAGGAACCAGGAAACAGAGCGAGGGCATTTGGTAGGCGCAACCCTTG
>NC_022012.1:61821876-61829832 GCF_000317375.1 Microtus ochrogaster
GGGGAGGGGGAGGGAAATGGGAGGCGGTGGTGGGGAGGAGGCAGAAATCCTCAATAAATAAATAAATTAAAAAAAAAAGAAAGACAGATCCCAGAAGTAGCTCCTGAGCGATCACTGGCCTGTTGTTGACAAGATTTCAAGAAGAAAGTCAGGGACCCAAGAAAGACCTTTAGAACTGCCTCCATCGTGAATTCAAATTTATCCTGGATCCAAAAGCAACAATAAGAAAACAAAGCCAGAAACCCTCTGTAATGGGTTATATTACAACCAGGCTCTGGAGCTCACATCTTTACAAGTGTGCTAGAATTATTTTGACTAATGCTTTCAGTCCATGATTCCTTGGATCCATTATTTCTGAGCCAGTAAGAGGCAGAATATTAGGGCAGGGGGATTGTGGTAGAGCAAAGAAGACTATCTCATGGTGGGCTCAGCGGAAGAGAGAGGGAGAGGGTGTGATAGGTATTGTTGTGTTGCTGTGATAAAACACCATCACCAAGACAACTTAGCCTAGGAAGAGTTTATTTGGGCTCACAGTTTCGGAAGAGCAAGAGTCTGTCATGGCGGGAAGGTGTGGAAGAAGGAGCAGAAAGTTGAGGGCTCACATCTTCAAACGCAAGCACAAAACTGACGAAGCAAACTGAAAGTAGGGACTGATATATATTCTCAAAGCTTCCTTGTCCTACACCAATGACATACTTCCTCATTAAACCTCTTCAATAGTGCCACCAACTGGGACCAAGTGAGCTTATGAGGGGCATTCCTCATTCAAACCACATTCTACTCTCTGACTCCTATAGGTTTATGGTTGTATCACAATATAAAATGAATTTACAACAACTTCAAAAGTCTCTAGTCTTTCTGAGTCTCTCAACATTATTTAGAGATTCCCAAGTCCCAAGTCCCTTTTGGGTCTTAAAAAATAATCTCTTAGATGTAATCCTCTGTTAAATCAAAAGGCAAATTACATACATCAGACACAACATGGCACAGAATATGCATTACCATTCGGAAGGAAGGAATGGGGCCAGGGTGAGGAAATACGTGGCCAAAATAACATCAAAACCCAGCAAAGCAAAGACACCAAATCCCATAGCTCCGATTCCAATAACAAAAGGCTTAAATGGCTCTGTCCCTCCAGCCTTGCTGTCTATAACATACATGTCTTTTAGGCTAGTTCCATTCCTTGTATGTAACTCTCCTTGGCAGATGTCTTAGGGGTCTGACATCTTCAAATAATGGGGTCTCCACTGCAACTCAGGCCCTACCTTCCTAGTTTCATAAAACAGTCTTTCATAACTTCTTGTCCGCTTAGGGTCTTCTTGTGGGGACTCCGTGGCACACATGAAGCCTAGCTTCAGTGGTTCCCTAAAACTGCAGAGGAGCTTTTCACAGTCCTTTCCCTCGTACGTCCTTCATGCCTCATGAGCAGTGCTTCTCAATGTTCCTAGGCTGTGACCCTTTAATATATCTACTCATGCTGTGGTGACCCCAGCCATAAAATTATTGTCATTGCTACTTTGTAACTGGAAATTTACTACTGTTACGAATAGTAATGGGTTTTCCCAAGGTCTTAGGCGACCACTCTGAAAGGGTCATTCAATCCCAAAGCGGTCATGACCCACAGGTTAAGAACCATTGCTCTGAAGCACCATGTGGCTGTCACTGCCAACGCTGGCTGCCAGCTTGGGATGGAGTCAGCCTCCCTGAACCTCATTAGTAGTGGTTTTTGTTTGTTGTTTTCTAGGAGGAAAACTCTTGAGGCTATTTCCTTTCACAGATTGGAAGCTGGATGATGTCTTGCAGAGGGCCCCTTCCCTTTGTCCCAGTGCAGAGCAGGCCTTTCCTGGATGGTGAGCCTTTTTTTTTTTTATAGTGTTCCACTCCGCCTTTGTGCAGATTGAGTGCATCTGGCAGCAAAGATCTGTAACAGTGGCTTGTACCAGGATAATTTTCATGTCTTGGCAGGTGCCCCCATCACCCAGAAGCCACATGAAAAAATATGTGAAGACCTGCAGCAAGAGGGGGTACTGCTCCAGAGGACACAAGGTAGGTTAAAGAGCCAACTGGAGCAGGAAACCAGCCAATCACTGAGCACTCTGACTCCGAACCCAGAGGCAGGGAAAGAAACATCTTTATCCCTGAACCCAGGATTAAAGAAACATATCCTGACTCTGAAACCAGTGTCAAGGAAACACACTTTGTCCCTAGAATCAGAGCCAGTGAAAGAAATATGCCCTGGTCCTAAGATTAGAGACAAAAGGCTAAAAAAGGACCAATGAAAGAAACACAGTTTGACCCTGAAATCAGAGCCATCTCTACCCCTGACCAACTAAACTAACCAATGCCTGAGCAGGGAAAACTAACCAATCCCTCTTCTCCCTGGGAAAGCTCCTCCCCTAAGAAGTCTTATATAAGCCTCTCTGCCTGTACAGTTGGAGGCTGCCTCTGCCACTCTCCTGGACTCCACTCCTCCTTCAAAATAAATCTGTTTCTCAAGGGTCTTGAGTGATGACCTTCATTCACAGGCTGAACAGAAAAAGTAAAAACTTTTCAATGAGCCTGAAGAAACTGCTATATTTCTGCAGCCTAGTGTTAGCAAAACAGGTAACATCTTGGGCTGGAGAAGCTGATTGCTTTGCTGGGACATTCCCTTAGGGGAACAGGGCAGAGCTCAGCAGTAGCTGCTCTCCAGGATTGCTATATCCTGTGGGGAGACCTTTCCCCCACTCCACTCCAGCTTCAGGAAGCCTGATTTCCTGTCAATTCAGGACACCTTTTTCTCCAGGGCTGAGTTGTCCTATTGTGGTTCCAACCTCCAGAGCTGTCCTATTGCAGCTCTAGGTAACCTAGCTTCCTGATCAGTCAGGACATCTTTCCTTCAGGGCTAAACTGTCCTCTTGTGGCTCCAGCCTCCAGGTCTGTCCTATTGCAATTCTAGGTAGCCTGGCTTCCTGACAGTTCAGGAAACCTTTTCCTCCAGGGTTGAGCTGTCCTATTGTGGCTCCAGCCTCCAGAGCTGTCCTATCGCAGCTCTAAGTACAGCCCGACTTGCCGATAAGTCAGGTTATCTTTGCATCGCCAGAGAAGTAACACTCACACTCCCCTACATATGGTGTGTGCACTGTGACAGGGACACCCATGAGCAGTGTCTGTTTTTATGCCACCTGAGGGTCCAAGAACCGAAGACAGAAGTTGGGATTTCACCTCTCATCATTATTATTCCTTATATTCATTTCCAGAATTTTCCCTTTCTACCCCCATACCTATAGATTTATGCCTTTGGGTTTGGAGGCTCAGGGGCACGAGAGAGGAATGATTTTCCATTTAGTATAGTCTGACCATCTTGTTAATTTGAAAGTTAAACCTCTTCCCTGATCAATTTTACTTCTCATGCCTACTGAAACTGGAGGAGGGTTAAGCAGTGACTGCAGAGGAGCAACGGATGCCAGTGTCGAGAAAGTCGGTCCTGACGGACAAAGCACCAAGAATGGAAAGTGATTCTATGATCGGAATTTATATTTATTAGTATTGAGAAAGTCAGTTCTACTGTACAACACAGACGACTTGTAAGGCCTGGGTGATCCACTATGATGACCAATCAATACACTCAAGGGCTGATCTACCACTCTAGTAAAGTTTGAGCCACTTTCTCAGGGGAAGAAGGTAGCCATCTGAGGAACTAGTCGGGTCAGGGGAATATGGAACGGGAAGTGGCAGAGAGAAGAGTGATCTAAAGTTAGGTTTAGAGAAAGGAGAGATGCAGAGACAGGTTAGAACGGAGAGACATGGAGACAGCGTGGAACTGAGAGATGCAGCAGTTAATCCGAGTGTCTCCCCATTTCCTTCTCTGATCATTTTTCAAAAGATTTTGATAAAATATAACTCACTGTCTTAGCTACTGTTCTACTGCTGTGAAAAGAGACCTTGACCAAGGTAACTCATAAAATAAATTGGGGCCTTACTTGCAGTTTCAGAAGGCTAGCCCATTATCCTGGTGGGAAGTGTGGTGGCAGGCAGGCAGGTAGGCAGACATGGTGCTGAAGAAGTGGCTGACAGCTTTTTCATTTGAATCTGTGGAGAACGGGGCAAGGGCTGTCCACCCCCAATAACACACTTCTTCCAACAAGGGCACACTTCCTGATCCCTCTAATCTTCAAATAATCTTACTCTTTTGTCACTGAGTACTCAAATATAAGAGCCTATGGAGGTTTATATCCTAATCTAAAGCACCACACTCACGCAATACAAAACTCAGTATTTTACATTGCACAACTCTGTGCATTGTCTACACTTACCACATGCTATGCGATTACCTCCACTATCTGATTTCAGAATATTTTCATCACCTCACAAAGAAGTTTCTGTTAGCAACTGTTTCCAGTTACTCTTCCTTTCACTTGCCGTCACTATTTTCTCTTTCTAGACATTTAATATAGATTGAATCATGCAAAGAGTTGTCATATACATCTTATGTAGAATAACGTTTTCAAGGTTTATCCACGATGCAAGCAGGTGTCCATAGTCCATCGTGTTTTTTTTGTTAACTAATATTCTGTTTCAAATAAAACATGTTTTGTTGGTTAATTGATTAAAGTTTTTCACTGGGATTATTTTTCCTTCTGACCGCTATGAATAATTTGACTATGAATAACCCATGTACATGTTTTTGGGTGAATATTTGCTTTCTTTCTTTTAAAAACTAGAGATAACGCTGCTGGCTTAATATAGTATTCCGTGTTCGGGGTCTTGAGGATGCTCCTAGCCTCTCCCACAGGAGGATAGAGTTTGCATTTCTAGCAGCTACAGGATGGGCAATCGTAGGATGGCTCTGATTTCCTCACCTCCTCACCAGCACTGACTGTTAAATTTATTAGAGCTATTCTAGAAGTCACTAAACATCAGGTCTCTGGTGTCCTGCTTTGCATTGCCTGTTGGCTATAGAGACATCTTTTCATTTGCTTTTGACCATTTGCTTATCTTCTTTGGAGACGTGGCTGCTCAAATCCTTTTCCCACCTTGTAGTTGGTCTTTTTATTGTTGTGTTGTGAAAACTCTTTATATATTCTGATGCTACATCCTTATTAGAGATAGGATTTGCCAGGATTGCTCTCTGGTGTGGACAGGACTGTCGTTTGGTCATTGTGCATTTTTGTGTTATAGGTAAAAAACTTCTGCTTGACAGAAACACACAAAAACAGCCTCACAACTCTGTTCCCTTCTATGGATTTCATAGCTTCTGTTCTTTATTCGGGCTTTTGATCCTTTCTGAATTAATTTTTGCATATGGCGCAAGTAAAGATATTGATTCTTTTCTTTCTTTTTTTTTTTATTCAGAAAACCATATGTTGAAGAACAATTCTCTCATTCAGTGGTCTTATCAAGATCAAATGAACCCTTATCAAAAAATCAAATGAACATGACTGAAGCTGATTTCTGCCCTCTCCCTTCTATTGTATTACATACTTACTCCATATCAGGACCACAGGGGTCTTGATTACTATTGTTTGCAGAACATTTTAATACTGGGAAATCTGAGTGCTCATTTTTTTGCTCTTTTTCTCAGAACTTTTGATTTTCAGAGGAGTCTTTTGTATTTACATATGAATTTAAGAATTCAATTGCTCATTACCCTCCCCAAAAAAGGCACTTTGAATTTTGATATGAGTTCATCACATTCTTGGGTCTCCCTTTTATGTTAAATGAACAGTGCTATCATGAATGTTTGGAATAAGATGGAATGTCATCGTGGTACAGAGGTAGCCTGTGAGACTTTGTACGCTCTCTATACTGGGGACATGAGTTCTCATTCTGACTAAGGGCAACAGTGGTGTTGGTGTAGAAGATGGTGTCTGTTTTTCACTTCAGAAATATTCTTCACTTTCCTCCATCCTGCTCTGAGCCCCTAGAGATCAACTTTGCGGATCTCAGCACACAAGATCCTTCACTGTCTGGCTCCTGACTAGAGTCAGCCAGGATGGGGCATCATCAGAAGAGATGCCAGGATGGGGCATCATCAGAAGAGATGCCAGGATGGGGCATCATCAGAAGACCAGAGAGTAGGAAGGAAGAAGCGGCGCTGTGTTTTATTGTACAGTGTTCCTGCTGCTCTGTGCACCCCTGGGTGCTGGTGGTCAGTCCACCTGTTTATGTGATTGGTTCTGAGGCTGTGGGTGGCTTCCTTCGTTGCTAGCCCTGGAGCTCATTACAATCTTCCATTAGTTTCTCCAAATCCTGCCCAAATCTTTATAAACATTCCCGTTTCTGGTGTGCATTCTCCTCCCTATCCTTTAGGTCATTGGCCATCCAGTTTGAGCACAGCACTGTCCTTGAGACTATGATGGAGCATCTACAGCCCAGTCAGTATGATGCAGAATGAGAAGAAGGGTCAAAGGGCAAGTATCAAAGGAAGTTCCTGGGAGTTACCACATAACCCTTATTTATAGCCCATATGATGAGCTTGGGGTGTGATTCGGTGGTTCCCAGATTTGACTCCAGCATCACACACACACACACACACACACACACACACACACACCCCTATGTATATTGTACCTACTTGCACACAGCCTAAAGGAGCCAGGGGAATATAGTTTTAATTCCTAGCATCCAATTCCCCCAACTAAGCATTCTGAAATGATTTAAGAAGAGAATAATGGGTAGTGAGAGTCACTAGCCATCTTCTTCATGTACTGCATTCTAAAGGCTCTGGGAAGAGTGTGGAGATGTTGGCAGCAGAGGTTGAGCGGTGGCAGGGAAGAGGGACAAGAACAAGGATAGAGGAAAACACCACTAGTAGGAGGACTTTGACTATATATCTTGCTGTATATTTTATTGTGTGTTGGGGTCTGGTACTAGCCCAGACCATAAATTATTTCTCTCTACCAGAACCCAAAATAAATTCTCTCTCTCTCTGGATTGGCATGGCTGCATGGGAATAAAGACACAACTCACATGGCTTTATCGGGAGAGAGCTTCTCAGTGATCCTTCATGAAGTCCTGAGTTCACATCCTGAAAAATTCCTCTCGTTTATCCCCCAAGCAGCCTTTATATCAAAACTTAACTGAGGGGAAATACATTAGCATTCCGTTTCCTAGGTAACCGGTGAATGGCTTTTAGTCACCTACCTGTCTGCTCTGTATGCTAGCTGTCACATAGGTTTGAATTAACATCTCTACCAGGCATCCTCCAAATTACAAAGAAAGGAGCAAAACAACATCCTGACCTTTTGTTAGGTAGTGACAGCCTGTCTGAAAGGTTATGTGACTACCTCAGGTGGGTCCTATGGCTGGATAACCTGGCTGCCATGTCATATAGAAATATGGGCCTACAATTGTGACTTATGTATTCATATTACCTACTTATAAATATAAAGTGAGAGTTTGCCCTCCAAAAATAAGTAAGTAAAAGAAAGAAAATGTTACAGTTAGTCTTGAGTGTAGTGAGAACAAAGGAGCCATGGAGCCCAGTAGACTAGCTTTAACAATTAGAATGACCTATGACCTGGCCCAAACACAGTATAATGGGTGTGTTACTTCCCTGTCTGTGTGCAACAAGTATTGCAAACTTGCCAGGTTAAATTAACACCAATAAGTCATGGTTACTGCTTCCTCTTTCACAGGTTATCCAGCACTCTCAGATCCTTAAAGATGAAAAGCAGAATGATGGTTGCAACCTGCTGCAGAGGGGGAAGGGGAATCATTCAGTTAGACTGGAGCTGCAAGATGAAAGAGTTGTAACACTGCATTGCAGTCATCTATAGGTACCCAAGTCACAACACTGAATTTCACATCAATCTATAGATACCCAAGTGATGGAGGAAGGTCATTGGTTGATTTAATAAAGAAGCTGCTTGACCTGATAGGTTAGAACGTAGGTGGGAGGAGCAGAATGCTGGGCGGAAGAGGAAGTGAGGTCAGAGACTTGACAGCTCTCCTCGGGGGCAGATGCCTCAGAGA
>NC_022012.1:61832727-61839100 GCF_000317375.1 Microtus ochrogaster
GGAAGAGGAAGTGAGCTCAGAGACTCGACAGCTCTCCTCGGGGGCAGATGCCTCAGAGAAACAAGATGCTCCACTCTTGCGGGCAGAGGTGAGAGCTCTGCTCTCTGAGGCACACGCGATGAAGCTCCGACCCAGGATGGACGTAGGCTAGAATCTTCCCGGTAAGCGCACCTTGGGGTGCTACATACAGATGATTAGAAATGGGCTAGTACAGGTGCCAGAGTTAGCCTAGAAGAGAATGGGCCAAGCAGTGATTAAAAGAATACAGTGTCCGTGTAATTATTTCGGGGCATAAGCTAGCCGTGCAGGCAGTGGGGTGCTGGGGACGAACCCCGCCACTCCCATTACTACACCCAAGCCATAACACTGCATTGTGTGAGCATCTATGGGTACCCAAGTTGCAACACTAAACTTCACATCAATCTATAGATACCCAAGTCATAACACTGCATTGTGCGAGCATCTATAGGTACCCAAGTTGCAGCCCTGTATTGCACAACAATCTATAGGAACCCAAGTTGTAACACTGCATTGCACAATAATCTTTAGGTACCCGACAATACTGGGCTATAACATGGTTCAGATAATTTCATATTATTTTCAACCACAGTTACAAAACATACTCAGCTGTGTCATTAAGGTAACCAAATTGAATTATTAGTATCTTACAAAGTTCTTGGGTTTTATATGCACTCCAAGGTCAAAGGATTGCTCAAGAGTGATGGCCACTAGAATGCCATTTCAATATTCTGCCTCCCACACAGCAGGGCTAAAATAAGCTGTTTTTTTCAGGGACATTTTCTCTTGACATTCAGGTCTCTGCACAACCTCAGGAGGCCTGAATCTACCGTGTTTATGAGACAGGGTTTCCTTCATTTATGATACTCAGTGATGCCTGAATACAGCTTCTATTGGTGGAAACTTATTTTCCGGAATGCAATGATGTCTCATTTGTGGGTTTTTTTTTTAATTGCTTCAGATTGAGCTGTCTATGGGAGCTCTGCCTGAGATGATCACCAAAGCCTGTCTTGGAGATTGTTTGCTCAAGTGAAAGATTCCCACCCATGGGAAACTCCGAACATGAATGATGTCATGTCTAAGGAATGAGTCTTAAAGAGTTAACTTTTATGAACTTGCCAGGATTATGAATGGACTTTCAGGAAGCAGATGGGCCCAACTGAAGCCATTAACACAGTCTGCAGAGGCAAGTTAGCGAATGCAGAGAGCCCACTTTAGCCGAGAGAAAGGTAGATGATAGCCTAGAACTTAAAACTTCATCTACAGAATACTGCATTCTAAAAGTAGGGGAGCGATCCTACCATGTGTGTACATGTGTCACGAACCTGAGTGCCAGATGTGTACAGACCCTTCTCCACTTTCTTCCCCTTAAGCAGCCGGAGCCTCGGCTTCCGAGTGACGGGTTCTCATCTCAACAGCTCTTTCCTAGTGTCCTCATTTTCAGACATCAGATGACAGTCACTGCTCTTGTAGAATAGATTAGTGCAGTTCGCTTAAGAATTTGGATATTAACCTCTTAGATGACCTCCGGTTTCACTCAGCTTAATGTTCCCAAAATACTACAAAGAGTTGGAAGAGTCCTTTTCCTCTACAAATGGAAGTCTGAGGAGACCGTCTTGGCTGTTTGTCTGCCTAGCTGTGGACATGAGGGGAGACCCCGAGCTGCAGAGAGAGGTAATGCTCTCTTTCCAGACAAGATGGTTTAGAGTTTTCGGAACATTTGGTGATTTGTTGCTGATCGCCAGTTTCAAGGCTCTAACCCCATCAGTGCTTTCCAGCCTTTGGTCTGCACCCCGGTTGTGAATTAAAGCCTTTCTCGTGTCAAACCCATCCTTTCCCACGGTTCGAAAGGGGAAATTCACCAGCAAAGTGTCTTACCTGGGAACAGTCATGGGAACTTTCACTTCTTTGGGAGCAGTCTGCCTGTAGAATCCAGAACGAGACTGTGTGATCTGTGAAAATTTGCATGGTTCAGGATCATTTGGATAGCCTGAATAATTCAGGATCAGTACACAGTAAACCCATTCCCGTGACTGAATCTAAGGACTCTGAGCAATTTCCAGACTCTGGGGAAAGGAGCTGAGGTGCACCTTGATAGGATTCCTCCCTGCTTGTGCCCAACACTGTGTATACTCTCTAAGAAAGCATGGAGTCTCTCGGGCCAGTCTCAGGGGTTCTAAACCACTCTCAATCACTGCTTGACGTGTATATCTAACTCTGACCTCTTAATTCTGTCTTTCCACAGGTTTCTTCCTCTTTACCAGGCCATTTCTGGCCCACCAGGCTTGGGAGCTTAATGGCTCCCTAAGACAGTGGGACGAAAGAGACCTCACAGGTATTCTGCGTATCTAGAAATAGCTAGGGCCAGGAGGGAGGACTTTGGTTCCTGGCGTTTATTCCTGGCAATTGCTTCAGAAGGCAGCTGCTTTATGTCCCTAGTAATGGCTGGTAGAAGCAGCTCTCCACAGCCTTTCTACAGTTTTCAGATGCTCTGGTCAAGGATATTTGGAGAGCTAATGGCTATGAAAACCAGAGATAATGGTGCTTAGAAAGAGCTCCCTCCCCAGGATATGACCCTCTTCTCTTTCTGGAGGAATCTCCCCTCGGAGGGAAGGATGGGAAAGCCCCAGCAGCCCCTATGTGAGCCGGTCTTTGCTAATCTTGGAATCTTCTCTATGATGTCTGCCCAGGTAACCTCTGGTTCATTGTGTCACCCTGTGTCGCCAGTCATTGCTCAGACTGACAGTCTCTATTTATCTTCTCATTAACAAAGACTTTGTCTCTGCACCCAGGCTCTTAGTCTGTCCATATGCAAGGCTGGCTCATTTGTTAGCAGGCAAACAGGGTAAGCTCATTAACCCTTCAGTGTCCGAGTTAATGTCTCTTCAACATTCCTCTAAGCGCCCAGTTCCTTGAATACAAGAATGTAATAAGAGCTCAGTTGAGGAAAAGAGTAAAAACTCAGGGTCCTTTCCAGAGTCTTAAAAGCTGTAGGATGGAGCCAGGTAGTGGTGGAGCACATCTTTAATCCCAGCACTTGGGAGGCAGAGGCTGGCTGATCTTTGTGAGTTCACTGCCATCTGGGTCTACAGAGCAAGTTCCAGGACAGCCAGTGTTGCACAGAGAAACCCTGTCTCAAAAACAAAACAAAAGCTAGACAGTGATCTGTGGAAAGGCTTTGATGTTATCTTGCTTCATGTACCCCAGAAATAAACACAGTGAATGAAAACAGCAAAAAGAGATGTTCACTCAAAGTTGGGAGGAAGACTTGTATTGTACACATAGGTCAAACCCAGCACCACAGTTTGGAGGCCCTTGTGCGGAAGATTATGTGAAGCTGAGTTCAGTAAGCCAATGAGGGAAAAAACGAAGCAAAACCATCAATACCC
This sequence comes from Microtus ochrogaster, assembly GCF_000317375.1. NCBI lineage: Eukaryota > Metazoa > Chordata > Mammalia > Rodentia > Cricetidae > Microtus > Microtus ochrogaster. The sequence goes on from NC_022012.1 coordinate 61,836,135, forward strand.
TAGTATAAAAATATGCCTAGCCAATCAAAATATAGTATATAAACAATGGAAATATTTTGTTTTCCATGGATCAGAAGAATGTTGAAGTATCTGAGGAGAGTGAGAAATATTTTCTTTACACAGAAGTGTTTAGAGTCCTACCAAGTATGCCTTGGACCTAAGACTGGAGACAATAAAAACAGGCCTTGTCCCAGTTTCTGATCACTCACCCATCTCTGTGACTTTCTGCCTTCAAAGCTGCACTTAAGATTTTCTTGGAGGCTCGGTAGCAGGCATGAAGCAACTGCTAATGACGCCATGTTCTAAAGCAATCTACTGAACCACGTTTGCAAACGCACATTTAGTAGGTGGTAGGAGAAGCACCTTCAGGAAAGGATGTCCTAAGTTTATGCAACCTGCTGTTGCTTCAGAAGGGTTTTGTGTGTGTGCAGTCATTAAAAGTAAGAATCTTGCATGCAAAACAAATACTGCACGTAGACTTTATAGGTAAAAAGTCACCTTCAAGATGACTCAGGGTATTGGTGACTTCACGGAGCTCCAGTAGTCTGGTCCCAGCTAGAAGGGTTCACAGAGTGTGTAAGCGCACATCCTTAGTGCGGTGCTTGTGCAATGGGTGTGGCTTGTGCAACAGGTGTGCCTGAGTGACTGGCATTGTCAGATACCTCACCCTGGATTCAGAGCTTTATGCTCACCCTGCATTGGTGACTGCTTGGGTAAGTGACTTTTTTTTTTCTTTTAAGGCAATCTGGTTGCTGAAGCTATTTTGTGCTTTTCTCTACGACAAACACCTTGAATCTCCTCAGCTTTGCACGTCTTTTCTCCTCTCTCTCTGCCCGGTAAAACTAAAGACGACTCTTCCTCCCTCCTACCTCAATCCTCTTCCTCCGCAGAATCTCAGTTTTGGTGGCCGAGGATCTCTTCCTGTTCTCCCCCACAAAATCGACTCTTGCAGCTGTCTGTCATTCATTGATCTTTCCTGTCACACCCACGTCCTGAGACTCCTCCACCATGGAAAAGCTCTATAAGAATTTGCCTTATCACCTGCCATAGCAAGATGCTGATGCTAGAAGGGGGCCTCAGTGAGCACTTTTAAGATGGTATGTATAGGTGTCTTTATAACACTAGAGCAGTAGTTCTCAACCTGTGGGCCATGACACCTGGGAGGGGTGGCGGTCACATATCAGATATTCTGCACAACAGATATTTCTATCATGGTTCATAGCAAACAGCAAAATTATAGTTATGAAGTAAAAACTAAATAATTTCCTGGTTGGGGGTCACCACAGCATGAGGAGCTGTATGTATTAAAGGTGTGTATCGCAGCACTAGGAAGGTTGAGAACTATTGCTGCAGATCAAGAGAACAACCGAGGATCAAGAGATCTATAATCTTCAATCCCAAATTCATGCATAATTTGGCAGGTACAAGTTGGCTTGGTAGAAAGTAGAGCAAACTGAGACTGTCCCAGAAAAAGGGAGGTGATCTCATCATGGCTGAGCTGGAGAACCAACATCAGGACAGGAAGTCACTTTCCTTACCGACATCTGGTCATCATGGTGACTCTCCTGTGGACCATGTCCTTCCCAGTGTGCTAAATCAATACTTCTTTTCTAAAAAGGAGATTTATTTGGGTGTGTGTCCATGGGATCCAGGAGAGGGTGTTGGATACCCTGGAACTGAAGTTACAGGAGGTTTTGAGCAGTCAAATGTTGCTGCTAGGAATTGAACCCAGGTCCTCTGGAAGGGCAGCAATTGCTTTTAACAACTGGGCCATCTCTCCAGTCTCGTTCTCTCTTCCTTTTAAAGATACTATTTACATTTATTTCCTTGCATGTGAATGTGCTCACAATTGCACACCGCAGTGCTCCTGCAGAGGGTACCTTGTGGCCCATGTCTTATGGGAGTCCATTTCTTTCCTCCATGGACTGAATTCAAGTTTTCAGGCTCCAGGACAGGCATCTTGACCCAGTGAGCCATCTCACTGGCCAACATCAGAGTTTACTCATTTTAAATAGTGTATCAAAGTGCAAAAGAACATGGGAGCCTTGTTTCCTCAGATAGACATTTTCGAAAGAAATTATTTATATTTTAAGTGTTTAATCCTGGACAGGCTGCATGTCTTCATTTATAGGGACTATTTAAAAAAAATCTTACCTTAGGTAAGTGAACATTTGCTCCTGGGTATTCTGAGTAATCTTTTCTCTTCAGCCATGTCTTACAATACAATTGCTCAGAAGCCGGGAACCTGATTTTAGAAGCACAGCATACATCAAAGATAATGTAAGCTCAATTCCAGACCATAGCAACAATAAATGCAAACTTCCCAATAAAGTGAGGGAGACGCTTTGGTTCCTCAGTCATTTTTATAGACTACTGTTGCATATTAAATATGCTATGTCTAAAAGTTCATATTTTATTTAAAATACTCCTACAAAATGTCTGTGAGCATCTTCCTCTCAGCTAGTTTTTCTGTCTGTGCTGGTGAAGGGTCTTGCCTCTCTACCTGTGGCTGCTGCCTGAGCAGTGTGGTGGCTGCAGGTTGTAAGGGCTGTGTGGCAAGTTTCTGTAATAGCCAAGTGTGTGGCACCAACTGGTCTCTTCCTTCGTAAAAGACTCATTTAAAATATTATTTAACAGTACCTTGTTTCCCACCATTGCTTTGTCCACTAAAATGATATGGTGCTGTAAGTTGATACGGCCATTTCAACCTTGTTTCAAGCCTGCATCACCATGATGAGTGGAACTTTCTATCTAGAATTTGTTCCTCTGCATGAAGCATTATCACCTTTCCTAAAATTTTAGTATCTGATGACCTCCGTTCAGGTGACCTTTGCTCAGGTAACCTCTGTTCAGGTGACCTCTACTCAGGTGACCTCCATTCAGATGAACTCTGCTCAGGTGACCTCCATTCAGGTGACCTCCGTTCAGGTGACCTCTGCTCAGGTGACCTGTGTTCAGGTGACCTC
>NC_022012.1:61839842-61841749 GCF_000317375.1 Microtus ochrogaster
CAGGTGACCTCTGCCCAGGTGACCTCTGCCCAGGTGACCTCTGTTCAGGTGACCTCTGTTCAGGTGACTTCCACACAGGTGACCTCCGTTCAGCCATGTGGTCATGCTTCATCTCTAATTCCCATTCTCATACTATTTCTGCTGTTTTCTCCTCCACTGACATCTTCAACCACTCAGAGGCTGAAATTATCTTCTCCCAGTTTCTCATGAATATGGTAGTTAATGTTGACTCCTGTCCTAACTCATATTCTTGCTGGCATCCAGAATTGGGAGCCCTTTCCTATAGCTTTTCCGTTTCCTTTCTCCAGGGCTGCTTTGTGTATCAACATCTACGGCAGGAGTAGTCTTAAGGAGCTAGTAAATCGTCAGACCATTCCCTGCTCTACATGCTGCAGAATGGATGGTGGTGAGCAGTCGTGAAAACAGCACTGACCTCATGGTACATGTACCCCAGATCATGGCCGAGCAAGTGTACTATCAATGACAGTAACAATCTTTTTCTCTGAATATGACTCAGCAGGAGGCTTAAAATACCTAGCTTAAAATACCCAGTGAGCCATGTTGTGAACAGATGAGCTGCCCTCCAGACTTTGTTGTTCTGCTAGCAGGGCATTGGCCAAGTAGATTTAGAGTAATTCCCACAGCCTTAGGATTTTCTGAATGAGCCCTGGTATCAACTTAAAGTCCCTGACTGCACCAGCCATTGATGAGGAAGCCAACCTACCTTTTAACAATCTTTGAAGTTAGGCATGGGTTTCTCAGCAGCTAGGAAAGTTCCAGAAGGCATCATCTTCCAACATGACACTGTTTTGTCTTCACAAAAGACCGTTGATGTCATGCAGTCACCTCAGGCAGCTTACTGCAGCTCCCACACAAATAGGTGCTGTTTCGCCCATTGTAGCCTTCATGTCACAGAGACAACTTCATTTTTCAGCCTTCTGATGTAACCTTGCTTCTGTAGCAGCCTCTGCTCTGCCGGCTTCATAGAGATGACAATAGTTATTGGCTTAGTCTGGTCTGGACATTGGCTTTCAGGATTCTCATGGCTTGTTTGAGTACTGCAACTTCCTCCACATACAGGAGCGTTTTGTCCTTTTCCATTTATGTGTCCACTGCAAGAGAAGTGTTAACTTCCTTTGATAGTCTCATTGTACATGCACTCCTTGGCTAACTGGTGGGCACGTCTCGCTTTCAGGCTCCCTCGGCTTTTGATACCCTTGCCTCATTCACTGTGATCATGTCTAGCTTTTTCTTTTACAGAGGGATACATATAGCTCTGTCTTTCATTTGAACCCACACAGGCTGCTGAAGGCTTATTGATTGTCCTGTGCCCTAGTTGGCTTTCTGTTGCTGTGATAAACATCATGACCCAGAACAACCTGGGGACAAAAGGGTGTATTTGACTTCCACTTCCACGTCATGGTCCATCATCAAGGGAAGCTAGGACAAGTACTAATGCCATGTACCTGGGATCAGAAACTGAAGCCGACCGCAGAGGAACGCTGCTGATTGATTGGCTTATTCTTGGGTCATGGTCAGCTTGCTTTGTTATATAACCTAGGGCCATCTGTCCAAGGGTGTCACTGCCTACAGTAAGCTACACCTTCCTCCATCAACTAGTAATAAAAAAAAATGCACCTCAGACACACCCACAGGCCAGTCTGAAAAAAGCAATTCCTTGACTGAGGTTCTCTTTTTCCCTGGTGTCTTTAGTTCATGTCAACATGGCAAAGAAACAAACCAGCACCATCTAATTTTAGTACTTTTTGGTGTCTCAAGGACTAGGCAGGCTCACCCACCTGTAGTAATAGGAGCGGCGGGGCTGAGTCCCGGCACCCGGCCGCCCACATGGCTAGCTCTACCCGAAATAATTACACGGACACTGTGTTCATTTAATCACCGCTTGG
>NC_022012.1:61845124-61862002 GCF_000317375.1 Microtus ochrogaster
CACCTATGTTCTAAGCTATGAGCCCAAGCAGTTTGTTTATTACTTAACCAATGAAATCAACAGATTGATATATGACACTCCCACATCACCCACCCACCCCACCCCACCCCCACACACAAGATGAGAGGAATGGCTTGTGGGTGGACACATCAGAACCACATTTATCAACTGAGCTGGCATCTAATACAGACAGTTTGTAATGCTCCAAACACTGTAACAGGTACAGTAATGATGAAAAAAACATGAGATCATTGGAGAACGGCCAAAAGACACCGCAAAACCACAGGAATCATAGATGTGCTATATTGATTTAACTCCATTTATGCCTATTGTTTGTTTTATTTATCAGCAAATGCATGATCTTATATATGTATCATTTTGGAGTTGTATCTATGTACTATTCAGAATAAATTTCTAGAAGTAGCTTTTGCTGGCTGAGAGGGTGAGGGCAGCTAAGATTTTGGTGATAACTCCCCACCAAGTCCATATCTATTACATTCTTGTTAACAATATGGAAATACCTCATCGATGCAGGATCCTAAGACTTATTATTTGCGGAAATATTTGACTTTTGTATCATCAAACTTATTAATCTTTTTGTCTGTGAGTCCTGAATTTTGTAATATAGTTGGAGAGGCTGTTCTCTGCTGTGGGACAATGGTTTTACCCTGTAAAGATTTGTTTATTGTACTTGTTTAACAAAATGCTGCTTGGCCACTAGCCATGTAGGAAATATAGGCAGGGCAACCAGGCAAGAAGTAGAGGCAGGGCAATGAGAACAGGAGAATTCTGGGAACAGAAAAAATTCAGTCTGCAGTCATCACCCAGAAACAGAGGAAGCCAGACACAGAGCAAGCAAGATGTGACTGCCTTGCTGAAAAAGGTACCAAGCCACGTGGCTAACACAGACAAGAATTATGGGCTAATATAAGTTATAAGAGTTAATAAGGAGCCCTGGAAGACAACCCAGTCCCAGAAAACTGGCAGACCAAGATTGAGCCAGTGACCAGATCCAGAGTCAGTGATTTCCACCACAACAGGAACAACTCCAAGCTAGGGACTTCTGCAGGAGGGGATCCAGACCAAGATTTACAGAAACAGAGCAAAGCCAGCAACCTAAGCCAAAGTAGGCCTGAGACAGCAAACTTCAAGGGAACAGAGCAAAGCACAGGAGCACTGAGCTATCTCCAGGAACACCAAGTAACCAATGGGGTAACTAGAACTGTGACACTGACTGTACCAAGAGGAACAACCATCTGAACTTTGGATTCACTGGCACCTACCTAGAAGATTATTCAACAGAATATCAGACAGCCCCAACCACATCTATTAGAGGAGAAGGTGAGTAGAAAAGGTAAGATCACATGCTACACTACAAAGAGCAACACAAAACCAGTAAAACCTAAAGACTCTATAACAACAAGACCTGAACAACCAAATATAGATGAACCAGAAGAAAATGACCTAAAAAAAATAACTTCAAGAGAATGTTTGAAATTCTTAAAGATGAAATGAGAAATTCCCTTAAAGAAATTGACGAGAAGACAAACAAAAATTGAAAGATATCAGCAAGTCACTTAAAGAAAACCAAGAAAAAGAAATCAAACATATAAAAAAAAAAACTATTCAGGACTTGAACACTGAAATAGAAACAATAAAGAAAACACAAGCTGAAGGAATTATAGAAACAGAAATTATGAGAAAAAGATCAGGAACCATAAATGCAAGCACGAACAGCCGAATACAAGAGATGGAAGAGAGACTCTCAAGCGCTGAAGATACAATAGAGGAAATAAACTCATCAGTTAAAGATCATTAAATCTAACAAAAGCATAACCCCAAATATCCAGGAAATATGGGAAAAGGCCACATCTTAGAATAATGGGTATAGAAGAAGTATAAGAAGTTTAACTCAAAGGCACAGAAAATTTATTAAACAAAATCATAAAAGAAAACTTTCCCTACATAAGGAAAGATATGTCTATGAAGATACAAGAAGCTTACAGAACACCAAATAAACTGGATAAAAAAAAGTCCTCTCATCACATAATAATCAAAACACTAAACATACAGAGTAAAGAAAGAATATTAAGAGCTGCAAAGGAAAAAGGCCAAGTAACATATAAATGCAGACCTATCAAAATTACACTTGACTTCTCATTGAAGACAATGAAAGCCAGAAGGTTCTGGTCAAGCATTATGCAGACATTAAGAGATCACAGATGCCAACCTAGACTACTATACTCAGCAAAACTGTCAATCACCATAGAAGGACAAAACAAGATATTCCATGACAAATCTAGATTTCACCAATACCTAGTCACAAACCCAGCCCTACACAAAATACTAGAAGGAAAACTCTAACCCAAGGAAGATGGCTACACCAACAAAAACACAGAAAATTGATGAACTCATAACAGCAAATCCCAAAGAAGAAAAAAAAATGCACAAATTAACATCACCAATGATGAAAACTAAAATAACAGGAGATAGCAATCACTGGTTATTAATATCCCTTAATGTAAATGGACTCGACTCACCTTTAAAAAGGCACAGGTTAGGATACGAAAACAGAATCCTCCTTTCTTCTGCATACAAGAAACACATTTCAACCTTAAAGACAGACATCATCTCAGAGTAAAGGATTAGGAAAAAATACACCAATCAAATGGACCTAAGAAATAAGTGGTGTAACTATCCTAATATCTAACAATAGACTTCAAGCTAAAATCAATAAAAAGATACAAAAAGGTCATTTCATATTAGTCACAGGAAAAATCCATCAAGAGGAAATAGCAATACTGAATATCTATGCCCCAAATACAAGGGCACCCTCATAAGTAAAAGAAACACTTCTGAAGCTTAAATCATACATTAAAACCCACACTCTAATAGTGTGAAACTTCAACACTCTCTTCTCACCACCGGTCAGGTCAATCAGACAAAAAAAATGAACAGAGACATAAGAGAACTAACAGATGTTATGACTCAAATGAACTTAACAGACATCTATAGAATATTCCACCCATACAGAAAAGAATATACCTTCTTCCCAGCACCTCATGAAACCATCTCAAAAATTGACCACATTCTCGGTAACAAAACAAACCTCAACAAATACAAAAAAAAAAAATGCAACAACCCAATGTATCTTATCAGATCACCATGGTTTAAAACTAGAAGTCAACAGCAATACTAATTCCAGAAAACCCACAAACACACGGAAATTAAACAATGCTCACCTGAATCATCAATGGGTCAAGGAAAAAATAAAGGGAGAAATTAAAGACTTCCTAAAATACAATGAAAATGACCACACAGCATACCCAAATTTATGGAACACAATGAAAACAGTGTTAAGAGGAAAGTTCATAGCACTAAATGCCTACATAAAGAAGCTGGGGAAATCCCACACTAGTGAATTAACAGAACATTTGAAAACCTTAGAACAAAAAGAAGCAAACTCACCTAAGAGAACTAGACAGCAGGAAATAATCAAAGTGAAAGCTGAACTCAACAAAATAGTAACAAAGAAAACAATACAAAGAACCAATGAGACAAAGAGCTGGCTCTTCGAGAAAATCAACAAAATAGACAAATCTTTATCCAAACTAACCAAAAGACAGAGAGAGAATATTCAAATTAACAAAACCTGAAATGAAAAGGGGGACATAACATCAAACATGGAGGAAATACAGAGAATCATCAGGTCATATTTTGAAAACCTGTACTCCACAAAATTGGAAAACTTAAAGGAAATGGACAACTTTCTGGATAAATATCACTTACCAAAATTAAATCAAGACCAGATAAGCAAATTAAACAGACCTATAACTGCCAAAGAAATAGAAACAGTCATCAAAAGTCTCCCAACCAAAAAAAGCCCAGGACCAGATGGTTTCAACTCAGAATTCTACAAGACTTTCAAAGAAGAACTAATACCAATACTCTTCAAATTATTCCACCCAATAGAAACAGAGAAACATTGCCAAACACTTTTAATGAGGCTACAATTACCCTGATACCCAAACCACAGAAAGACAATATTAAGAAAGAGAATTACAGACCAATCTCACTCATGAACATTAATACAAAAATATTAAATTAAATACTAATCCAAGAACACATCAGAACCATCATCCACCATGATCAAGTTGGTTTTAACTCAGAGGTGCAGTGATGGTTCAATACATGAAAATCCTTTAATGTAATTCACCATATAAACAAGCTGAAAAATAAAAACCACATGATCATCTCATTAGATACTGAAAAGGCCTTGACAAAATACAACATTCCTTCACGATAAAGGTCTTGGAGATAACAGGAATACAAAGAACATACCTAAACAAAATTAAGGCAATATACAGCAAGCCAACAGCCAACATCAAACTAAATGGAGAGAAACTCCCAGCAATTACACTGAAATCAGAAACGAGACAAGGTTGTCCACTCTCCCATATCTATTCAATATAGTTTTTGAAGTCCTAGCTAGAGCAATAAGACAACAAAAGGAGATCAATGGGATACACATTGGAATAGAAGAAGTCAAACTCTCACTGTTTGCTGATGATATGATAGTTTATGTAAATGATCCCAAAAATTCTACAAAGAAACTTCTACAACTCATAAACACTTTCAGCAATATAGCAGGATACAAGATTAACTAAAAAAAAATTAGTAGCTCTCCTGTACACAGATGATAAAAAGGGCTGGAGAAGAAATCAGAGAATCAACACCCTTCACAATAGCCACAAATAGCATAAAATATCTAGGAATAATTCTAACCAAACATGTGCAAGACTTGTATGACAAAAACTTTAAATCTTTGAAGAAAGAAATTGAAAAAGACACCAGAAAGTGGAAAGACATCCCATGCTCTTGGGTAGGCAGAATTAATATAGGAAAAATGATGATCTTACTGAAGCAATCTACAGATTCAGTGTAATGTCCATCAAAATCCCAGCAAAATTCTTCAAAGACCTCGAAAGAATGGTACTCAACTTCATTTGCAAAAGCAAAAAACCCAGGATAGCCAAAACAATCCTGTACAATAAAAGAACTTCTGGAGGCATCACAATCCCTGACTTCAAACTCTACTACAGAGCTACAGTACAGAAAACAACCTGGTATTGGCATAAGAACAGACAGAGGACCAATGGAACCAAATAGAAGACCTGGATATCAATTGACACATCTTCGAACACCTGATCTTTGATAAAGAAGCAAAAAATATCAAATGGAAAAAGAAAGCATATTTAACAAATGGTACTGGCATAACTGAACATCAACATGTAGAAAAATGAAAATAGACCCATATCTATCACCAAGCACAAAACTCAAGTCCAAATGGATCAAAGACCTCAACATAAAGTCAGCCACACTGAACCTTATAAAAGAGAAAGTGGGAAGTATACTTGAACACATTGCCACTGGGAACCACTTCCTAAATATAACGCCAGCAGCACAGACACTGAGAAAAACAATTAATAAATGGGACCTCCTGAATCTGAAAAGCTTCTGTAAAGCAAAGGACACAGTCAACAAGACAAAACGATAGCCTATAGAATGGGAAAAGATTTTTTACGAACCCCACATCAATCAGAAGGTCTGATCTCCAAAATATACAAAGAACTCAAGAAATTGGACACCAAACGATCACATAATCCAATAAAAAAAAATGGAGTACAGACCTAAACAGAGAACTCTTGATGGAGGAAGGTCATCTGTCTATGTATTACTTTCATTGGTTAATAAAGAAACTGCCTTGGCTTTTTGATAGGACAGAAAATTAGGTAGGCGGAGAAAACAGAACAGGATACTGGGTAGAAGATACTGGGTAGAGGCAGACGCCATAGCTCTCCTCTCCGAGATGAACGCAGGTTAGAATCTTCCGGGTAAGCCACCACTTGTGGTGCTACACACATTAATAGAAATGGGTTAATCAAGATGTGAGAGTTACCTAGTAAGAGGCTAGAGCTAATGGGCCAAGCAGTGTTTAAAAGAATACAGTTTCCATGTTATTATTTCGGGGCATAAGCTATCCAGGTGGCTGGAAGCTGGGCAAGACAAAAAGCAGGCCTGCTCACCTCATCACTACAAACTCTCAAGAGAGGAATCTAAAATGGATGAAAGACACTTAAGGAAATGTTCAACATCTTTAATCGTCAGAGAAATGCAAATCAAAACAACTCTGAGATTCCATCTTACACCTGTATAACAATGGCCAAGATCAAAAACACTGATGACAACTTATGCTGAAGAGGTTGTGGGGTAAAGGGAACATGTTTGCATTGCTGGTGGGAATGCAAGCTGGTACAACCCCTTTGGATGTCAGTGTGGCAATTTCTCAGAAAATTAGGAAACAACCTTCCTCAAGACCACTTTTGGGTATATCTCCAAAGGATTCTCAATCGTGCTGCAAAGTCATGTGCTCAACTATCTCATAGCAGCTTTGTTTGTTATAGCCAGAACCTGGAAACAACCTAAATGTCTCTCGACTGAAGAATGGATAAGAAAAATGTGGTATATTTACACAATGTGGAGCACTACACAGCAGAAAAAAATAACAACAGCTTGAATTTTGCAGGAAAATGGATGGAGCTAGAAAACATTGTTTGAGTGAGGTAACCCAGACACATAAAGGCAATTATCACATGTATTCACTCATAGGTGGTTTTTAAACATAAAGCAAAGAAAGCCAGCCTACAAACCACAATCCCAGAGAACTTAGACAACAATGAGGACACTAAGAGAGACTTACATAGATCTAATCTACAGGGGAAGTAGAAAGTAGAAAAAGACAAGATCTCCTGAGTTAATTGGGAGCATGGGTACCTTGGGGGAGGGTTGAAGGGGAGAGGCGGGGAGGGAAGCAGAGAAAAATGTAGAGCTCAATAAATATCAATTTATAAAAAAGAGTTAATAAGAAGCCTGAGCTAATAGGTCAACCAGGTTATAATTAATGTAGGCCTCTGTGTGTTTCCTTGGGTCTGAATGACTGCGGGACCAGGTGGGATAGAAACCTCTGTCAACAGATCTCTATTTAGTACCTGTAAGAAAAGCTGTATTTCTTAAGGAATTCTCTCATGATATCTTTCAGAGCGTGTAAAAGTTTGTTTCCTGTTGTTATAACAAGTTGGGCAAATCTGGGTACTTTATTGTAGGAATAAGCCCAACCCCTTATGGGGCGTGTTCGCCTCGGGTGAATGTTTACTTATAAATCTGGCGAGGGGGAGCCCACGCACCCCTTCTGCTTTCCTGGTCTCTGCGGGAACTGTGGTTCTGTAAGTCTATTTCCCCATTAAAGCTGTATATATGTTTACAATCTGTCTGCATTCATTTACGCCGTTACACTTTATGATGAAAAGACTTTTCTTTAGTACACAGATTTAGAGCCTGCAAGTCCAGGATCAGATAGCCATGCTTGTTTGGCTTTTAGTGGGGCTGATGAGCCAGATTACATGGTGTCAGCATTGCCGTACAGGTCGTATGGGAGGAAAAGGTGACCCGGTGAGACAGTAAGCCATGTAAGTCAGTACATAGGAGAAGACCTGTCTGGGTAGTTTTATGATAACTCACATTCACGAGAACTCATTACATGACACCAGCACTGATGTTCTCTGAGAGAGTCACACCTTCAGTGTGTGACCACCTCTCATACACCTGCCCTGCCTGTTAAGAAGGTTCTGCCACCTCTCACATGGTCACCCTGAGGACCACATTCCCAGTCCTCATAGCTAAGCCTCACCCAAACCATTGAAACATGGCAGTAGATGTGTTGACAGAGGTTTCTGTACCACCCGGTCCCACAGCCATTCAGTCCCAAAGATAACAAAGTCTTACATCTTACATTAACCCATAATTCTTATCTGTGTTAGCCACGTGGCTTGGTCCCTTTTATCAATGAGGCATTCTCATCTTGTGTCCTCTGAGTCTGGGTGACAACTACAGACTGAGCCTTTCCTCTTCCCAGAATTCTCCTGTTCTTGTCTCCCTGCCTATATTTCCTGCCTGGCTACTGACTAATCAGCATTTTATTAAACCAGTACATGTGACAAATCTTTACAGGGTACAAGACCATTGTCCCACAGCATAGATGCACTATTTTTACTGACATTTTTATCACCTTGAGATTTTGTGGGTAGGGGATGTTGATACAGCTTTAATGTCATGTTTTAGATAGCTGACTGGGGCACCCACCCACTGAGACCGTGGGGCTGATCTATTGGGACCTCACCAAGGCCAGCTGAACTGGGACTGAAAAAGCATGGGATAAAACCGGACTCTCTGAATATGGGGGACAATGAGGGGTGCTGAGAAGCCAAGGACAATGGCACTGGGTTTTGATCCTACTGCATGTACTGGCTTTGTGGGGGCCTAGTCTGTTTGGATGCTCACCTTCCTAGACCTGGATGGAGGCGGGAGGACCTTGGACTGCCCATAGGGCAGGGAACCCTGACTGCTCTTTGGACTGGAGAGGGAGGGGGAGGGGAGTGGAATGTGGGGAAGGGGGAGGGGGAGGGAAAAGGGAGGCGGGGAGGAGGCGGAAATTTTTAATTAAAAAAAAGAAAAAAAAAGGTTGATACAAGAGGTAAGTATTGACTCAACAAGGAATAGCCTTTGTTAGTAATAGAGCATAACTTCTGGAATTTGTGTGAGAAATAATCTATATGCACTAAATATGGGACTATTGTTAGTGCATTATTGTTCAGAAGAAATGTAGCAAATGTAAGAATGGCTTCTCACCTTCATACTCATAGAGAAGTGTTACTGTCTTGTATAACCAGAGTTCAATTAAGTTGGCAAGCTATGTCTTCTGCTGCAAATTCTAAAAAAAAAATAATGATAATTATACATCTATGTTTCATCTTTGACTTTACTAAATCAAAGACAAGCCTTTGTATATGGAAGCTCTAGAATTCTGAAAAGAACTATCTAGGGGGGAGGGAGGGGGGAGGGGAGAGAGAGAGGAGAGAAGAATTTAAGAACAAAATCTCTGAGATGGTGTGAGAGCACAGGATGAGGAATATTTATTAACAAGTATTAAAAACTAATATTTGCTAGGGGTGTATCAGGTACCAATATTCTAGATGCCAGTCAGGAATGAATAATTCCATCCTCTGAAAGGAATCCTTCCCTGCTTCAGTCAGCACCTGTGTAGGAAACACTGAAAGCCCAGATCGTGCTTTAGCTAACTGGTTCTAACCAGCTGAAAGCAGAAACTGCTATGTGGAAACTGGACACTCACTGAACTACGTGAAGATTCTTTCTTGTCTAGTGGGACATGTCTGTGGATCTGCTTGCCCTCTCCCAAAACTTTGTACTCCCTTAGCATGCTCACAGAGACCCACCCCACACCTCTTTACTACACATAGCACTCCAGGAACTTTCCTTCCCAGGGGTCGATTTCACACACTTCCTTTAGTAATCGCTATAATGGCCACTAACCTTCTTTTACCGTCTCATGACAACTCAGTGACTTAGGTTCTGAACTTCTTCTCATCTTAGTCTTGAAACTGAAATTCAGATCTGCCTTCTCAAAATTACGCTGCTATCTACATCTACACTCTGAATTAGAATTTGGTGTCAAACTGGTAGGACGTCGTCGGTGTCTGCTGTGACCTAAAAAGCATGTTCAAGTCCATGAGCAGCCGGGCGGTGGTGGCGCACGCCTTTAATCCCAGCACTCGGGAGGTAGAGGCAGGCGGATCTCTGTGAGTTCGAGGCCAGCCTGGTCTACAAGAGCTAGTTCCAGGACGGGCACCAAAGCTACAGAGAAACCCTGTCTCGAAAAACAAAACAAAAAACAAAAATCCATGAGCAGAGACCAAGTTCCAAGTGCAACAGAGCTGGAAGCTGGAACCTTGGGAAAGGTAGTAAGGCTACTGGGCTCAAGGTTGTTGATTGTGAGAGTCTGACAGAGAAAGGGGTGTCCTCTTACTCCTCCACTTTCTGACAAGTGAGACCACTGCAGCGCTCTCTCCAAAAAAAAATGCAGTCCAAAGCACCCTCTTGGAATGGAAGTAGCTTTCAGCAGGTTTCTGCATCTTCATCTTGATCTTCCAGCTTCCATATGTGAAGCATATATTTCTGTTCCCCATGCTGCTATGTATGTAGTGCTCTGGTAGAAGTTAAGAGGTCAACACCAAAGGCAGAAAGCTAGGGAAGGGAAGAACAGCAGCAGCAGCAATGGAAGTGTGATGGACATTGAACGCAGAGAACCGACACAAACCCAAAACTGGCAGAAGGGGCAGCGAGAGGAGTACAATTCTATTTGCCCTGCTTACTTGGCTCCAATTGCCAGAGGTGAAACAGGTCATTGTTCCTCTTTCCCCTCAGGACTTAGTGTCCCAGATGCCAGATGAAAGTGGCATTTGTTCGAACCAAGATCACCCTTTAACCTGCCCTTAGGTGGCCCTGTCACTCATCAGCCCACAGGTCTTGGCTAGGGCTCTGGTAGCTGTCCTGGTGAACGGCTCATTTGCTGAGGGCTCAGATCTATGAGAGAAGCCAAAGAAATCAGTCCTATTAATTATGAAACAATGTAGATGAGCGAGATAGAAGATGCTAATAACAGACTGTGTGTTGTGAAAGGTCTGTGAACCTTATTCTGCCTGACGCACAGTCAATAAAAGCTCATCAACAGTAGGTCCTAGGTTATCAGCCAGAACTTCATCCTGAGCCAGTCCCATGAAGGTTGGAGAACATGATTTCATCCTTTAGCTCGTCTCGGAAGCACTTGGGAGGCAGAGGCAGGTGAACCTATGTGAGTTTGAGGACAGTCTGGTCTACAAAGTGACCAGACTAGTCACTAGGCCAGTCAGGGCAGTTACACAGAGAAATCCTGTTTTGAAAAAACAAACAAATGTCAACAGCAAAGTTCCACATTATATATTCACCACTGACCTGACTCAGTTTTCTGAGGTAAGTGGAATCGGCTTTATTATCTTTCTCTCTATCCACTATAATAAGGGTGAATTGCAGCATATCTGAATCAGGAAAGATGGATGCCCGTACTTACTGAGTCATGCAAGCCAATCTAATAAATCCCCTTTACAATAATCTTCCTATTCATTCTGTTCCCAGAAGATGCTGACTATCACAGATGTCAATGCAAAAAATAGTCAGGAAGGGAATTTATCTGATGACCCTGCAGGAGTCTTTTTTTTTTTTTATATTTATTTCTTATTTATACAATGTTCTGTCTGTGTGTATGTCTGCAGGCCAGAAGAGGGCGCCAGACCTCATTACAGATGGTTGTGAGCCACCATGTGGTTGCTGGGAATTGAACTCAGGACCTTTGGAAGAGCAGGCAATGCTCTTAACCGCTGAGCCATCTCTCCAGCCCCAGGAAGGGAATTTAGATTGATAAAAACAAACAGATTGCTAGAGAAGAAAGAAAAACTATTAGAAGTCTCTTAATACAAAATCTCCATGGATGAAACAGCTTTTCTTATGGCTGAACAAGTTTCATTTCAACTTCACACTTTGCTTCTAAATCTTAAATGTAAATTCATAGTAAGACTGAATCCCTGAAGAGTGATTCACACCATCCTGGCCCACAGCTCTGGACTGGAGGAGTCACACCATCCTGCACACAGCTCTAGACTGGAGGAGTCACGCCATCCTGCACACAGCTCTAGACTGTGATCAGCCTAGAAGTAAAATATAGAACAATGGAGACTTGAAATGAAAAGTGGATTGTCTGTTTCTCTCCTATCTGCCTTTTATCTCAGCTTGGATTACCTGGTAAAGTTTTATCTGTTATCTATTCTAGAACCCTCTGGTGCTCTTCCACCTGTCTCAGTCCCAGTACTGGCATCTGTTCTCCCTGATTCAGGTATGCAATTCACTCTTGAGATGCTAAAGCTCCATCCTACTATCTCAGGGTGCTGAGCTAGGTCAGACCCTAGCAAGAAGGTGCTTAGTATTATTGAGAGTTATAAAGCAATAGGGGTGCAAAGGACTTCTTGGGAAGACTTCTGAACACGGAAGGCTCTCCATGAATCCTCCAGGCCCTTGAGTTGGGGAATATTATTTTAAGGTGTGTGACTTTTGTTTATGTTGCATTTGTTTAACTCTGTGAAGCTGTGATTCTTGGCCTGTCTAAAACACAATGGTCCTAATAAAGAACTGAATGGCCAATAGTGAGGCAGGAGCAAGGATAGGAGGGGCTGGCAGGCAGAGAGGATAAATAGAAGAAGGAACAACGATGAGAAGGCACAACAAGAGAATGAGGGAAGGAGGGTGTCAGGGGCCAGCCATGCAGCTACACAGCCAGCCACAGAGCAAGAGTGAAAGGAAGATTTACAGAAGAGGAAAAAGCCCAGAGGCAAAAGGTCATTAAGAATAATCTAAGTTAAGAGAACCTGGCAAAAAACAAGCCAAGCTAAGGCTGGGCGTTCATAACTAAGAATAAGCCTCCGTATGTGATTTATTTGGGAGCTGGTGGTGGGCACCCCAAAAAGCCAGAAGAGTAAAACATCACGACAGCACCCTTGTATCAAAATGAGACTGTGGAGGCATTAAGTCTTGTGTTAGGAATGGCTGGTTATGGTTCTCAGCATTTCTAAAATGCTGGCAGTCATTATCAGATCTCCTTATAGCTGGGCTTTTGAGAGAAGGTGCCAGCCATTCTAGGGAGGTTTTTCCTAGAAATGTCCTCATAAACCCATCCAGAGTCATGTCTCATAGTTAAACCCTGACCTAATCAAGTTAACAATCAAGACAGATCATCACAAAATATACATACTTGATTTTTTTACATGTGGGAGTTATTCGTTCCTTTGAACTTCTCACAGAATTTTATGGTAACTCACGGAGCTTAGCACTTCTTTGTTGGGTCTTCTTTATAAGTGGAACATCTTCAATAAACTACTAACACTTCTTCAATATAGGGAAAATGCCTCAGTAACATTTGTGTCAAATATAGCCTAGTACCTTGAAAATACTGCTTCGAGTGTTCACTAAATGCTTGCTGAACATATTAAAATATGATAAAACATACTGCATTCACTGAAGAATTTATTCGTGGACTAGGTGACATCTGAGAACAACAAGAAGACAAGTGAAAGGCATTGGAGCAAGTGGGGATGTTTGAGTGGAATAGAGCAAGACATCTTAATTTATTTTCTTGCCTCTGGGCTAGCGGTCTATTGTTCACTGTCTATATAACCTTACAATTGAAATAAGACAAAACTCTCAAAGTTCCAGTGGCTTCTGGGCATTGAACTCTGCAATCCAGGGTCCTTGCATTGTCTTACAATGCCTTGTAGTAAAAGAATGGTCCCTGCTTATCTCTAAATCCTCATCACCCTCTGCCTCCCTCACTGTGCTCCACTTATTCTGCCCCCACCAGTATCTTTTGGTCATTTACTTGTTCTCCTCTCTTTTATGCTAAGCCACGAATGTTCAACCTTCTCACACTGGGATCTGATGTTGTCATCTGCAAACACGCTGGGCTGAAATGTGTGTGGGCCGGAGGTAAGCTGTTGCTCTGCCTGCAATACTTTTTTGAGGTTCTTTTAGCTGCTTTCTTTATGTCAAATCAAATACAAAAGCTGCAGGTGGGAGACTTGCTTAGGCTCCCAAAGAAAGAGCAGAATGCTCAGTGTGGCTGGAGAAGGGTGGGCAGCAGGGAGAAGAGAAAAATGGGACCTTGGAAGCCATTAAAACAGGACCAGGTGGGGCTCTTCAGCAATGGCAAGATTTCAGCTTGGGTCTGGATGAGGAGAGAGGCCGTGGCAGGGATTTGAGCCAAAGCATAAACAGCTGGGCTCTCATTATACAGACTTACTTTGAATGTTACACTAGGGATGCTCTACTGAGATTTGCTTGGAGACCCACAGGGTTAGGTGAATAGCTCAGATGAGAGCTGCTGGTATCTTAGACCCTAGGGACAGCATTCTAATATTACTTGTATCAGACTGTCCAGTCTTTTCTCTGCCTTTTCCATAGTAATGGGTTCACATACAGGTGCTCCATTTTGCAGAATCCCTTCGTAACAGGAATGTGGAATCAGAGAAGTTAGATATTCCCGTCGTGCTAAAACCTTCCAACAGTGGTAAGCCTGCTTTCTCCAGGCTCTTTCTGCTCTTTCTCTTCCACGAAAGTCAGTTTTGACCCTGCAAATGAGGGCAGGATGCTATGAGATGGCGAAGGTCCTGGGGTTCTCCATGACCAGGTAGACCAGAATTCTTGCCAACATGATTTGTTTATCTCAGGTTGTTTTTTTTTGTTGTTGTTTTTGTTTTTGTTTTTTGAGACAAGGTTTCTCTGTGGCTTTGGAGCCTGTCCTGGAACTAGCTCTGTAGACCAGGCTGGTCTCGAACTCACAGAGATCCGCCTGTCTCTGCCTCCCGAGTGCTGGGATTAAAGGTGTGCGCCACCATCGCCCGGCTTTTTTATCCCAGGTTTAACATGAGGAATGAGCCACTGAGCCACTACTGATGTTCCTTACCAGCATATTTGCTTGTACATTTATCATGGTCTTTAAACCATTTAAGCCTCATTTTATATGTGAACCTAAAATAATACCAACTTGTTCCTTTTAAGGCTGTGGTATTGTACATGAGCTGCTATGAAGGACATTTCTGACATGATTATTTAATGAATGCATCCTAACTGCATCAAAGATGATTTTATCTTTGGTTTGAAGAAGAGGTAACTGGCTACTGAAGCAATAGTTGCTAAGCTGGTAGAAAGACCTATCAAGAGAGAACCCTGGTTAGAGAGAGAGCTCTAGAACCAGTCTCTCCCTCGCCCATTACCCACTCTGTCCAGTGTGGAGGTTCCTCAAAAAGCTGAAAATAAACCTAAGATCCAGGGAACCACACTTAAGGATATATCAAAAGGGCTCTCTCTTTCTACTCGCTCATCCATGCTCATTGCCACCCTGTTCACAGTAACCAGGAAACAGACACTGCCCATGAGCTGATGAATGGACAATGTAAGTGTGGTACACAAGACAATGGACTATTGTTCCCTAAGGAGTTGCAACAGGTCAGATACTCTTCTTTATCAAAGGTCTTGTCCTGTATCACCTTCAGAGAGTTAATCCATTGCAGCTCTAGAAACAGTATTTGTTATTCTCTCTCCTTTTGCTTATGAGTAAAAATAGACCCCCCCCCCAGTCTGCCTGGGATAATGCACCACAGTGTACATCCAGGACCCTTGCTGATCCCACACTTGAGTCCCTGAAGCTGTATGAAGGACATGTTGGGTCAGTACAAGGTACAGTGTGTGCTCCTAATCCTGACTGGCTTCGGCCTGGAGTTTCTGCGTAGTAAAGGCTCCCAGGCTTCTTGGAAGAGAGAAAACTGGAACATGTCATGGCTGTTGTCTCCAGGTCTGAGTGCGTCACCTGGGAGTCAGGTATAGTGCTGGGCTGCTGTGCCCGGGCTTCTAGGTCATTCACTGAATGTGTTGTCATGAAACCAATGCATGCACTTCATTTTATCTAGAGTGTTCTTTTTTCTTCCTCTTGCCTATAGGCTTTGACTTCCCTGGAGCACAGTCCCTGTTTGGGCAGCAATTAATGAGTATCTTTATTATACATTTGGTTTTCAACATTTTAGACACAATGTTTACCACAGTGTAAAATTTAGCACTGGTCTACAAGAGCTAGTTCCAGGACAGGCTCCAAAACCACAGAGAAACCCTGTCTCGAAAAACCAAAAAAAAAAAAAAATTTATCACTGGGTGATTTTCTTTTTCTTTTTTTAATTTATCTCCCCCCTCTTACTGCTGGAAGTTCCAGAAAACCTTACTTGCTTATGAAAGCGCAGCAGTAAATATGCAGTGGCTAAAAGGTGGAAGAAAAATACCCCACGTCTTACCGTATGGAAACGGTTACTGGAAACAGTGGTGATTGATTTTATCTGAGCTATTCAGCCACATGCTCACGAGCAATCCCCTAGGTCTGCTTGATCTCACCACATGAGGGCAGCTTGGGATCCCTAAGTGCTCAACACCTAACTGTTTCACTTTGGGGTAAGAGAAGAAGGATTTTGGCCCCTTAATTACTCCTCTCGCTCCTGGAAGACACAAAGGAACTCTACTGTTACAAAGACACGGGAGCCACCAAGGTGTTGTACTATGAACTTGCCCACAGCAGCAGACTTGGAGCTGGGAAGAAACTGCCTCCCTGCCAGGCCGCACTCCTAGGTGCAACCAGACACCGGGCATCTTTCCCTAGGCAGAAGGCACTGATGATCTCAAGAACGTCCACTTTCCCAAGTGCTCAAAGAATCACTGAGGAAGTAATAATTTTGCTTCTTATAACAATCTCTGTTGCTAAATTAATTGACAAGGAGTATGTACTAATGTTCTTCAATAAGGAAAACAAAACCAAAACCCAACAAATATTGAAAAACAATAGAAAAGAGGACTAATAGCCTTCCCTGTGAACGGTTGCTTCCTTCAGAGTGAATTCCACACTGTTGACATGTCTTTTCTCATGTTACTCCCAAACTATCCAATGAACTTCCTCTATTTCCTCTTCCTGTTTGTCTGGGACTGTCCTTGGTAGAACAATGCCCTTGACCTGTTTATAAATTCCTTTTGGGATCTGTAATTGGTTTAGCATGCCATTGCTGGTAATGCCTTGATCGGTTTTTTCACTTTTTTTTTTTTTTTTTTTTTTTGTGAGACAGGGTTTCTCTGGCTGTCTTGGAACTCACTCTGTAAATTAGGCTGGCTTCGAACTCACAGAGATCCACCTGCCTCTGCCTCCCAAATGTTAGGATTAAAGGTATGCGACACCATTGCCTGGCCAGGATCAGTTTTCTAAGTTATGTTTTCTTTCGTTCTTTCGTTCTTTCGTTCTTTCTCTCTCTCTCTCTCTCTCTCTCTCTCTCTCTCTCTCTCTCTCTCTTCCTT
>NC_022012.1:61862102-61884525 GCF_000317375.1 Microtus ochrogaster
TCTCTCTCTCTCTCTCTCTCTCTCTCTCTCTCTCTTCCTTCCTTTTCTTTCTTTCCTCCATTCCTCCCTCCATCCTTCTCTCTCTCCCTCTCTCCTTCCTTCCTGTCTCCCTCCCTCCCTTTAGTTCTTCCTTCCTTCTTTCCCTTTGTCTGCCATATGCTTCTAATCTTTACTCCACAGTATAGCAATCTTTTTCTTCTATCTTGTTAACTAATGACTTGAAAATTTGGGGTGTTTTAGTTATTCTTATATAATGAATGACTTTTACATTTTATTCACCAAGAACATATGTTATTTTTTTGCCAGTCTATTTGATAAATGATGGGTATGCAGTGATGAAGACAATTTTGACACAGTACCAGTGAGTCCCAAAGCTCCACAAATGATCTGCCTAAATTTCTTCATCCACAAAATAACAATGGTATCTTCTGCACAGAACGTTTCTGTGAGGATTAAATGAAACAGGTGCAGACAGTAACAGTGCCATAAAGGTTCATTATAGCAGTGTTACTAATCTTCGACCTTCATTTTATGTCAACTTGGGTGCCTGCTGTGAGGAAAAGCACTGGAGTATCAGTGTCTTAAAGTTTCAACTCATTGAGCAAATCTAACCTTCAGTTGCCCCATCTATTAAATGTACGATAGAATCAACCTCACATAATTACTGTGCAAATTTCATTTGAAAAGCCTGTATCCATATATATACAAGCATAAGCAATCACAGTGATTTGAGCTGCAGAAAACGTATTTGCTACAAATGAGTGTTTTTATGTTTTTCAAGAAATGTGGGAAACAGAAAGACTGATTTCCACTATTTTTTGCCCTAGCTTATTGCCACCCTCATTTTAAAAATGGAATCTATTTTTACCCTACTTTAATAGTAGGATGTATTTCTCCTGGAATTAAGTGCATAGAGTAGAGTCACTTTCAGGTTAGAGGGAGCCTGATTCAGCGTTCAGGTTCAGAAAGGGAAGGCACAAGTTTGACACGGGGCAAGGGAAGGACTGCCACTAGTGATGCTGCAGATTTTTATGTCACAGAAGCTTCTGGAAGACAAGATGCTGACCTTTAGATGTTGCTTGGAGGAGACTAGCTTGTAGAAGTCAGTTCTGAGGGGTGAGTCACATCCTGCGGTAGTTGTCACTCTGAACCCTCCAGGACATGCCGATTGCCAGCTGGGTGATTCCTGGTGCAGCCCAAGGTTCTGTCCGTCTTCTAGAACTGAACCCTTGAGATCACCGTTTCTGAAAAGATATAGTTCATGCTAACATTCCCTAAAATATTGCCATATAAACATCAGATGAACTACCTGAAGATAATGAGGTAGCTGGGTCAGGAGTGTTGCTATGAATTCTAGGCTGGCATTATCTACAAAGTGAGACACATCTAAAAACAAAGCAAAAACAAATAAAAAAAACCTGAGATACATTTCTCCACAGAAGGGAAGTCACCTCTAACTCTATTTATCTATCATTTATAGATAACCCTGTTTAAGTACATTGTTAAAATACTCACAATTCTTTGGAGTAAACACATGGAAATGATTTCATATTAGTTTTGAATTAAGCACAAACATTCATTGCCTTTCTTGAGGCCACACTAAAATCACAGTAAAAGAAATTATGAAAGAGCATAAGCTCAGAGCAGTACCAGGGATGTCAGTAAAGTAAGCATCTAACTAAAAAGCTGAAAACATTGAAAGAATTGAGGGGCTGGATCTATTTTTCCCCAACAGCATAAAGGCAAACAAACTACAAAGTGCTAAGTTCTCTGACATGCTTCTTTGCTGAGATCGGTCAATTCTCTGGTTGACAAGAAGTCTTAGTTAAAAGCATCAGTGGACTCTAAGAGAAAGTCTTTCAGGGGAGAGCGAGGGAGGCCCAGAGTCTAGTGACTATTCTGAGTGGAGTTCTTCAGTGGCCTTGGGCGTGGACATTAGCACCTCACTCCCCTGTTAGTGGAGGCTGATCATTCGTTTCTGGCTGCTTAGACTCAAAATAATTACACAAAACTTTACTAAGTAAAACACTGCTTGGCCAATCACTTAAGTGTATTGCTTGCTAGCTCTTATATCTTAAATTAATGCATTTCTATTATTTTATATTTCACCATGAGGCTTGTGGCCTACCGGCAAGGTTCTAACTGATGACTCACATCTTTCTCTTCTGGTGGCTCCATGGTTTCTCTTTGACTCTGCCTACTCTCTCCTCCTCTATCTGCTTGAAATTCCTGCCTTGGCTTATTCTGCTAAGTCATTGGCGGAAACAGCAGCTTTATTCATTAATCAATAAAAGCAATACATATACAAGAGGACTTCCCACATCATCTACCCTTTTCTGTCTAAATAAAAAAGGAAGGTTTTAACTTTAACATAGTAAAATTACATATAAGAAAATAATTATTATAATTACAGTTACAATATTTATATCTACTTTATCTTTTATCATAACTAAGGAAAACTATAATTATAACTATTCTTTAACTCCATCAAAGACGGCAGAAGGATATAATATTACCTAAGTTAACAGGAAGTGCACTGTAAGCAACTTCCAAAACTCTATAATTGACAGAGAAATCTCACTGCCTGGACAGTCACCCAAAGTTCTTCTGTATCATTGGGGCATCCATCTTCAGCCCACAGGCCCAAAATATCAGGCAGGCTTTTCCATGAAGTAGGAAATTTGAAAGGCTGTTTCACCTATATTGGTAGTTTATCAGTTACTTTCTTCTGTGTCCTTCAGAATGTCTGGCAGACTCTTTCATGAAGCAGGAACCCTGAAGGACTGTCTCACCTTCTATAGGCAACTTTAGCAGTCACTTTTCTGTGGGTCCTACAAGTCCAACCAAGCAGTTCAGGCAAGAGCAGTATCTTGCCCAAATGGCTAACAAACTCCATAGGATCCTCTTTAATACCTATCATCCTCTTGAAGTAGATTGGTGCTGCTAGGAGCAGATGAGTCTCATTGCCATAAGTTTTAAATTCTTAAAATATTTCAAATGCCAAATTCTGAAGGTCTGAAAGATTTGAAGAATATCTATCTAACTGAAATATATCTAGAAAACCTAAATAACATGATTACAAGCTTGACTATTAACCTGTATTTTTTAATTATACATTACATTTTTAAAGGAGACGAACAAACACAATACCTTAATCAAGAGTAGAAATAGATATAACAAAATTGACCTAAAATTTGTGAAATATACCAAGATCCACACCAATGCAAAGTATTCATATCTATAATATATCTTCCTTTAAATGTAAACAAACATTTATAAACAATATTTGGGAATTTGGGTCTAGTTCTCTCCAAATTGCTTTCTACTTTTTGTTGGACAAAGTAATTTTAGGGTATTCACGGCAACCTTTTAGGGGGTCTTGGTCCATTAAACCACATTAGTCTGGAAGGAATTCACAGGTTCTCATCCTCTGTGGAAATAAAAGAACCCCTTTCCAAAGCAACAAATCCTTAGACCCAAATTTTAAAGTCAAGCTACCTTCAAAATATATATGTTAGTTTAACTTGGCAGCCCATAAAATGAAATGTCTCTCTGAACTTAGCTCCTTCACAGTCAAAAAATACACAGAAACACAATAATATACTTAATCCAGGCTCTCTGTATATATTCCATCTTTATACTGTAACACATATTGTCTTCTAATGTAAGCCAAAAACAATATTCATTTCAAGTCTCAATCTTTTTTCTTCTCAAAATTTATACTTTTCACAACTTTTTGGTCTAAATTGTGTTGAATAAGTTGAATTGTTAAATTTCACTGTACTAACCAATGCTAGGATACTCACTTAAGCAAAAATGGTTTAAAAGCAAAAGAAAATGTGAAGGAGGCAAGCAGACCCTGTGAACATGCCAGAGTCCTTGATGAGGATACTGCCCTGCTCTGCTCTGCCCTTCCTGATTATGGGACATAAGAAAGGTCTTCTTTGTGTTTGGTTACTGCACAGCAGGTGTCGTGACTTAGCTTATTTTGTTATGCCCAAGTTTCCGGTCCCCCAAATAGATTCACAGAGCCAGATTTATAATGCAAATTACATGAGGGTTCTAACAATATTCAAACTTAAGTGTGGACCAACACCTTTCCAACACCCCAGGACAGTGGGTGAGGAAAGTATGGCCGGGAGCCCTGGGAGGGTAGAACTTTTAAAGGGGAAACGCCATAATCAGAGGAGTTCCTGTCCTGTTGTCTTGGGACTGGGTAAGGAGTACATAGGATAAGGTAGTTTCTGAACTCATTGATCTGTTTTTGGGTGTGAAAACCTAACAAAGAGCCATTAATAACTGACAAGATATCTCCAAGGACAGGACGCCTCCCAAGAACATCTGGACCTCACTAAATTTTATGGCCCTGCTCCCTACCTTAATTGACCATTTTTAGTGTATTTGCTCAAATTTCTGCTATGACAGCGTATTTCTGGAGCAGAGATCACCCACCTCCCCAACTCATTATATGGCTTAACATGAAGCCCCTTCTTTAAAATGGGGTTTGCAAAGTCAGGTCTTCACAATTTCATGCTCAGAATTTTTCTATTTTAAAAAGGGAACAATACTGGCGTAGACAGTGGTCCTGATGCTGCACACTGGACATCAGATGACCTTAGAGACCCACCGTCTACCTCCTGTTTATCCAGAGTCCTGTGTGACTGCTCACAGCTCTGTTCATTGAGCCACATGTGTGTGTTCAGTAGAGACCAAAGTCACTTCTGTCCAAAGACAAAGATTCTCGGGTCAGACTACCAGGCCTTGGATACCACTTCTGTTTTTGACTAGCAATTGTGACCTCTGTTCAGGATGAAGGTCAGTTCTGCTTAATTTGTTGTTATGACGCTAAACAAATACAAAGGTATATATGAAACAATAGGAAGAGTGTAAGCAGTGTAAGAATTCATAAGGGTTAAGTGAATCATGGAAAAGCATGCACGATGGCGTCCTGAAGGAGTACATTAGTGTCCTTTTTTGTATTCATTTTCAGGGACTTCCACAACAAATTACCACAAACTTGGTAGTTTACAGACAACAGGGATTTAACTGTGATCATCCTGGAAGCTAGAGTGTCCATGTCAGTATCATTAGGCCAAAAGAAGTAAGTGTGCCAGCAGGGCTTCACCACTTCAGCAGCTTCTGGAAGCAGCCAGCACTCCTTGGTTTGGGATGGCACCATGCTGACCTGTCTCCATTTCACCTTTATCTTCTTCTTCTCTGTGTGTGATATGGTTTCAGTGTGATTTGTTCTCCTGGACTCACAAGGCATTTAATTCCTATGCCATATGCTGGTAGAGCTAAGATAGGGGTAACTTAGACCATATCTCAGTTAGGTCTTCTTTTGGTGGGAAAAAAAAAAAAACCACGAGCAAAAGCAACTTGGGGAGGAACAGGTTTATTTAACTTACAGGTTACAGTCCATAATTTAGGGACACCAAGGCAGGAACTTAAGGCACGATCCTGGAAGCAAGAACTGAAGCAGAGGCTGTGGAAGATACACTGTTTCCTGACTTGTTCTCCATGGCTTGCTCAGTTGGTTTTTGTTGTTGTTGTTTGTTTTGGAGACAAGGTCTCACTATTTAGTCTTAGACAGTCTGACCTGGAACTCTTTATGTAGACCAGACTGGCCTTGAACTCATAGAGATTCACCTGCCTCTGTCTCCTAAGCATTAGCATTAAAGAGATGTGCCACCATGCATCGCTTCTGTTTGATATCTATATCGATATCGATATAGATATCCCAGTACTACATTTCCTTGATAACACCACTCATAGTGGGCTGGACCTTCCAATGTCAATCATTAATTAAGAAAAAGGGTCCCTCAGATTTGTTTACAGGCCAATCTGATGGAGGCATTTCCTTAGCTGAGGTTCCCTTTCCCAGGGAAAACTAATCAGTACATCTTAACTCTGGTGATTGTTGGTGGGGCCTTTGAGAAGTGATTAGGAAGAAAGTCCCCAAGGAGGAACCCTGGAACCAGGTTGAGTCCTGGTAGCTTTCCGGAGAGAGGGGAAGAAGAGATCAGTCACGAAGACTGGCGATCATCCCACCTCTTGCCTAGTGACATCCTCTGATGCCTTTGGATTCTTCCAGCAAGAAATCTGTCTCCAATTTCAGGCCCTCAGACATACACCTTTGGATCTGAAAGTCCAAAAAAATGTGCTTTCCTTATAAAGCTAACCTAATTCAAATGTTTTATTATTGTAATAAAAAAATTAGCAGTATAGTATGTCCTAACTCCCTCTGCTTCTCTTTTGTGAGATACTTGGGGCTGGGTTTAGGGCTCAGCTGCATGGTCCAGGATAAACTCCTCATGTCAAGAGCCTGAGCTTTATTACATTTGCAAAGATCTCTTTTCTTTATATGAAGACTTTTGCAGGTCTGGGAATTAAGACTCATCATTCTTGGGAAGCATTTTCCAATCTACTACCGCATATCATTCTATCTTCCTATAGGACTCCGTTCTCTTCCTCCCCCCTCCTCTTTCTCTTTCTCCTCCCTCCTACTTTATCTTTCTCCCCCTTCTCTTTCCTCAACCTCTCCCCCACCTTCTTTCCCTTTCTCTTCCTCCTCCAGACTGAGGCTAGAGCTCACATCCTCCTGGAAGTCTTCCCTGACTTGAAGATTGCCCAGCTCAGTTCATTTGCTGTGTGCTCCTGCATCCTGAATATAACCGTTTTGACATTCCCTCTCTCTCTTTTTAATTGACTTAATTTTTCTATAGGAGTTTTACATGTACAGAGAAGTTGGTAAACACACAGAGATATGTATCCCCCACCCTCACCGCTTTACAGTTCCTCCTATAATTAACATCTTACAAATAGCATGGTACCTATTTCACAATCACTGAGGCAATATTAATTACTATTGATAAAAAAGTTCATAGTTTATACTAGGGTTCACTTTTTTCTACTGCCCATCTCTGTGGGTTTTCACAAACACAGTGTCAATGTCTAGCACTACCTTGTCATAGAGCTTTTCTGTCTTAATATCAGCATGTGCTGGAGAGATGGTTCTGGGGTTAAGAGTTTACTGCTCTTTCGGAGGCTCAGAGGTCAGCTCCCAGCACTCACTGGGCAGCTCAAAACTATGAGTAACTCTAGTTCCAGGGGATCTGATGTCCTCTTCTGGCCTCTGACAGCAATGTACTTACACACACTTCAAAATACAGATAACGTCGTTAATATATGTCTTCTTCCTACTTCTCCCTCCCATCCCTTTGAACTCTTGGCAGCCACCACTCTTACTACCATTTTTGAACCTTTCAGATTGACCCCCCACTCCATTTTCTTTCTCGCTCTCTTTTTTCTTATTAACTTTTTGGGGTTGAAGATGAAGCAATGCATTTCATCACGGTGTCCTCATATACACGAGACATTCGCTTGTTTCCCTCACTCCCCTCCTTCACCGTCCTCTCTGGCTGATCCCTTCCTTCAGAGTCTACATTCTACTTTGTCACAGGTGTTCCATGGCTCTTCCTGTGTCATACCTCCTTTACGATTGCTCCCTTCCTATGTCATGTCTACTTTGTCACAGGTGTTCCATGGCTCTTCCTATGTCATACCTCCTTTAGGATTGCTCCCTTCCGCCTCACAATCCCATTCTGGCTCTATGTGTCCCATATACATGAGCTCGGGCACTCTTGTAAAACTAGGTTCTGCGTGTGACAGAAAGCATGCCGCGTTTGTGTCTCTTGAGTCTGGTTTAGTTCGTTTAACAAAATTATTTCCAGTTGTAACCCTTTGTCCTGCAAATGTCATTATTTTGGGTTTTTTTTGTGGCTGCAGGAAGCGTCACTGTGTATGTGGGTCACATTCTCTATTCTTCTGTGGCTGGATCTCCAGGCTGGTTTCATTTTCAGTCTCCTGTGAGCAGTGCAGCCGTAAAAATGGATGAGCAAGCATTTCTGCGCCATGATGACTCAAGGAGTAACTGGTAAAGCTGGTCATGTGACAGTTTTGTAAGTATTCTGAGTTGTAAAAGTTTGTGTAATGTTGTATAATGTTCTAATACGGTGTGTTCAAGAGCAGTATGGCTGGGCCAGGTGATATTTCTATTTTTAGTTTTCTGAGGAACCTTCACACTGATTTGCACAGTGGTTGCCCTGGTTCTTACTCCCTCCAGCACCAAATACGTTTCCTTTTTTTCCACATCCTCACCAGCCCCGGTTGTCAGATTCCCTTCTTCTACATGCAGATCCAAGTCCCCTTTTCATCTTCTCATGACTTGATAACTTGTTTCTTTTTAGCATCTGGATGTAGCATTGTCTGTTCTCTCACAGGCTGAAGGACATTTCCTTTGCTGCCAAGTTTTGCCAGCAAAACTGCTGTAAATACCTTTGGACAATTTGTGTGTGTGCGCGCACGCGAGTGGTGGGGGGTAGTTTTCGATATATCTGAATAAATACCAAGAAATGTAGTTGTGGAATCATATGGCCAGGTTATCTTTAGCTTTGTAAGAAACAGCCGAGATGCCTTCCAAAGGGCCTGTATCATTTTTGCCTTCCCAAGACAGTGAGTCAGAGTTCTCGCTCTCCATTCTTGCCAGTGGTGCTTGTTGTCGATGTTTTGGCTCTAAATTGCTGACTGGGGGGGGCGGGGGGAGAAGAGAGAGAGAGAGAGAGAGAGAGAGAGAGAGAGAGAGAGAGAGAGAGAGAGAGAGATGTCTTCTCGCTCTTCTACTGTGCAGTTCTCTGATAACTAAGATTCAAAACACCCTTTTCATCCTCTCATTTCCCACCAGCAAAGCTTTGCTGAGGGGTCTGCTTAATGCTTTGCCCACTTTCAATTGAGTTGGTTTCTTCACGTTGAGTTGCTACAGTTCGTGTGATGTTTTCGTTCACTTGATCAGGAACCCATTTCGCCAGTGTGCTCTGTCCCTACTCCTTCAGCATTGCTTGTGGAACACTTTCTTTCCTAGTGTGTGCATTTGTGCATGGTATGTGTGGGGTGTGGGGCGGGCGTGTGCCTGTGCACATGTGAGGGTGTGTGCATGAAGACCAGAGGTGGGTGTCTTCCTTAATTGTTCTCCACCTTACTTTGTAGAGTCAGGGTTTACTAGTGAACCAAGAGCTACCGACTTGGCTAGCTGGCCCAGATCACCCTCTGTCTCTGCCTCCTGAACTCTGGGATCACTGGTGGCTGTCATGCCAGCCTGGTTCCTGTCTGGCTGCTGGGCTCCCAAACTCCAGCCCTCACTCTGGGCAAGCATTTTATGTATTGACCCCTGCCATCTACCTGTCCTATAGAACACTGTATTGGGGGGGGGGAGAATTAAGAAAATATTATTTAGTGTGTATTTGTGTGTCTATACACATGCACGTGAAAGCCTGTGTGTGTGTGTGTGTGTACACACGTGAAAGCCTAGTAGAGCTTTGAAGATCCCGAATCTAGTTTATGGGGCTGGCAGGATGACTCACTTTCCAGGCAAGCATGCCAACTTGAGTTTGATCCCAGGATCCCACGTGGTAGAAGGAAGGAGAGAATCAAACTGATTTCTGTAAGTCGTCTCTGACATTCACATGTGGGTGAGGACAAACAGACATACACAGACACACATCAAAATAATAATAGCAACAAAAGCCAACTCAGTGGCAAATGCCTGCACTTCCAGCACTCCTACAGAGAGCTGGGAGCCAGGGACGCTAGCTGGGAATACGCACAGCAGCAGAAGCAGACCTGGAAGGTGAGAAACAACTTCTAAAAGGTGTTCTCTGACGTCTACACGTGTGCTGTGGCACACGCACAACACACACACACACACACACACACACACACACACTACCACCTGCAGTGCCGCAAAACAAGTCATTTGGATAAAATAGATTTATGTACTTAGCGGCTTCAGAAATTTCATGTCTTCCTTTTAAGTCTGTCACCTACTTTGACTTAGGTCTCTACCTTCTGTGGTCCCCATCTGTCTCCTTCTCGACAGAGTCTGAATTCTATATTTTACCTGAATTTGTACTCTTTTTTTTGTTTGTTTGTTTGTTTCTTTGTGTTTTAGTTTGTTTTTTGAGGAATTTGTACTCTTGGTATTAACTACACCCATCTAAAAATATTCAGCGGTGCTCAGCTATTCTGAGTTCTCACAAACACTGACCTGCTGCTCCCTCAGGCTCCCTCCACCCCTCCGCTGACTCACACAGTGGGAGTGTGTGTCAACAATGCTGCCCCCTAAGTAGACCAAGGGCAGACTGTGCTTTGGTTTCCACTGAACCCTGTGTCTCCCTACAAAGGAATGCTGTGGGAAGGGTGGAGACTGGGTAGAGAGTCAGCAGCTTGACGCTTGTGTGCTCACACTCCCACTAGCCCAGCAGGACTCGGTTTCTGGCTAAGTGTTCTTTTTTATTCCTGTGTTTGCGACTTGAAACAAAAGCAAGATGCTTAATCAGGGGCAGAATGTCAAATACTTTTTTCTCTGTCTACAGCAGAATACATGTGTTAAGCTGAAACCTCCTCCCCCTCCTAGAGAAATACATTCAAAAGAAAAATGCTCAGATGTTATCAGCATAGTGATCTAACAGAAGAGTGTTTCTGTGACAACCGTAATCTCAAGTAAGTGGGGAGCAACTCATGTCTTTCGAATTATTTCATGTAAATAAATTCACAAATCAGGAAAGTAATTCGTTGTTCTGGCTTGGATGTTATCCCGGAGACTTCCTCCTTCTCCAAGCTCAGTCTTCCACACACATTCCACTTTGGTTACAGACTGCCCCTCAGAGTGTTAGTCTCCACCTTCACGGGAACTTGGCTACTATAGCTTAACTCTATTACTAAGGCAGTCGGTGTTATAATTTAAAAATGGCGGGAGAGAGAGAGAGACCCATGCTAGGCTATAGAGCTCATATGGAGAGTTTATTGGGGGAGAGGGAGGTAGAGACGCAGAGTGTGGCCTCTGGAGACAAGAGTTGAGGAGAAGAGAGAGGGGAGGCAGGAGGCCAGGCTGACCTTTTCTGAGGGGACTTAGCGCATGTGTCCAGAGACTCTACTTAAACATAGCAGATGACATTGTCGGGACTCTGAGCAGGCCAGTGTAACTGTCTGAGGACTGACCAGCGCATTGGATGACGCATCCTACCAGGTCCTCAAGGGGCAGGCCAGCGTAATTCCTGAATGCTAACATTCCTCCCTTTCGTTGAGCATAAAAAGGTGAGAAGTTAAAAGGAGATAGCAGGTGAGGTAGGAATGTGGGCATTGTGTTCTCAAAACTGCTTCCTGCTGACCTTGGAGCGTCAGAATCTTTGGGGGATCTGAGAAAGCTGGGGTGCTAGCCAAGTCCAGCAGTAGCTGACTGTTTCAGTTTGCTGTCCAGGCTCTGTGAGACCATCCGGTGCCACTTGGACCTGGCAAGATGTCAGCAGAGTAGAAGATAAAGTTAAGTTTAGGGGAATTTTTTTTTTTCCCTTAGGTCCTGGTACTTGAGGGAGGGGAGTTCCAGGACCAGAGAAAGGTGGGGGAGGCTTAGGCTGTTGATCGTCAGTACTTATCTGGAGCGTATATTCTGTTCAGGCTCCAAGTCAGCTCTCTGGCGCTCACAAGAGATTTTTGAGTTTATAAAAAGATATAAATTTTAGACACATTAAGAAGCAACTCCAGGGAGTTGAAAATCCTGAGCTTGCGGCTATGATAATATAATGGAGTATCGTGTTCAGTACTCCGCTAGAGCTAGATCAATAGCTTATCAGAATCCTGTCGGCTATGTTAAAGTTCTGGGCAGTAACATGGCAAGAGAGAGGAATTCGGAACATGTCTCTTCTTTTTATACACCTCAGATCACTCTCTCCTCATCCCACTCACGTTTTCCCAGGTTCACATAAGCCAGCCTTAAAGCACCGGCTGTCTGTGATTTGCCAGGAGGCTGCAGGGGGCTGACCACTGAGAGCGGTCACTGCAAAGCAACTTCCTTTAAATAAAGGAACGGTAGAAGTTACACTGAAGTCTGCTTTGAAAGTTTCTCTCTTTTTTTTTTTTTTTTTTTTTTTTGAGTCTGATAAGGAGGTAAATTGGGTCTAGACTTAGTATTAGCTCTAGGAGAGTGAGTCCTGGGATCTGAATTTGACACAGAGAACTGAAAAGGCGGCTGAAGACTTGGTTGCTGCTGTGAAACCGACAAAGCTATCAATAGCCTAGTCGTCAAAGAGCGTCAGAGTTCCGAGAAGGATACATTTTAACCTGAGTCAGCTGTTAAAAATGGCAAACACTTACTTCCTGGTTACCTAGACAGCTAGCTACCTCGGGGTCCTTCCTGGTCCTTGAGGGCAGAGGTCTCAGACCAACATTAGTCTGCTGCTTCCAGGCCCAGAAGATCCAATAGCATGATCCGATAGTGTTTCCTGTGGAGTAGGAACTTGTGGGAGGACCAGGCTACCTTTGTCTAGGCAACTTGAGGCAGTTGATTCCCTGGCATCCTAATGTCTATGGTCTGACGTGAAAGGCAGTTTTGGCTCAATGGCTGGCGTTGCCATATTTGAAGCAAGTTCCAGGTTGAGGTTCCTGTGCCCATTCATCTTGTTTGGAAGAAACAAGGATGCTGCTAGGAACTGGCATTTCTCTATCACAGAAAACTTTTTTTAAAAAATAAAAGATTTATTTATTGTGTATACAATGTTCAGCCTGCATGTATGCGTGCAGGCCAGAAGAGGGCACCAGATCTCATTACAGATGGTTGTGAGCCACCATGTGATTGCTTGGAATTGAATTCGGGACCTTTGGAAGAGCAGTCAGTGCTCTTAACCACTGAGCCATCTCTCTAGCCCCACAGAAAACCTTTTAATTTAACATTTTAAATTCCATATTCTGCAGATCTCTGAGCATTTGAGGACTATCTATTAGGTATATCTGAATAGACAAACTTGGTTTCCAGTTACTTGTTTTAAGCTTAACTTTGAAAACATATACAGGGGACTAAGTGAGGCTTATCCCTGTAATTAGTTATATCAGTACTTAGTGTGAACACAATTGAAGAATTTGACCATTTCTAAGGATGACTGACTGTTAGCTTCTGCTCCCTAACAGTCTTCAATATGCTAGCAGCTTTCATAAGACTAGGACTTTACATCCCATTCCTGTTGGGTTTAGCCTTAATTAATGATTTTGTATTGAAGCTCTTCTAGTATCAAAATAAAAAGTTTTAATCATAGATAATGGGCTCAGTAGCCATTCTGTGGGTAAAAACAGAACAAGTCTGTACCAAGCTGTTAAGGCTTGTCTGCTGGGAAGGCAAGGAAAAGTGACAAGGGAAAGATCCCAGGGTAAAATGGAAACAGGAAAAAGAGGGTTGTGAGTTGAAGTGTGGCCTGAGAGCAGGGACTGAGGGAGCACAGATGCTAGCAGTACCCTTGACAGGCCATGGGGGCCTCTGCCCAAATGCCCAACTCTGGGATAATGACCCTTTCGGGAGAAACAGGCATCCCCTTATAGAATATATATCTTATTTGTCAAACACATGTTGCCATTTATTTAAATTCTTTTGAAGCTTGGTGTTGAACACTCGGCAAAGACATAAGTACTTAGGTGTAAATCTTTAAGTTAGCTTTTGTTAATCTGAATAGATCTTTATAACCTTAATTTTTTATTACCATTTATAGTATACATTTTAAACCAATTGAATCACATATACAGTATGTTGTAACAGATCTAACCATATATTTTTATCACCATACAAAAGTTCATACCGATCCAAAATATTTAAGACTTGTTGCTTCCTTAGTCTAGAAGGAGATACAATGAACAGAGAGCTCATTAAGACTAAAACTGTCACGTGATATGCATTCTTTAACCATACTAAAAGATAGCTGCCAGTCATGTGGTTGTCTACATCATGATGAGGTCACCAGCCAAGCTGGAGAAGAGTCACATGGTGGCTGTTTAAAACATGTTTTTCTAAATAATAGTTACATGTCCATATATGCACAGTTAAATTCAAGTTACATACACACACAGAGCTAAATCTAGCTTTCATTCATTCATACAGAGTTAAATCCAAGTCACAAACATGTAGTAAGGAGACCGCTAGTTTGTTCCCAGCTGCTTAGTCCCAAAATAATCTCACAGAAACTGTATTAATTAAATTGCTGTTTGGCCCATTAGCTCTAGCTTCTTATTGGCTGACTCTTACATATTAATTTAAACCCATTTCCATTAATCTGTGAATTGCCACGTGGCAGTGGCTTACCGGGTAAAGTTCCGTCTGGCTCGGCGGGGCTACATGGCTTCTCTCTGACCTTGCCTTCTTTCTCCCAGCATTCACTTTAGTTTTCCCCACCTAGCTCTGTACTTTTGCCCTATCACAGGCCAAGACAGTTTCTTTATTCATTAACCAATAAGAGCAACACATAGACAGAATGACCTTCCACACCATTTGCCCCTTTTCTGTTTAAACAAAAAAGAAGGTTTTAACTTTGACATAGTAAAATTGCATAAAACAGGTATCAAGCAAAAATTAGTTACAATATGTTTATCTACTTTATCTTTTAACATATCTAAGGAAAACTATAACTATAATTATCTATCTATTCTTCAACTCCATCAAAGACTCCAGAAGGATATAATATTACTTAAGTAAACAAGAAGTTCATTGTAAGCAACTTCCAAGACTCTAGAATTGACAGAGACTTCTTGCTGCCTGGATAGTCACCCAAAGTTCTTCTGTACCATTGGGGCATCCATCTTCAGCCTACAGGCTCATAGTATCTGGCAGACATTTTTATGAAGCAGGAAATTTGAAAGACTGTTTTGCCTCTATTGACAGTTTGTCAATAACTTTCTTCAGAATGTCTGGCAGACTCTTTCATAAAGCAGGAACCTGAAGGATCGTCTCACCTTTAGGCAAGTTCAGCAGTCATTTCTCTGCAGGTCCTGCATGTCCAGTTCATCAAGCAGTTGAAGCAAGAGCAGTTTCTTGCCCAAATGGCTAACCAACTCCATAAGTAGCCTCTTTGATGCCCATCTTCCTCTTGAAGTAGCTTGGTGTTTCCAGGAGCAGATGTGTCTCATTATCATGAAAAGTCTTAAGTTCTTAAGACACTTTAAATGCCATATTCTGAAGGTCTCTGAAAGATTTGAAGAATACGTATCTAACTGAAATATAGTTCTATCTAGAAAACCTAACTAACATGACTAGATGCTTGACTATTATATATGATTACCTATTAACCTATATTTCTTAATTATACATTACATTTTTAAATGAGCTGCACAAACACAATGCCTTAATCAAGAGCAGAAATATATGTATAACAAAATTGACCTTAAGTTTTTTCAATAAACCAAGATCCATACCAATGCAAATCTGTATAGCATATCTCCCTTTAAATATAAACAAATATTTATAGACAATATTTGGGAATATGGGTGTAGTTCTATCCAAACTTCTTCCTGCTGTTTATTGGGCAAAGTAATTTTTTGAGGGATGTTCAAGGTGACCTTTCAGGGGGTCTTGGTCCATAAAACCATATTAGTCTGGAAGCAATCCACAGGTTTTCATCCTCTGTGGAAATAAAAGAAGAACCATTTTCCCAAAGCAACATATCCTTAGACACAAATTCTAAGGTCAAGATACCTTTATAATTTACATACTGGTTTAGCTTAGCAGCCCATACAATAAAATGTCTCTCTGTATTTAGTTCCTTCACAGTCAAAAAAATTCAAAGAAAACACAATAATATACATAATCCAGACTCTCTGTGAATTTTTCATTTTTACATGGCTTATTCTTTTTTACTTCTTTTTATCTATGACTTCTGTACTTTGTCTCTTTAAAGACTTTGTTTCTTTTTTATAAACCATTTACTTGTTTTTATAACTCTCTATACTCTTTTTATTCTCTCTCCCAAGCCTATGTACATTTATCCAACACTGTGACCCACTTAGAGGTCTTTTGTGTCTGAATCTGTCCTATTATGTATCTTTAATTTTTTACTGTCCAGGAGCACTTCTTAAAATGCTAAGCACTTCTTAAAAACTTAAGCTGCACCATTGATAAAGGAAATATGGTGGTAGAAGTCTGTTGACCATCTCTGCAAGCCATGCACATTGCCCCAATTCCAAGTATGCAGCCAGTCTATGTCGAGCTATTAAGCAGTTCATAACACACTGCCCAGAAAACCCATTCAAATCCTTGGTAGCTGGACATCCAGAAAAAGTCAGAGTTCGTGTTGGCAACATGGCCCAGAAAGCCAGCATTTCAAAACCACGGGTTTTTTTTTTCTGCTACTGCTGAATCAGGAAAACCTCTCTTAAAGGAGCTGCAGCATGCTGTCAGCAAGCAAAGCCCATTTGGGAAAATAAATGCAGCTAAACTTTGTTTTTTAGTGTCTAGAGTTCATTTTCAAACCCTCTCAGGTTTTACATGGATTTAGTCAACCAGGCTGGTGTGCCAGTTTGTAGTAAGGAGGCTGCTAGTTTGTTCCCAGCTGCTTAGTCCCAAAATAATCACACAGAAACTGTAGTAATTAAATCACTGCTTGGCCCATTAGCTTTGGCTTCTTATTGGCTATCTCTTACATGCTAATCTGATCCATTTCTATTAATCTGTGAATCACCACATGGCAGTGGCTTACTGGGTAAAGTTCTATCTGGCTCCAGTGGGGCTACATGGCTTCTCTCTGACCTTACCTCCTTTCTCCCAGCATTCACTTTGGTTTTCCTCACCTAGCTCTGTACTTTTGCCCTATCACTGGCCAAGACAGTTTCTTTATTCATTAACCAATAAAAGTAACACATAGATGGAAGGACCTCCCACACCACAAGCATATACATATGTATCTTAAGCAGCAGTTAATAAATCAAAAGAAAGGGAAAACTGGTGGGTGCTGAACAAGATGAAGCTGTCTTCTCCACCTCTGACTCCTATGCTGCAGCAGACCTACAGGACATTTAGAGAGGGTCAGCATGCTGAGTGTCTTAGTTACTGTTCTATTGCTGTGAAGAGACACCATGACCAAAGCAACTTGTGGGAGAAATCATTTAATTGGAGGCTTGTTTATAGTTTCAGAGTTGGTCCATGAATATCCTGATGGGGAATGTGGCAGCAGGCTGTCAGGCATGGCACTGGAGCAGTAACTGAGAGTGAGAATGTGAGCAACTGGGCCTGCCATGGACTTTTGAAACCTCAAAGCCCCCTGCCAGTGGCACACCTCCTTTAACAAGGCCACACCTCCCAATCCCCAAACAGGTTCAACACCTAGGGTCTAAACATTCAAATATACAAGCCTATGGGAGCCATTCTCATTTAAACAACCAGAGTGAGGGAAGCAGAGACCTTTTAGAATAGGGAACCATAAGGGTTATGAACATCTCACTGAGAACATACTACCCAGAACTTAATCATTCTGATGTCAAGTCCTTTTTCATTTGCAATCAAACCAATTTCAATCTATAAATAAATACAACCATGCTTTCACGTCTCATAAAAATTTACAAGTTATCAAAAGTACTTTATTAGACTTCATTCATTTGTTGCCTTAGCATAAGCCATCACTTGGTCTACACTGCCAAGTTGATGCAGTTTGAGGAAACACTGACCTTTCAATAAGTAAGAACTGGGATATATCACACTTACAATTTTCCTAGCACATACCTTTTGTCTGAGGATAGTCATAATGTTCATACCTTAAGTGAACAATTCAGTGGTTTATTCAGAGTTTTGTGCAGCCAGTTCTATAAAATTCCCAAACTATTTTGCCCCTCCAAAATAGGCCCTGCAAACTGCTCATGCTGCAAACCACTCTCTGTTCCCTCCTCCTCCAGCCACTGAGGACCATCTTTCCACTTCCTTCTTCTATGTTTCCTATCAATGGATCATGTGTTATGTAGCTTTTTTTTGTGATTGGCCTCTTTAATTTGGAACAATGTTTTCAAGGTTTACTGGTGTTGGAACATGTATTTCATTCCTGTTATAGCTGAATAGCATTCCATTATATGGACAGACCACATTTCCAATCTAGCATGGTAACCATTATACAATGGAGCCTATGAACACCACATTTCCTTCATTCATCCATCGATGAATGGTTAGGTTGGTTTAGCCTTTTGGTTGATGGGAACACTACCTCTGTAAGCTCTCATCTATGATGGCAAAAGACTTCCTGTTTTCCCTTCTTCAAGTCCTTTCCAAAGATGGAAACCAGATAACTTCATCCCAACTTCTTCTTCATTCCATTCTTTTTTAAAAAAATTATTAATTTTTATTTTACATGTATGAGTGTATGTCTGTGTACCACATGCCTTCTTGGTACCCTTGGAGTCCAGAAGAGAGCACTAGATCCCCTGGGACTACCCTGTGATTGTGAGCCACCCTGTGCATGCTGGGAATCAAGTCTAGGTCCTCTGGAAGAGCAGCCAGTGTCTTACCAACTGAGCCAGTTCTGCAGCCCCTTAATTTCATTCTTACCCTGTATTAGTGACCTTTCTGTTGCTGTGATAACATACCCTCAGTGTTACTGTCTACAATGTAATCTTTCTTGGGCTGGTTCCACTCCTTGTATGCAGCTCTCCTTGGCAGGTATCTCATAGCTCTGGCATCTCCAGAATCTTAGGGGTCTCTGTGGCAACCCAGGCTTCACTTTCACAGCTTCTTGCAATGGCCTCTCAGGGACTTTGTGCAGGGATTCCCTATCACACAGTCCTTGGCCTTCGAGGATCTCTGCAACAGTGGAGGATGAGCCCATGACCACTTCACTCTTATATCAGATCCACATGGATAACACTAGCCACTTTGGCTGCCAGCGGGGCATGGAGCCTGGTCCCCTTAAACCATGAGCACCCGCATTTGTTTCCAGACACTTTCTAGGATCAGAAACCACCTTAGGCTTTCTTTCACAAGTTGAAAGCTTAGCTGGGTGTGGTCCCACCCTGAGGACACCCTCCCTTTATTCCAGTGCAGAACAGGCTTTTCCTTGACACTAATCTGGGCAATGGCAGCCTCTCTTCTAGTGCCTGCGTTAGCTTTAACATTAAACTTGCTCTTGCTATTTTTTCCCCAATCTGTAAAATTTGCATTTATTTCCTTTCTATTTGTTCTTTTTTAAATTGTAGACATGAATAAGAGTGATTAGTAATAACTATTCTAAATTTTTGATATTGTGCTGCCTTGAATTTCTCTTGTCAAAGAAATGAGCCTACTACTTGCTAGTTTAACCTTGGGCAAGTTCTTAGGTCATGGGCAGAAAGCAACCAATTCTTTGCCAAAAATATCACTACATTGGTCTCTAATCCAGTCTTTCTTAGTCTTTGCTTCCCTCCGAATCCACCATCTGCACTTTTCTTAGCACTAAAGTCTTATAGAACTCTCTAAACTCTCCTGACAGCATTCAACCCCTTTTCTAGGCCAAAGTGCCAATGTCTTCCCCACTCCTCCAGAAAACCCTGACAGGATCAGTTTGTGGGGGCCCACAGATGTGAGTCCTGTTCCACCTTGACTAAAGGTCAGAGAGTTTGACCTTACTTTTAATCTTTTAAAGCTGTTTACAACAGGTGTGGCTACAAACAAGGTATCCTGACGTAGGGTATGGTTACTTGGTGTTTTGAACATTAAGATGGCCCATAGAGGTGGATCCACTCCACCCTGACTAAAGTACAGAGAATTCAAGCCGTTTTCTGCTCCTTCATTTAAAAATAGAAGGTTTGACATAGGGAGTGGCTGCCGACAGGATACTTGGCCTAGGCTATGTTCGCTGCGTATCCTGTCTAAAACATCAGAATGTTTAACTCAGGAAATAATGGCTTGGTGTCTCAAGTATTGAAGGAAGTAACTGTTCTGGTGGTCCTTTGTGTTGTGTTAAAGCAGGCTTTGCTTTCTCCCCCTCTCCTCTCTTGGATTGGGGTATATACACATTTGGAAAGTAAACGCCAGTGGATTCAGTTTTCACTGAGTCGCCCTCCCGGTACTATCCTGTGTCTCTGTATTTGTTTTGTATCTCTGTCTATTCTGTCTAATATTTCTAATCCGCACGCCTCTACCCTGGAATGTACAAACCCATCGTGGTTGGGCTACAACAAATGTCACCCCAAAGTGTGGCTGACAACAATCAGCATTCTCACAACAGCTTTATCTCTGGGACCAACTTCTTTATTAGCTTTTCATCTGTTGATGTGATCAAACACCAAAACCAAAAGCAATGTATGGACAAACTGCTTGGTTCTGGCTAATGGTTCGAGGGAATAAGAGTCCATCATGGCAGGGAGGAATGACAGCAATTGGAAGGCATGTCAATTGGAGCAGGAAACTGAGAATTCACATCTACAAATACAATGAAGGAGAGAGAGAGAGAGAGAGAGAGAGAGAGAGAGAGAGAGAGAGAGCGCACGCACTAACTGAAGATGGCATTAGGCTTTGACCTCTCAAAGCCCGCATCCAGTGATGTGCTTTCTCCAGCAATGGTGTACCTCCTAAACTTCTTCCCACAGCACCACAAGCTTGGACCAAATATTCAAATATCTGAACTTGCGAAGTATGGTCTAATTCAAATTGCTATCTATCTCAAACCCTAGTTTAGCTCATCAGTTGATCAGGATATCAGAACTAGCCAGTAAGGGCTAAAGCTAATGGGCCAAGCAGTGTTTAAATGAATACAGTTTGTGTGTAGTTATTTCGGGGCATAAGCTAGCCAGGCGGCCGGGGTGCTGGGGAAGCAGCCCTGCCACTCATATTACAACAGAGTGGCGCCCGATGTGATGGACTAAACCCACTTAAAAAACCTGACAAGGCTTAAAAATAAGGGAGAGAGAGTTTAACACAGATTTTTGCTGTTTGCTGGTGGCGTGCTGTAGAGAGATTTCCTGATTCAGCAACAGCAGCAGAA
Organism: Microtus ochrogaster; assembly: GCF_000317375.1. Lineage (NCBI taxonomy): Eukaryota > Metazoa > Chordata > Mammalia > Rodentia > Cricetidae > Microtus > Microtus ochrogaster. Next base: position 61,882,907 of record NC_022012.1, read on the forward strand.
AAAACGCTGTGTCATTTTAAAGTGCAGCTTCTTGGGGCTGTGCTGCCAGTGTGAACTCTGGCTTTTTAAAGCATTTCAATGGCTTTGATGGGACTGGATGTTTGTGCTCCCACTTGAGATCGGAAGGAGAGTGCTCTAAGACTGTGCTGATGGCTCAGTGCTCCCCGCCTGCACCTGGGCAGAGAGCCAAATCAGGCTTAGGCAGGCGGGAGAGCATGGCGGATTCCCACCGCCATACAGAAACGTGTTTTTAGACTGTGCAGTGCTTTGCATGTCAGATTTGGATGTAACTTGGATAAAAAGAATTTCTGTGCTGCACGCTCAGTCTTAGAATTAAAGTGATGAGTGCCGCTCCTACCTGGTGGCCCCAGAGCTAGCACAAAATGGTACGTCCTCCATTTTGACATTTTCCTGACTCAGCAGCAGGAAAAAAACCTGTGTTGTTTTAAAATGCCGGCTTTCTGGGCTGTCCTGCCAGGGCAAACTCTGTTTGAGGCAGGAGGGCCAACAAAACAGAGAGAGGACTTGTGTGTTGTCTGTGGACATAATGCTGCAATTTACTTACTGGCAGGGACCTTGAAATGCCATAGAGTTGTGACAGTAAACATGGCTACAGCCAGAATCTCAGCCATGAGGCTGGAAAGCTAAGGAATGGACTGGATCTAGCTGGCAAAGCTACGGCTTTAATCCTACTGATATTGCTTGCTAAATTAAGGACTCATGTGGTCAAAAAAGAGACATATACAGTAAAAGAAAGATTCAATGTCAAAGAAAATGTTTAAATGGTTTACAGTGTGTTAAAAATACATGCAAGCTAAAAGTTGAAGTTCTTAAAGTAAAAAAAAAAAGGAAGAGAGTTGTTGTGTGGTACTACACACCTTTAATCCCAATACTTGAAAGGCAGAGGGAGATTGACCTCTGTGACTTCAAGGTGTGGTAGCACACGCCTTTAATCCCAGTGCCTAGAAGGCAGAGACAAACAGATCTCTGTGAGTTCAAGGTGTGGTAGCACACGCCTTTAATCCCAGTGCCTAGAAGGCAGAGACAAATAGATCTCTGTGAGTTCAAGGTGTAGTAGCACACGCCTTTAATCCCGAATGCCTGGATGGCAGAGTCAGGCGGATCTCTGAGAGTTCAAGGACAGCCTGGTCCACAGAGTTATTCCAGGTCAAATATACAGAGAACCTGACTCAAAGCAAAAAGTTAAAAGTAAAAATAAACAAAATAGAGTTAAAATAAAGTGCACAAAGATGGAAAATACACAGAGAATTTTGATACTGTATGCTATTATGCTCTCTTTGAATTATTTGAATGCTGAGGAAAGAGCAACAGCTGCTAAAAGATATTTGTTTATAAATGCTGCTGAACTAATCCAACATAGATATTTCGAAAATGCCTTGACTTTGAAATTTGGATCTAAGGCCATGATGCTTTGGAAAGGAGTTTCTTATTTTGTTTTCACAGAGGGTGAGACCCTGTTCATTTCTTCTGTTCCAATATGGTATGATGGACCATGCCCTCCTGAAGGGTTGCTCTGAACATCTTCAGAAAATTGCTTCGCTCAACTGCCAACTGAGATGAAACTAGCACACAGGTTATACCATGAAAGACCTAATTAA
>NC_022012.1:61885408-61894011 GCF_000317375.1 Microtus ochrogaster
TAACTGTTTTGTTATATGTAATTTTGCTATGTTAAGTTAAAGCCTTCCTTTTCTTTGTTTAAACAGAAAAAGGGGAAATGATGGAGGAAGGTCATTGGTTAATTAAATAAAGAAACTGCTTGCCCTGATAGGTTAAAACATAGGTGGGAGGGGTAAACAGAACAGAATGCTGGGAGGAAGAGGAAGTGAGCTCAGTGGTACCTCCTCGAAGTTTGAGAATTGTTATAAGTAGGCACTGTGAAGGCAAATTTTTCTCTATCTTCTTTTTGCAAAGGTATAGTGAAAAAACAATCCTTTAAATCAATAACTATGAGAGGCCATCCTGTTGGTAATAAAGAGGGCAAAGGAATTCCAGATTGCAGAGGGCCCATAGGTTGAATAACCTTGTTGTGGCCCTGAGATCTGTCACCATTCTCCATTTACCTGATTTTTTCTTACCCACAAATACAGGATAATTCCAAGGGCTGGTAGATTCTTCTATATGTCCAGCATCTAATTGTTCTTGTACCAGCTGTTCTAAAGCTCCCCATGGCTTGCTTAGCTCTCTTTCTTGTACAACCCAGGACCATCTATCTTCCCATTGGTGACATTGCCCACGGTGGGATGGGCCCTCCCATATCAATCATTAATCAAGAACATGCCCTACAGACCTACAGACTTGCCTACAGGCCATCTATGGAGGCAATTATCAACTGAGGATCCTCTTCCCAGATAACTCTAACTTGTTTCAAATTGACAAGAAACCAACCAGGACACCCACCAAACACAGCTCATAGGATGTCCCTTGAGTCTCTAACTTGAAAAAAAAATAGTCTGTTTTCTACAGAACTTTCTCCCAGAAGGTCATCAAGACACTGCAATACCTACTTTTCTAGACTTATCTAGACTTCAGGCTATGAGTTCCCTCAGGCCAGAGCTGTATGGCATCATCTTTGAACAGCATCTGTTACCCTGATAACCAATGGAGGCAAAATTTTCAGTTGAACTAAATGAATTTCCCCTATTTTAGAGAAAGCTTAGAGTTCTTAGATAAAATACAGAAATACACATTTCAGATAAACAACAAAATTTATAGTATAACTATGCTCCCAATATTGTACAGGATATAATTACACTAGACATCTATTGGTTGTTTATTTAAAATAGACATTTAACTATCTACCTTGTATTTTTGGTAGCTAAGTGTGGCAATGGGTATATGTTTCAACAGGCCAAGATAAGGAAGCATGCCAATCCATTCGAAATATCTGGGTGCTGGAGGGGTGGTTGCAAAAGCAACACAGCTGTTTGGCACGGCTCCAAGAGAATTGCATTAATCCTTATCTCTAGCCACCTCCGTCAGTTACCAGTGCTTGCCTCTTCACCAGCAGGATCATCGCCAAGAGGTCTGAGGTACACAGTGGCCTGCCCTTGAGAAGCCCAATGTCAGAAGGAGCCTCCAGCCCTGTTTTTTTTTCCACTTCTCTGAGGAAATAAATCAGGAGGTGATTTCTCCTCAGGAAAGCAGCAGCTTAACGCAGAGCTCAGTGAAGCCCCTCCTGTCTGTTCTAGCCAGATAATCACTTGGATGCTTTGTCTGATTTTCCCAAAGTGTGCTTAACGTCTCAAATACATGAAGCAGCTGCCATTACTAAAATAATCTCCACCCTTAAAATGACACGTTTTCTAGTTCCTTCAACCTTCAAAACCTTCTCCTTCAGAAACATTTCCTTCTGTTTCGCGCCTTAGTGTTTATGCCTTTACTTAGAGAAAGAAAAGGTTCATATTAGCACATAAACCATGATTTACAACTGTCATTTGGCTTCCCACCCAAATAAGACGCTGAGCCATTTAACACACGCGTGCATGCCCAGGCAAGGACTAAATAACTAAATTATATAATACATAGATCTAATCCTAAGGATTTATGTTAATTGCCTAAATGGCATTTAAAAAAAATTAGAACTTATACTTCATATATATAAAACATTAATAGTATTAGTAGGCTACCGTGTAAGGCCTCCGTTTATCTACACATTACATAAAAATGTCATAATCACACCCAAGAACAACAAAAATTCATAATCTATTAAGTAATAGAATTAAGACAGAAAGCTCCTGACATGCGCTCTAATTGCTTCAGGTCGACCTTCCCTTCCCAATGGCTAACTGTTCTCTGAAACACTGGCTTGCAGCAAGAGGAGGAAGAGAAATAGGTGAAGGGAGAGGAAAAGAATGGGGGGAGGAGGAGGAAAGGAAGGTAGTAGCAGCTGAATCACCCATGGGTGGGATGATTTTGCCCAGTACCCAAGAGTGTCACAGGACAGCATCACCTTTATTATTAGTAGCAGGTTAGTAGGACAGATGGCATCTTTGATTGGATCTTTACCCTTTCTGAAACAAAGCCAAATATATAAACCAAAGAGTAAATATGCCTTTCCAAAGTTACCCAGGTCTGTGGCACAGTACCAGCTACTCAGGATGCTGAGGCAGGGGGATTGCAAGCTCAAGGTCATCCTAATAACTTAGTGAGACCTCGTCTCAAAAAGGCCGAGGAGATCTGCGGTTGTAACTCAGTGGTAGAGAACTCATCTAAGGCGTGTGAAGGCCTGGCTTCAATCCTCAGTATCACAAAGGGCAGAATAAAAGTAGCCGAGATCCCTCCATTCTATTTTATTTACTCAGCAGACTGCCAAATAACTAATCAAGTTGGGCTTCTCTTTAAATCACATGACTCAGCCCAACAGGGACCCTCACAAGAGCGAAAGGAGCTGCTACTAGTATGACAGCTGATGACATATGGGGAAGGGATTTGTCCTTTCAAGAACCTCTTACCACATACATAATCTGATGCTCAGGAGGCAGAGGCAGTAAGAATGTAAACTTAAGGCTAGCCTGGGCTACACAGCGAGCCTTGTTTCAAGAAAAGAAAGCCAACAAAACCCCTTTGCGTCTATACCCTGCTTTCCGACTTCTCTGACTTCCCCTGACATTTGACATGGTCTTGTACCTTCTCTTTGAAGTATCTCCCCCTCTCCCCCTCTCCCTCTCCCCCCCTCCTCTCTCTCTCTCTCATTTTTTGTTTGTTTGTTTTACGAGACAGTGTATTTCTGTGTAGCTTTGGAATCTGTCCTGGAACTAGCTCTTGTAGACCAGGCTGGCCTGGAACTCACAGAGATCCGCCTGCCTCTGCCTCCCGAGTGCTGGGGTTAAAGGCGTGCGCCACCAGTGCCAGGCTGTGTTTATCGCTCTTGACCTCCTTTAACACTGCAACTCTTCTTCGCTCAAAGGTCAGGTCAGATCTTCCCCGCTGTTCTCCTCCCTTGACTGAAAACATCATTCCCAGGCCATAATCCAGTGAGAGAGATATCCCCATTTCTATGAATTTCCCTATCATGATATCGTGCAATTCAAAGGCTGGGCTTGTTAAATGTACTTCCTGGTAAAAGTTACATTAGAATATTCCATTGTCACCTCGGACTCTACCAGGCACATCCCATGGTGTGTTCAAAATGAATGGCACCTCTCAGATTTGGGCAAGGAGGAGGTGTGAACCCATGGGGGCACTCTCAAAGCAATTGTCACCATTCACAGATCACACATCTCCCACAGCTTCTGCCCCTTGCCACAAACCAGCTTCCAACTGTCTTCAAAATCAGAGTTACAAAAAAAAAAAAAAAAAAAAAATCACAGTTACCTATCACTCCTGTCGCTGCCAGGCCTGAGGTTCAGTATCAACGTCTTTCTGTCTTTTTCTAGTTGCTACAGTCTTTGACACAATATTTTTAATTATTTATTTTTAAAATATTTCATTTTATTGACTACAATCAAAAACACAAGTGACAGCTTATGCTGGAGAAGATGTGGAGCAAGGAGAACACTTCTCCACTGCTGGTAGGAGTGCAAACTTGTATAGCCACTTTGGAAATCAACATGACATTTTCTCAAAAAAATTGAGAATCAATCTACCTCAAGACTCAGCTATACCACTCTTGGGCATATACGCAAAAGATGCACAGTCGTACCACAAGGACTCTTGCTCATAGCAGCTTTTTTTTTGTAATAGCCGGAACCTAGAAACAACCTAATATCCCTCAACTAAAAAATGGCTAAAGAAAATGTGATACATTTACACAGTGGAGTTTTATTTAGCTGTTAAAAACAATGACATCAGGAAATTTGAAAGCAAATGGATGAAACTAGAAAAAAAAGTGATATTTTGTTTGTGATCTAACAAAAAAAGCTTGCCTGAAGATCAGAGTGTGGAACTAAGTCACTAGTAAGTCACAGAGGTCAGGCAGTGGTGGCACACACCTTTAATCCCAGCACCCAGCAGACAGAGGTAGCTGGATCTCTGTGAGTTCAAGGCCACCCTGGGCTACACTAAACTGATCCAGTCTCAAAGAGAATCAGAGCCAGGCAGTGCCTCACACCTTTAATTCCAGTACTTGGGAGTCAGACGCTTTTAATCCCAGCACTAAGGAGGTGGAGGCAGGAAAAAATATGGCTGGGCAGAGAGAGGAATATAGGGTGGGAGGAGACAGGAGCTCAGCCCATTCAGTCTGAGGATTCAGTAGAGATAAAAAGTCCCTCTAATGGCTGATTCCTTTACTTCTCTGAACTTTCAGCTCTGATTTATCTTGAGATCTGACTCCGGGTTTTTATTATTAAAACCAATTAGAATTCAAGCTACAAAAAAAAAATCATCCTGAGTGAGGAAACCCAGACCCAGAAAGATAAACACAATGTACTCACTAATAAGTGGATATTAACTGTAAAGTAAAGAATAACCAAGCTACGATCCACAGAGCCAGAGGGCCCAAGAGGGGGAAACCCATGGATTTCCCTGAGAAGGGGAAATAGAGGAGATCTCCTAGTTGTACTGGGGGTGGTGGGCATGGGAACTTGAGGGATCGGGTTGGGAGGTTGAGGGGGACAGTTCTGAGAGAGATGACTGGAAAGGGAGACATTATGGAGTCATGTAGAAGCCTGATTGATACAAGGGAAACTTCCATCAAGGATGGCCCCAACTAAGACTCCCGGAGTAGTGAACGGAACTGGTTATCCCCTGTGATCTAATTGCTAACTACCCTGGTTGTCATCGGAGAGCCTTCATCCAGTGACTGCTGGAGGCAGATTCAGAGACCCAAGGCCAGACTTTGGGCTGAGCTCGGGGAGTCCTGCCGAGGAGAGGGAGGAGGGATTGTAGGAAACATGGAAGGCAGGAACATTGCAGGAAAACCCACAGAAATGGCTAGCCTGGTTCATGGGAACTCACAGGATCTGAACCAACAACTAGGGAGCCTGCATGGGACTGACCTAGGCCCTCTGCACATATGTGGCAATTGTGTAGCTTGGTCTATATATGTGGGACTGCTGGCAATGGGAACCTATGCCTCGGGCTGGATTGCCTTGCCCAGCCTGAATACAGGGAGAGGTGCCTGGTCTCATGGTAGCTTGATGTGCCAGGCTTTGCTGAAGCCCATGGGAGTTCTGCCCCTTCCTGGGTGGTTATAGAGGAGGGGTTGGTTGAGGAGGGGGGCAAAAGGGAGAAGGGGAGAGGGAGTGGGAGGAGAGGGGGGAGGGAAGGCTGTGATGTAAAATAAATTAATTAATTAGAAATTATTACTTCTTTGAAAATTTTTTTAAAATTTCATTTTCCTTTCAGTTACACATATATGTGTGTGAAGTGTCCTTGGAAGCCAGGAAAGGGTATTAAATCCCAGAGAGCTGCAGTCACAGGTGGTTGTGAGCCACCTGGTGTGGGTGCTAGGGACTGATCTCTGCTACTCTACAAGAACGGTACAATGTTCTGAACCACTGTGCCACCTCTTCAGCCCCTATCATTTCTTTGCAATGTCCTTTTTATCTTTCCATGCCCTTCAGTTCCTGCTACCTCCATCCTAATTCATGTGTATGTAGTAAAGAATTTCAAAGCTAAAGATCTGGGTCTAAAGAATACTTCTGCTCCCGAGAGGAGGAGTGTAAAGGTTTGGGGGACCTATGGCCCTGCCCATGAGGTTCCTGGTCTCTGAGCACGCCACCTCATTAATGAGGTAGGTTTGCAGCTGCCACAAGTGTTGTGGAATACTAGTTGAAGATGTGTTACATGTGTTTATGCTGTGGAACATTTCTTTAATGATGCAAAGATGTGCCGCATTTTTTTATGTTGCAATTGTTTAACTCTGTGAAGCTGTGCTATTTTGCTTGTCTAAAACATCTGATTGGTCTCATAAAGAGCTGAATGGCCAATAGCAAGGCAGAAAAAAGGCTAGGCAGGGCTGGAAGGTAGAGAGGATAAATAGGAGAAATCTGGGAAGGGAAGATCAAGGAGCAAAAGAAGAAGGAGAGGAGGATGTCAGGGGCCAGCCACCCAGCTACACAGCAAGTCACAGAGTAAGAAGTAAAGAAAGGTATTCAGACTGGAGAAGGATAAAAGCCCAGAGGCAAAAGGTAGACGGGGATAAAATTTAAGTTAAGGAAAACTGACCAGAAATAAGCCAAGCTAAGGCAGGGCATTCATGAGAAAAAATAAGCCTCCATGTATTTATTTGGGAACTGGGTGGTGGGCCCCCAAAGAATAAAGAGTAAAAACAACCAACAACACAAACGCATCTCCAAGTCCCAATATTCATAATAGCTTCTATTGATGGCTTGGCCTGTTCATAAGCCATTTGAGTTGAATGTGAGGCATGCCTGGAGCCTTCTCTTCATTTGGAGTTGTCTGAAGGCAGTGGAATATCAAATTGAAACAGCCTTTATTTAGTTGCTGTTTATTAGGCTGGTCAGCATCAGGCCAGATGCTCTTCTATATGCTAACATTGTGGTGGTGAGCAGAAATTCTCCTGTAGGACTTGCATCCTACTGGGAGATGAGACCGAGACTGAGAACATACACATACACACGCAACCTAAAGTGGGTTTCTGGAGGAGCCAGGGCTAGAGACAATGTGAGCACAGGAGCAGACACACACACTGCAGTGGAAGAAGAGGGGCAGAAAGCGCAATGGTAGTGGTGGGGCTAAAGAAGTCCAGGGACAACAAGCGTCCAGTGTGACCTGAGCACAGAGACAAGAGTTCAGGGAAGGATCAAGAGAAATGGCTGGGGCCAAGTCGCTGCAATATTTTCTGGCCAAAGAAGAGACATTGACCTTAGTTTTGAAAACGGAGAAGAATACGCAGGCGATTAGGAGATAAAATTCCGGGCAAAGGCACTATCACATGCAGTGGAAACAGCAGATGTTGGCCTCACATGGCATCTTTGGAAAAATTCCCTAAGGGGTGATGATGGTAGGCCAAGGGTAAGAAGAGGTTAGCGTGCCAGGGAGGTCAGAGCCCAACCAGCATTGGGTGGCTGGTGAACCGAGTGTGCTAAATCGTGGGTCTTGTGGGACTGGGTGTTCAGATCTTTGTGTCTGAAACAAAACTGTAACTAATCCCCGTCCAGGATGCATTCTGCAGCTGTTAGGTTTCCCCAAGTCAAGGAAGAAGACACAGGAAACTGCTGCTGCCTGAGAAGGAATCGCTATCAACTAGTTGGTGGGACATCTTGGGCCTCCCGCAAGAGGGGAGCTGAAGGAAGAGGAGACTCCTGAGCAAATGAGGGGTTTTGTAAGAACTATGGACAAAAGCGAGAAAACACAACAATTCTCCTGGTTAGGAAACCAGGAGCGACCTTGGCATGGTTGGGTTTCTATTGCTATGAAGAGCCACCATGACCACGGCGACTCTTAAAAAGGAAAAGGCATTCAGTTGGATGACTTACAGTTCAGATGGGCCAAATTTATTGAGATATTTTACATGCCAGGTGTCATCAAGATGCCATAGCTACAGCTCTTATTGCCTATTTTAAATATGACATGGAATAGATAATAAACATCAGGAGAAACACTTCTCTCCTTTGGTATATTTTGGCACAAGTTACTACTGAACATTCTCTAGAACAGTGGGGAGGGGGTTGGACCTGGCTCCATCATTGAGAAATTCCAGAACCTGTTGAGTATTTCTGACTGTTAACCAAGAGTAAATATATAAGTAGCTGGTATCTCCCAAAGTGGGTAAACTTCAAAACAGAAAAGAGCTCTTTGAGGCAGTGAGCATCATGCTTCAGCTTTTCTTGACTATCAGTTTCCAAGGTCGGCTCTAGCAAGGTACGAGAAGCTGGTGGTTTCGAACAGCAGAAAGTTATTCTCTCAGGTTGGAGATTAGCAGTGAAAAATCAAGGCACTGTCAGGGGATATTCCTTTTGAAGGCTCAGGGAAGAATTCTCTTCTAAGTTCTGGTGGTTTCTAGAGGTAAATAATCACCTGGTAACATTAACTCCAATCTTTGCCTCCATGACCTTCCTTTTTGTATGTCTGTATGTCTCCAGTAAAAAAAAAAAAAAAAGGGACAGTGGTCATTTGTGTACAGCAGTCACTTGTGGACAACAGGCTTCGATAGCCGTCAGTGGTGGACACCAGTCAAGATAGATAGCAGACATTGATGGACAGCAGACATTGATGGACAGCAGACATTGATGATAGATAGAAGACATTAATGATGAACACCAGATATTAATGGACAGCAGACATTGATGGACAACAGACATTGATGATGGACATCAGACATTGATGATGGACAGAA
>NC_022012.1:61894721-61939497 GCF_000317375.1 Microtus ochrogaster
TGGACAGCTGACTTTGATGATGGACAGCAGACATTGATGGACAGCAGACATATTGATGATGGACAGAAGACATTGATGGACAGCAGACATTGATGGACAGCAGACAATGGATTTAGAGCTCATCTTAACTTAGTTATATCTCCCAGAAAAACCTGTTTCCAAATATGGCCATGTTCACAGCTACCGGCGTGTGTGTGTGTGTGTGTGTGTGTGTGTGTGTGTGTGTGTGTGTGTGTTTTAAGGCTTCCACATGTCTTTTGGAAGATATACCTTAATGCCCGACACTGATTTAAATTAAAGACACACCTCAACAAGATGGTAGAAAGAAAGAATGGCCATTCCTACATAGACAGTAAGCATTGTCTGTAACTGACTTAAAAGCAACAATTAAACTGATTGAAAGTCAAGTGGAAACTTTTATTACCACAATCATTGACTTCTATTACTATTAATGGTCAAATACTCCCAAAGGCCCTTGCTACCCTACAGGTCCAGTGAGGTACAGGCTGATATACCACTAATATTATTTGTACTGTTACTGACCTCCAAGGCTTGTTTTAATCTTGTCACATCAAGAGTAACCATGATCCCCAAGAAGTCATGTCACAGGGTAATAAACACTCCTATTCCATAAAAGAAGTCTATTGTCAGATAAGGTCAGGGAATGGAGAGAGTAACAGGACTTAACAAACTGAGTTTTTACATTGGCTTACTCATCTATACTTTCTGAAAGTTACTCTGTAGAATAAAGTTTTTTAAAAAAGACCTTCTGATTTATGGCAAATACTTAAGGATACAAATGTTGTAGTGATCTTACCAAGAGTATGTGTGATCATGCGTGTTTGTGTGTGTGTGTGTGTGTGTGTATGTTACTACCATATAACCACATGAGCCTTGTAGTGACAGCGATGAGACTGTGTTTTATATCTAGAGTTTAAGACATGAGGAAATAGGCTTGAGACCTGAAGGGGATGGCATTGTCATTAACCCCAGTGTCCACTAACTGGGAACTGTTGGCAAGCAGCCCCGGTGTGAGATGGGATCTTCTGCAGAGGCCCTGGAGCAATCTTAGCTGGGACCACTTCCACTTATCAGCCCTATTTCAGTGTGCACATTATGTATGCACTGACAGATATTATACAGTGTATATGGTGTTCCTAACCCTGTTTCGTGTACTAACTTTACACCAACAATTTTCTCATGCCATTAACAGTTGTTTGGAAATACAGTTTCTAACAGCTGCAGAATGGTCTACATGAAGTACATTCTATCAAGTAACATCTGCAACCATTTATGTATTGCTAAGCTTTGGGTTTTCTGATTTTGTTTATTACAAATAACTGTAAGGAGAATGGTGTGGGAGGTTTTTTTTTTAATCTATGTGTTGCTTTTATTGGTTAATGAATAAAGAAACTGCTTTGGCCTATAGCAAGGTAGAACTTAGCTAGGTAGGGAAAAACTAAACTGAATGCTGGGAGAAAGAAGGCAGAGTGAAGAGAAGCCATGTAGCCCTGCTGGAGACAGACACTGGAATTTTACATGGTAAGCCACAGCCTTGTGGTGACACACAAATTAATAGATATGGGTTAATTTAAGATATGAGTTAGCAAAAAAACATGATTAATCTACTGGCCAAACAGTATTGCAAATAATATGGTTTCTGTGTGATTATTTCGGGGATGAGCAGCTGGGAAATAACTAGCAACCTCCTACTATAGGAGAAGATCTTTGAATAGGTATAAATACACGTTCAGTAGACACGGCATTTCTAATCACCTTTACTAGACATAATAGACAGCGAGAGCAAAGATATGGATATTTTAAAGCTCTTGGAGTAATGCTTTAAAGTAGGGACCATGACCTTTTGCTTCATTAATGCCAGCATTGGCTGTTGTACTGGCAAACAAGATTTGCTGTGAAAATCAATCCAATTTGAGCCTTTGCTTTACATTTGTGTGTGTTTTTATTGTCCCATAGGTCCACTGACGTTCCTTTCCTTAAAATATTTTAACTATATATTTTTATCTTTAACTGGCAAAATACTTCTATAACATAAGCTTACCACTTGAACCATTTTACATCTTCACTAACAACGCCTTATGAGCATTGTAGTGAATGCCTTAGGAGCATTGTAGTGAAGTACATTCATAATTTTGTTCAACCAATTTCCATACTTGTTTTTCATCTCACAAAACTGAAACCCTAAATTCATTAGACAACAACTCCCATTCTTTCTTCCCATAGTTGCTGGCAGCTACCGGAATATTCCCTTTCTGTCTCTATGAATTTGACTGTCTATGTCTATTGTTGGAAGCTCTGATGCTGCTTCATCCCTAGGCACCCTGGCTCAGCATGGCAGCATCCACCCCTCTGAATAATGAAACAGGGAGCTAGCAATGTCATGAGACCAGGAGATGGTATTTCTCCTTGTAAACTTCATAGATCCCCACAAGGCCATGAGGAAGAAGCCCAGGATACCCACAGATGAGAGGGAGCCAGGACTTGCCTCCTGGGATCCACCTGGAGTTTCTCCAGTGGGGTAGGAAACTACATGACCCGAGGTCTTCTGTCTGCCATCCTCACTGCCTTCATTGAAAATGCCTAGCGAGGGGTACACACGTCAGGCTCCTGTGTCTTCATGATAATGAGTTGATGGGGTGGATATTTTCTCAGTGAGAGCAGCAGCAGGAGGGGCTATTGTAACATGAGGGCCGGCTTGTTGGGGTATCTGTCCCACCTGGTACCCCACAGCTGGCAAACCCCAAAGAAATTCACACAGAGGACTCCATAAGATTATAAACTGATTGGCCCATTAGCTCAGGCTTCTTATTAGCTCTTATCACTTATATTAACCCTTTTTTCTTATCTATGTTGGCCACGTGGCTCAGTTCCTTTCTCAGCAGAGCAGGTCACATCTTGCTTCTTCGGAGTCTGGGCAGGAGTGGGGGGAATGGGCTTCCTTCTTCCCAGAATACTCCTGTTCTCGTAGCCCTGCCTCTACTTCCTGTTCGGTTGACCCACCTATACTTCCTGCCTGGCCAATCAGCGTTTATTTAAAATATGATTGACAGAATACAGACAATTCTCCCATACCAGGCTATGGCTTAGTTAGGAAGGATGAACTTGCTTTGTACTTCTGTTCTGCAGTAGTGGTCCCAAGACCCCTAGTTCTTTCTCATCTGCACTATAGGCTTCAAGGACATGAGGTACACCCCTTCTCTGCAGAAAGGAACCTTGGCTCACAATTCTTGGGCCTCTTGCTCAGCTCAGAAGTAGCCTTGCTTGCTGCCACCTCCAAACTCCAGAGAGATCATTTTCCTGCCTGTTTCTTTTCTTTATAGGAATGATGAAGGTAGAGCCCCAGGCTCATTTTAATTGAGCATCTTGCTGGGCACCTGGCCAGATGAATACTTCCTGTTTAAATGACTTCACCAGGCAGATGCTATCATTTCTGTATTTATGGAGAACAAGGAAACAATAAAATTTGGAATCAAAAAGCAGGATTAAAGTCCAGAGAATCTGTTCATTTTGAGAGCAAATCATACTCTTTTTTAAAATACCATATTGAATTTTGCATAGAAAGATGATATCTTTGTCAGGAGATGCATGTAGCAGAGACTCACTGGAAATAAGTTTACACTAGGTTACGAGTTTATTGGGTAGGACATTTGTCAGCCCTTCAGAATGTAAGGCAAGTTGGACAGTCAAGGCCTCAGCATCAGGAGTTTGGGCTTTCTCCCTAAGGTCCATCTACTGCAGGAGGCACTGTGCCTAGGTTTTAATTGACATTCCCAGAGGGCAGACCCTCATTGGCTCCGAGACACATGCTGTGTTTGGCTTTTGCCTCTAGTCCCATCAGCCACGACCAGGGGTCATGAAGTAGACGCAAGGCCTGTTCCAAGTGCTAAAGAACCAAATCAAACAACCGCTATAGCAAAGACCCTCACTCTAGATTTCTATTAGACTTGCCTATAAGTGAGTAAATGCTTATAGCCTGGTGTGTTTGGGAGGTTGGGTATATTTATTACTTTCCACAAAGCACTTTGAGAACCTTGGCCGAGAACTTTATTGCTGTTAGTGTAATTCCCAGACAGGGGGTTCATTTGACTTCAAGCAGCCAAGAGAAATATGGACATTTCTATGGGCCAGTTGTCCCCTTATTTACAACCATAGGAACCAGCCAGGAAAGGAGAACTGAACTATTTATTCTCAAATGTTGCTTTCAGGGGGCCGGAGAAAATAGGAAAAACATTTGTGGACAGGCTATTGTGTTTACTGCTGGCTGCTGTCCAAGACTTATGAAAAGACTGCTCTCACAGAGGAGATACTTTGTTTCCCCCATAAGAAATTGTTTTCTCTGTCTGGAAAATGTGCCATGTTTCTTTTGTTTCTAAGGTTAACTATCTGGATGCTTGAGGAACTTTATCCCCCTTCAGAGCAACCTTATTTTGCATTTCACAGTTCAGGAGTTTAGCCACGGCCTCTTCCCTGTCCCAGAGGCTGCAGGGATACTGACTGGTCTTATACTGCCACCACGGGGGCACTGCTGGAAATTCAAGGTACTTACAAAGCTGTTGTAGTCTCAAAAGTCAATTTTCAAAAAATGAAAGTGAGCAAGTTAATTTTACATTATATTATTTACGTAATATTAGATTTAAATTTATATATAATTCATCAAAACCCATGAGGGCATGAGCTGCCATCTGGAAGGAAGGCTTTGAAGGGGTAGAGAGAATTGACGTTGTGTGCCTGAATTAATCTAAATATGAAAAGCTCTCCAAAGATCCCTATGGTGAAGGCTTGACACCCAAACGTGGTAATGTTCAGAAGTGGGGCTTAGAGGGGTAATTGAATCTGAGATACACTGAACTCATCTACTGAGTAGTGGATTTATCCATTGGTGAGTTCATAGTTGAATGGTTATTAGCATATGGGGCCCAACTAGAGGGCAAAGGTTGCAGGTTGTCTCCCCCATCCCTGCTCACGTTCTCTGCTTTCTGCCTGCCATAAGGTGAGGTCAGGGAACCCTAAAAGTTCATACTGCATTCCCCTCCCCATGGAGCAAGCACCAAACGTTTAAGTCACTTTCAATTAAAATGCGAATCACTGGCAGTGTGACCAGAGGCTAAGCTTTTCCACAAATCATCTAGTGCTCTCTATACAGCATCAAAAGGTCACTAAATCAAGACCTCCCTGGACTGGACAATTACTCCACCCAGCAGAGAGTCATTCCCTTTACCAGCAATAGTAATGTCCTATTGCAGAAGGCGTAGTAGAGGTCAGTGAGATGCTGTGTGTCAAGTGTGTAGAATCAAGCATCACGTGCTACCAGTGTGAATGCCAGCAGAGATAGTTATAGACTAATACACAGTTACAGGAAGTAATACCAAGACAAAACAAACAAACCAACAACCCCCCTGCATCATTTATCATATGGTCTCCAGTGCCCGTGGTTGTCCAGGCTGTATAGTATCATCAACTGGAGGCTGCCCTTGTTTTAACTCAACTGTTCTTTGTGTGTTATCATTGTACACAGTTCTGTCACCTCTGTAGGCTCCTGTATTCACAACCCAAGGCAAGACAGTGAGCAGCTCCATCATCCCCAGAATCCCTTGCACTGATTCACCAATTCTGACCACACCAGTTCCTCTCCTGTATCCTCATTACCTGTCCTGAAACTCTAGTGGCCTAAGTGGCTTTGTTTACTTAGTGTGATTCACTGGGGAATCCATGCAGATTGCTGCTCAGATTGAGAGTTCATCCCATTCGTTACTAAGGTCTTAGAGGGTGGAGATGGACCACTGTTTGCTTAAGAGCCCTTGAAGGATGGCTTCCAGGAATAAGGCTGCTATAAACAGGCGTTTGTGCAAACAGGACTTTCCATCTCTCATCTGGGCCAGATGACAATTACATGCTCTGTATCAGAAGCTCTGAAACTGTTTCCCAGAGTGGCTGTTTCCATTGTCATGACCAACAACTTAGTTACACTATCTTTTTTTTTTAATTTTATTTCTGTGTTTCTAGTAACTGTGCCATATTCTTTTACCTTTCCATAGCATCTAGTAACGCTGAGCAGCTTTTCATGTGTTTATGTGCCCACTGTTTCAACTCTTTGCTAAAATATTCCTTCCTGTCTTTCACCTATTTATAATAGCATTGCAGTTCACTAATGAGTTTTTGTGAGTTATCACTACTGATTTTTTTTGCATTTGTAAAATATATTTATTTTGCTACTACTGATGGTTTTTAAAAACATATTACTACCAACATTGGATTGTGAGCAACGTTGCCACCTCAGTTACTAAAAGGGAAGCAGGAATACAGAAGATTTGAACATTTACAGTGAAAATTCCTACCTGAAGGTGTCAAGTGGACATTGTAAGGAAGTTAATATGGAATATCTCCCATGAAAGGGCAAATATCGAGCTATTTATAAGTTTTTTTTAAGTGTAGAGTACTAGAGTAATTCAGAATATTTTGGGAACAAAGGAATTTTGCTAGATATACAGCATAACAAAAAGATACCTAGACAAATTCCCAAAGATTTTAAACTCAACTTACACACTTCTAAATAACGCCTGGCCAAAGAAAAACTCCAAGAGTGGTAAAGCCCTGACAACAGCCAGGGGTTTTGGTGCACACATTTAATCCCAGGACTCTGGAGGGCAGAGGCAGGCAGAACTCTATGAGTTCAAGACCAGTATGAAAGACCCTCAGAGAGTGTCTTTCAGTCTGGGGAGACCCTTCCCAAGGAACAGCGAGGCCAGCGGATGCAAACAGCAAGAGGTTTATTCAGATACACAGGTACCTGGGGCGTCCAAGTCTCTCGGAGGACTGGCGCGCTGTCAGGCTGGGGTAGCGGGTTTTTATAGGGTAAAGGGAGCAGAAGCACGGTTACAGAAGTGAGATGTATAGTTACAGGGTTTTTATTGGTCAGTTTGAATATGGCCGAGTTTAAGTCAGGACAAGGTCCCTGGTTCCCGAGAATTCAGATATGGGCTGCCTTGGCTCTTGTCTAGGGCAGACAGGGTGTCTTTCTCGGTATTTACCGTTCCTCCCCCGGCCCAGCCACAGGTGTCTCTATCTCGTTTTGGCAGCTTCTAAACTGCCCTTTGTTAAAACCCTGAATATTCAGTACAAGCCTTGCAAAATGGTGTTACCGGTGCTAAGTTGTTTAACAAGCTGGGCGGGGGCTTTCAAGTATATACTAAGAAACTACCTCAAAACAAAACAAAGCACCCAAAACAACAACCAAACAAACAAACGACGCTTCCCCCGCAACCAAAACAGAACAAAACCACCCACTTATAACTGAATAAGGACAATGGGGCTTGTAGACAGTTCAGGGCACAGGGTGCTTTTGTGCAGGCCTGGAAACCTGAGTCCAATTTCTTGATCCTGTAAGATGGTCAAGAGAGTTGTCCTCTGACCTCTGTGTGTATGCAGTGGTACATGTGAAGTGTGTGTGTGTGTGTGTGTGTGCAGGCTACTGCATGCAAAATGAAAAAAAAACACTACAGCATAACCAAACAACAGATCCCTGTAGCAGTAATGAAAACAAGCCCACGACTTACCAGTTTATGTTAGATTGGAAGGTCATTCATATCTAAATATAAGAATAGGATTAAAGTACCTCTCAATATGGAGTTTCCCAGACTCAGAGGATCCAAGTGCACTCTTCTAGCCTCTGGGCTCACCAGGTATGAATCTGATGTACAGAAATACACACAAATAAAACTCCCATATACATAAAAACAAAAATTCAATATGGAATTTCACTTTGCAGTAAGCTGTTCAGAATAGGTCTATGAACTGGGGAGTATTTGTAAACGAAAACAGACAAGACCAACGATGTAGAATATTATTGTAAGGTGTGTTACTTTTGGTTGTGCTATGGAACACGTGTTTAATGCTGCAAAGATGTGTTTCATTAAATAAAATTCACCTGTGGTTCAGAGGCCGCAAAAGCAACCATCAGACAGGAAGTAGTAGGGAGGAGCCAGGAGGAGAAGGGTTTATAAAGATGGGGAGCAAAAACACAAGGACTTCTTAGGAGACGCGAGGAGGTGAGCTAGGTAAGCTGCTTGCTATTCAGCCTCTCTGGGGAGCAGGGGTCTACCTCAACCTTTCAACCTTTTTTTTAATTAATTAATTTATTTATTTATTAAAGATTTCTGTCTCTTCCCAGCCACTGCCTCCCATTTCCCTCCCCCTCCCCCGATCAAGTCCCCCTCCCTCATCAGCCCAAAGAGTAATCAGGGTTCCCTGCCCTGTGGGAAGTCCAAGGACCACCCACCTCCATCCAGGTCTAGTAAGGTGAGCATCCAAACTGCCTAGGCTCCCACAAAGCCAGTATGTGCAGTAGGATCAAAAACCCATTGCCATTGTTCTTGAGTTCTCAGTAGTCTTCATTGTCCGCTGTGTTCAGCGAGTCCGGTTTTATCCCAGGCTTTTTCAGACCCAGGCCAGCTGGCCTTGGTGAGTTCCCGATAGAACATCCCATTGTCTCAGTGTGTGGGTGCACCCCTCGCGGTCCTGAGTTCCTTGCTCGTGCTCTCTCTCCTTCTGCTCCTGATTTGGACCTTGAGATTTCTGTCCGGTGCTCCAATGTGGGTCTCTGTCTCCTTTCATCGCCTGATGAAGGTTAATATTCAGGAGGATGCCTATATGATTTTCTTTGGGTTCTCCTTCTTATTTAGCTTCTCTAGTCTACCAATGGAATTGAATAGAAGACCCTGACTTTAACCCACAAACGTATGAACACCTGATTTTCGATAAAGGAGCTAAAAGTATACAATGGAAAAAAGAGAGTATCTTCAACAAATTGTGCTGGCAAAACTCTGCCTGTGGGCACACTGGAGTTGATGGAGCTGCTGTGGCAGGCTGGGGGCACACCTGGAGTTGATGGAGCAGCTATGAACTCAGCCCGTGGGCACACTGGAGTTGATGGAGTGGCTGTGAACTCAGCCCGTGGGCACACTGGAGTTGATGGAGCGGCTGTGGCGGGCTGGGGGCTGTATTCTGAGAAAGCACAGACCAGCTGTGGCTGTCTAGGACTTGGGAACATAGTGTCACATCTTGGACATTTTACTCTCCAGGCAGACAGATTGTTTTGATTTGAATTCCAGGCCAGTCAGTCCCAGGTTTTTTTTTGCCACCTACACTCAGCTGTTCTAAACAGGCCCAGCACCTCCACCTTCTGAAAAGGCTGAGAGCATTTGAAACACATAACTCTATTTTGATACCAAGCAAAGCCAAATCCAAAGACTCTAGGAAACTCACTAGGCCCATGTTTGAGGTGACTGAAAAGAGAAAGAGCTTACTACGCCCTTTCCTTCCCCAGGAACCCCAGCTTTAGCCTTCAGCTTGCCCGTGGGGGTTTTCTTGTTGTTCTGATTTCTCCTTGCGTTGTGAAAATGTCTTCTATTTCAAAGGTGGCTCTTAGGAAAAAGCACTAGGCTGGTTAGAGTCCCTTGGGCATGCCATCTGTTACAGAGGACCATCCTCTGAGAAAGCAACAGTAGGGGCAAGGCTCCACAGAAGGCTATGCTTCCTTTTTATTGCTCACCCATGCAACTTTTAGAAACAAAGAGGTTCGATTTGTTATTTATCTACTCACTGAACAGTATATGCAAACATTAGGTTTTTGTTAGGAACATGGTCGAAACCGATTTGTGTAAATTAAAACACCATTTCGTGTGACTTGGAACATTGTGATGCCTGAGCATTGTCACCAGGCAGCTCTGGTAAGTCCTAGGCAGGCCACTGGGCAGCTCAGATATAGCCTAGCCCAGGCCCTGCCCTGATATGCTAATGAGCTAGCCCCAAGTAAACTAGCAGCCTCAAGCTGTGAGTCCCGAGATAGGAAAGCTACCTCCTGATGAAATAATACAAACACTGGAACTGTGGAAATGGTCTCTAGGATTGCGCTGCCATGCTTCTGCATGGCTTCTCTACCTCTGCGTTGGGAATTCCTATCCCCAAGAGGGCTTGAGCACCGTGCATGGTCCTGGCTTAGTGACCCTTGAACTTCCAACAACAGTGTCGTTGGGCCCATGCAGGCCCACCTCTCAGCCATCTCAAGGACCTTGTGGGACTTCTACCAGGCCATCCTCCCAGCCTGCCACAGCTGGGCTTCAAGGTGAACGTGGGTGGAGCCTGTGAGCTTCTAAAGTGTCCTCACTGAAGAAGATTCCCCAGGGGGACCCTGTAGCAGCCTTTCTGCCCCATCAGCCGCTCTTCGTCTGGTAAGATGTCTGTCTTACTTTGATACTATCATGATATTGTAAGAAATGTTTGTGTGAATAAGCTGAGCGTATTCGAAAGGCAAATCTTGTGTGGACAATCAAATCACCAAGCACCTTCCAGGTCGTAGGTGTGCTCCCCACAGGTTTGAACTTGAATCTGCATGCTTTCTTTTATGCTGGAAGTGCTTGTGTGCTGTCTGATCCAGAATGATCAAGAAAGAATTCCACCTTCAACCTTAGGCCTCTACGTACACATACACGTGTGCACACACAAACACACTCACACAGTCACCTACACACATGTGCATGCTCATACACACATACACTCACACATATACATACGAAAAAACAACCTAAAAAAGTTCACTTTGAAAACTAGGTGTGGTACAGTAACAGGCAGAGGGGTGGGTTGGAGGCTAATTGAAGAGGAAGAGGTGCGGGTGACCAACGTCAGAGGAGCAGCAGGTGGCAATTAAAGTTCAGGTGTCAGCCCACCAGAAGGAAACTCCCTGATGGATGAATCTTGGCAAGACCAGGAGACCACCGACTCCACCGTCTTTTGCTTCTGCTGTGCCTTTGCGTGTTTGCCACCTCTCTCTGGTATCTGCCATGGTGTGAATGGGGTGGGGAGACCCCACTGCCTGTAATGCGGTATGTTTATCTCACAGAAACATCCCGTTCTACTGGGCATTTTTACCTGTGGATTATTATAAAGATGTTTTCTTCCTAAGCTGTACTGTCTAGCTGATAGTGTTAAATAGAGTTTTGACTGTTGTTGGGGACTGTGGGCCCCCAGACCCTGAATTTCCTGTGACCCTTTGGCTGCCAGAGTAAACAGCTTGTTTTCCTGTGCTTGCAGCTGCTCTGAGCACAAGACCCTGATGGCAGGAGAGTGATTTCTGGTGGCTTGCAGCTGAAGGATCCCTAGAGCTAGGGCGTGGCCATTGATCAGGGAAGGCACTACATAAGCTGTCCTGGAACACAATAAAGTTAGCATTCTTGTTTCAAGGATCTCTCTCTCTCTCTCTCTCTCTCTCTCTCTCTCTCTCTCTCTCTCTCTCTCTGTGTGTGTGTGTGTGTGTGTGTATTTCAATCTCCAGGCCCTTACCCGACTTGCAAACCATCCCCGTAGTGCAGGTGGTACACCACAGGCAGAGTACCGTACCACATGTATGGACACTACGGATGATAAAAAATGAAGCTAGGAAGTGTCACACCGCTAGAATATGTGAATTTCTATTGTGGAGCCACACAGGTTAATGATTAAGAAAAACAATTGAGTCCCAGCAGCCCAGCTAGCTTAAATTCTTTAAATCTTAATGTTGAGAGATGTGTTCACAGATGTTGGGGTGCATCATAGCTGAAATAAGACCTTAAAAAATAAAGTTAGACTAAGATGTTTTTGTTAAATAGCTTTGAGGTGAAAAAAATCCAGGAAGACTGTCTAAGGTTTTGGAAAGGCAGAGAGTTGAGTGGGGAACTGGAAGGTCAGGGAACAAGAACCAAGCAGTCCAGTTCTCCTTAGCTGACGTGCTTTTCTTCACAGGCTTGGGAGATGAACAAAGGCAATGATTAATTCCTTATACCCATGTCTGCCCTCGGTCTCCTGATATAAAAAACATTAATGAGTGTGTAGGTATCCTAAAGGTTTAAAGTAGAGCTGACTGCTTGTTTTTCATGTATGAAAGTTTAGGCTTGTGATTCCTTATAAGATCACCTTTCAGCTGGGCGGTGGTGGCGCACGCCTTTAATCCCAGCACTCGGGAGGCAGAGGCAGGCGGATCTCTGTGAGTTCGAGGCCAGCCTGGTCTACAAGAGCTAGTTCCAGGACAGGCACCAAAGCTACAGAGAAACCCTGTCTCGAAAAAAAAACCAAAAAAAACCAAAAAACAAAAAACAAAGATCACCTTTCAAGGTAAGTAATAAAGTGATTGGGCCTTCCTTAGTAACCGCAAAACACAGCCTGCCAGGAAAAGAAAACCTTGCTTGCTTACACTGTTAATCTGAAACAAGTTGCTTGGGTGTGAATGTACGTGGGCTCTTGAGATAATTTGTTTTTCACCTGTAATATTTAAAATGCTTAATCATGTAACATGTTTTTTACTTGTATTCATTATAATCATTCATGTGAAAAATAGAATGTAACCATATTGAAATTTTTATATTCCCTGAAAGATTTTGCTGAGGTATATAAGCTGTAAGGGAAAGAATAAAGGTAGAGTTAGAAGGAGTTACAAGGAAAACATCAAGACTAGAGTTAGAAGAAAAACATCAAGAATGAGAGAGTAAGGAAGGATAAAGATAGAGTTAGAAGGAAAGCGCCAAGAGAGACAGAAGGGACATTTCTGGATAGAGAGAAGAACAGCAAAAGAACAAAGCAAAGGTCTGCCTGGGCGGTGGTGGTGCACGCCTTTAATCCCAGGACTTGGGAAGTAGAGGCAGGCTGGTCTACAGAGTGAGTTCCAGAACAGCCAAGCTACACAAACTCTGTCTCGCAAAGCAACAAAACAAAACAAAAAAAGGAAAGAAGGAAAGAAAGATAAAAAAGGTCTTAAAGAAACCATCAAGAGGGTGTTTTTTCCCTTAACCTCCTTAGATAAAAACATTCCCTGGACTCCCTTTGAGCCCTGTGCTGCAAGACGTTGGTCCCCCAGGCAGCCGAAAGAGGAGGAGGCAATACTCTGTACGGGTACCACAGGAGGACTGTGGAGTAGGCTTTGCCCACTCCTTCTCTTGGGCATGAAGTGTGTAAAGTGCCCTCGTCCCAAGTGTACAGCACACCGACGCATCACCCGGATTAGGGTAGAAACCCAGCCTAGCGCTGCAAAGGTTGCTGGCTCTCCAGTCAGTGCCGGGCACTCTGGAGTAACTGCTAGGAACCCAGCGTCACTCCGCTTTATGCACTGAATCACACAGGGCACATCGTATTTGGCTTCTCTCTTGGGACAGCTTGTGCTGTAACAGCGTAGTTCAAGTCACCGCTACGCTGCTCTTTCTCGGGGCAGCTTCCATACTTCTCCGTGATTCATTCCCACGTGTTTAGAGTGGAAAGAGATTCAGACTGTTTCAGCCTTTGCTTCTCAGCCAGTTCAACTATATACCTTTCCCAGCTGAGGTGGGAGCACGGTC
Source organism: Microtus ochrogaster (assembly GCF_000317375.1). Classification (NCBI taxonomy): domain Eukaryota; kingdom Metazoa; phylum Chordata; class Mammalia; order Rodentia; family Cricetidae; genus Microtus; species Microtus ochrogaster. The sequence goes on from NC_022012.1 coordinate 61,908,098, forward strand.
TCCCAGTCCTGGTTTCCCCGCTTCCTTTCTGTTGCTGACTGAATGTGACCCTCTCAAATGCCTGACTCTTAATGGGATTTACAAGTAGGACCTGAAGGAAATGGTTAGATTCACATGGTGGTCGCAGCTTGTGTAAATGCGATCGATGCCCTTTTCAGAGCAGACTTGGGCCATCCATCAGAACAGAACAAAGCTAATCTGCAAGTCAGGAGGAGCTCTTGCCAGGAGTCTGACCTGCTAATGCTTCACTCTGGCTGATTTCCAGTCTCCGAAACGGAGAAATGATGTCAAGTCACTGAGTCTACAGTGTTGCTCTGGTGTCTGCACCAAGACAGCTTTCACCTTTTCTAAGCATTTTTTGGTGTGAACTCTGAAAGTGTTCTTGGAGAAGGTGGAAGGCTTACAGGAAAGGCAGTAGAAGGGAGGGCCACTGGTAGGTCTCAGGCACTTGTCTTTGGGGAAAGATGATGGCCTTAACTAACCTCAAGGGGAGCTCATGACCAGGACCTCTGAGACGCCTGTGACCAAGCAGCTTCCTGGAAGCTGAGAAGGCCCCTAAGCTAAACTCTGCCATCACAGGCTCACCACCATCTTCCTTGCCCATTACCTGTTTCTGCAGGTTCCTAATATACTTCCTAGCACCCCAAGACTAGGGCCTAACCATGACCGTGCCAAAACCCAGACATCTATGGCACTGAGTTTTCAATTAGGCAAGGTATTGCTCCATCTCTTGAGATGAAAGAGGCAATTTGGAAATAAGGGGGATCCGCTCAACTTCACAAGGTCTCCTCTGTGACCAATGGGTTAGAAGCAGGTGAAAACGGCCATGTCTAACTAAGAGAACGGAGTCCAGGCTTGGGCATGGTTTTTTAAGGTGAATATTTATTTGAAAATTATGTATAGAATATATCTTGATCATAACCACCCTTCCCTCCAGCTCTCCCCAGAACCCCTCATCACATCTCACCCCCGCAAACTTCATAATTTTATAATTATGTATCTATTTTTAACTCAGTGCTGTATGTACATGGCTGTGGGGTCATCCACTGGGGCATACTCCCCCAAAAGTACCTAACCCTCCCCCAGCAGCCATCAACTACAAAGAGTTCCTCTGCAAGAGGGGCCCAGGAGACCCTCCCCCTTCCTCTTCCTGATGTATGCAGGTAATGGACACTGCTGTGAGTTCCTGAGCAACAGTCACGTCCAGAGAGCAGCTCTTCTACTCTCCCCTGAGCTCTCCTAGCCCTTCTGCCCCTTTCCTGTGAAATCCTGAGCCCTAGGCAGGTGTGCTGATGTAGCTGTCCCATCTGCAGCTGAGCACCGCACTCTGAACAGCCATGCATCTCCGCACCAGCCACTACCCGCTGCATTGAGGTTCTCTAAGACAGAGGCACAAATCTGTGGGATAGCCTAGAAGACAGTCTGACAACATGGTCCTTTAGAATAACAATAGGTTCTCCCCTGAGCACTTTGCAGCATTCATTTCCTCCTGTGGAGCAGGCTTCAGATGCAACCAAGTCTCCTTGCTATTGCTCCAGTGGGCACCTCTTGCCTGGCAGGTGGGTACTGTGGCACGCCAAGTCTAATCTACCACTGGGTAAGATGATTAATCTTTTCCTCCCCAGCAGCATACATGGCCCCTTCTGGCACTATAAAAGCAAGCGGTGAGAGAACTTCCTGGGCAGTTGGAGTTTTGTGTCCTGCAATTAAAGCATGTGCATCTTCAATAGGGTCTTACCACCTTGGTGGGCAACCAAGGGCATTGGCAATTATCTGCATCATTTTGGGTGCCTCTGGCCTTCTGTAACCACACAAAGGATCCTATGCCTGGCACCGAGATTTTCACTTAATAACTTGTCTTCTCAGCATTGTTCACTAATGTGGTATACTTCCATCCAAACCCCCTCTTTAAAATTATGTCTGATTAGCAGGGTTTCAGAAGTCTTCTTCATATACTTTTATTGAAGACAAAGCATCTTTTATTCATGTCAGTGTTTTATAATTTAGCTCACAACCCTGAATTCTGTTTGAATGGTATAGCTCATGAGTTGCCGGTCATACTTATTCTGTTAGGAGTGGAGCATATATGTCAAGCTGAAATGTGCCTGGTTTGAAATTTGGCAAGAGAACAGTCTAGATATATACTGACTGGTGCTTTAAGCTGATGTATCTGTAACTTGGGTGCTAAGTGGTAATAAATCTTGCTATTCATGCAATCAGCAGACAGAGCAGGTTTACATAGCTTATTAGTAATGCAGAAATGTGGACTCCAGGTTATGTAGAAGTGCTGCCAGGGAAGTCACAGCCCGTGTACTGCCCAGAGGAAGGGAGAGCAAGGGAAAGCCCTCTGGGGCACACGCTTCTGCACGTACCTCCCATATGTTTTTCCCTTTACTTGTAGCTAAAATTGATGAAAACCCAGCAATCAATAGGTGTTCTTGTTTTCCATTTCAACTTTTCAAAAGTGTAAACCATGTTCTCAAACTAAGCACACCCATTTTCCTTATTAAATTATCACCTTAAACTGATCATACTTGGGAATGTCCCTAAAGTATTTTTCTGAATGAAGTCCCTGAACAAAATAAAATCCCTTTTTGTGCTTCCTTTGCCTAATGCGAGCACTGCTTTGGGATAGCCCCCCTACTATGTACACTGCCTCTCCTTCATGTCTGGGCTCCACTTGTCTTAGTTCTGTACTCAAGGTGTGGACCAATAAAAACGAGCTTAGTCTATGTGAGGGTATGGAGTATGGACTCAGATCCAGACAGGCTGAAAACAGCTTTGCAGGGCTTGTTAATTCTCTAGTCTAAGTGTCTCCAGTGTAGACTACATTTTCCAGGTCATCACTGGCCCAGCAGTATGAGAGTGGCTGAGATTAAAAGGAAAATTCATTTCCCAAGGCAAAGCAGTCTCTGTCACATTCTACAGGGGTGTGTGTGTATGAAAGCTAGCTACCAAGGGAGATCTGCCTGTTTTTATTACCGGTCCTCTTCTTAAAGGATTGGGGAGCTGCAATGATGAAATGACACCACACAATCAGGCCTAATTAAAAATCTTCCCATGCTTTTAACAGTCCTAAGGAGGAAGAGGCAGGTGGGTATCTGTGAGTTCAAGACCAGCCTGATCTACAGAGTGGGTACAAAATCAGTAGCCAGGTTACATAGTTAGAAATAAAACAACAAAAACTTAAAAACCCTTAAAACCACTCATACATGCACTAGCTTTTGAATATCAATTCCATTTTTTTTTTGTATGAGTGCTCTGTCTCCACGTATGCTTGCACACTAGAGGAGGGCATTAGATCCCATTACAGATGGTTATGAGTCACCATGCAGATGCTGGGAATTGAACTTGGGACCTCTGGAAGAACAGTCAGTGCTCTAAATCACAGATATTTCGCCAACCCATGATTTCCATTCTTTTATTTTCTTATACCACAAACATTTTATTCTTTTTACAACCTGACTTACATAACAAAATTGTAGAGGAAAAAGGACTTTCTTTAAATTTCCAAAATAAATGAAATATATAGCCAATCCTAGTCCTTAAAGTTTTAAGCTGAAGCAGCTTTATTGCAATCTTTCAAAATTGGCATTACAGTGTAAATATTTATATCCATAAAGCTTGGCTTAATCTACAGTACAGTTATTTCTGAAGTAGTTAAATTGAGTTAACATTGAAGAAGATAAAGCTAAAGCAATTTATAAAACAAATTATTTACAATTAAACATTTAGGGTCCTGATCACAAAAATTAGTGCATTTCATGATTGATCTGAGTTTTACAGAGAAAGCAAGCAGAATGCAGAATACTCCCCAGGGAAATCTGGAATGATGGCTGTCAGAAGACAGCCTACCAGTGTGCTTACTGCAAGCCAGAGAAAGAGTAACAGAAACCTTGGCAGCCTCACTGATTTGACGGTCACTAGCACAGTGACCAGACAACCGGTGGAAGTGGACGAGCAGACACCAGCTTTGACAGAGCTGTTGGTGTGTACAGAAGGGAATGATTTCGCTTTTCAAAAACAAAATCACCCCCAATATTCTCTACACATGAACTCTGAGTCTGTATATTTTAGACAAATTCCAAAGGAGTTTCTTTTCTAAGAGCAGCAGAGTTCAGTCCAGTGGTGAGAGCGTGGGACTGCTCTGGGAAAGACCAGCACGGGCAGGGTGCCTCACCCTCGGGCGTCAGTGCAATCCAGTGATTTTATGTATGCAGCAAAGGAGGCAACTCAAAAAACAGTTACAAGAAAGCATTTTTAAGTAAATTTCAGTGAATCAGGGCCCAGGTAGTATTAAAGGAAGATTTACAGTAAACATTTAAAACTCTGGAATGCAGGTATTATTGTACAATTACATTTACAAAACTGCCTAGACACTAGTTGCTCCAGAGTAAGGATTCAAAATGTACAAGCCAGTTCACTATGACTTTAGATACAATGTTATTAAAATACATTGTTAATCACAAAAATACTTTAGTATATACATGTACAAACTCAGGTTTACCTACTGAAGAAGCTGCTAGCACCACTGGCCACTGGCACAGGAACACCACAGGCCATGGTGGTGTTCGCGGCATCCAATTGGGTCAGCAGTCAGTGCTGCAGCTGTCACTCGCTCGAAAGCGATGCACCTCTTTCTGCTGGATGTTTAGTTTGAAGAGTCACTTTTGCCTCCACTGTACTTTGTTTTCCTAAATCCTGATCCAAGTAACTCTGGACATTCACATAATTCATTTGCAATTTGGTTACATTTCAAAACGAGGCTATAATTTATCTCATCAGTTATTACACTGTCTTGCTTGTAGTCAGGGTGGTTGGCGATGAACTCTCTCATCCATCTGGCAACTGTCATTAGTTCTCCTGAAAGAAAAAAATTAGGTGCTTTAAGAAGTGGGTATTTGATGACTCGCGAACACACGTCTTTAAAGTGAAGTCTGCATGACCTGGGAGTGTCACACGCTAAGAGCTAAAAGGATAGCTTTCACCACATTCAAAAGATTGCTAACGGGGACAAACGGATGACTGCAGGACAGCAACAGGCATATACATCCCAGTTAGATAGATGCCACCCATAGGCTGACACCACCAGCTCTTAAGGGACTGAGGTTCAGTATTATTTATAAGAGCTATGTTGTCCTTCTTGGCCAGTGGGCTACAGGTGATGCCGTTATGTGACTACTTCAAAGGACTACAGGGTCCCTACAGTTAAGGAGCACATAGAATAAAAGGGAAGCCGTAGATAAAGTATTCTGGAGGTGATGTGCTCTTACAGATGACCTTTGTCAAGATGGTGTCAGCACTCACACCGAGGTTTGCGTGAGCTGCTCCCCGTGTAAGTACTGGCAAGGCCAGTGAGGCACTGTAAATAGATATTAAACTGACAAAGGTCCTCGGAAGGCTGCTGTGCAGCACGAGCTGAGAGCTGCACACAAGCCAGCGGTGCAGGCTACTGGAGCTGTGGCTATTCAGCCTGACCAAAGTTCACAGTGACATGCAATACACATAGATGACACCAGACTGGCACCGCAGCCACCACACCTCATCGAAATACCACATTTAAGAATGTATCACTATTTCCTACAGGTAAGGGGGAAAACGCTCTCTCAATTTAAAACTGTGATCCTAAGATTTTAAAGTATATGCAACTGTAGAATTATCAAATGTTAAAAAAAAAAGAGCATGGCTAGAGTATGACATACTGTTAAGCATGGTGAGTCAAATACTGTAAAGAGTCAAGACAAAGAAAAGGGGAAAAATGTACTGTACCAGACGCTCTCTTCTTAATTAGCTTTAGGTAGTTCAGAATACTGCATCTGGTGTCCACATCTACTTCCATGTTTTCAAGATAGGAGTTCAGAATGGGGATGAGTCCAGGAAACACCCCTTCCTACAAGAAGAACACATTATAAACTCTGCCAGCTGGTGCTCATCGCATAAGCCCCGTCCAGACTGTATCTTCCCATTGATGACAAGCCCCGTCCAGACTGTATCTTCCCATTGATGACAAGCCCCGTCCAGACTGTATCTTCCCATTGATGACAAGCCCCGTCCAGACTGTATCTTCCTGTTGATGACAAGCCCCGTTCAGGCCGTACCTTCCCGTTGATGATGGTGTCTATGCTCATGAGGGTGTACTCCTCTGCTGCTGGCTCAGAGCTGGTCTGGGCCTTGCTACACCCATCCACAACGGCATTGCCACCTGCCAACCAAGGGGAGCACAGAGGAGCTTCAGCAGCCTGTTCAGCATAAACCGACCCTAGAAACCTGAACACATGATACCTTTGCAAATGTCTTTCCTGAAATAGAACATCCCCTGCAAGACAGCATCCCGCTTCTGTGCCATTTTCATGTTTTCATCAACCTAATGGAGAAAGAGAATCAGGACTAAGCCAGAACATCTTGGATGGAACAAGCAAGTGCCTTCATCACTTCGATGCTTCAGAAGAGAAGCTCACTTTACATAACACAACCTAGAAAATGCTCCTTCCTAAGGCTTACCAAGATCTTGAGACGTGGGAAGGCCTGAGATCTTGGTCTCAAGCCTGTGTTCTCCCCAAGCCTGCCTCACTTAAGTGAGCAAAGGGGCAGCAGGCTTCCTTCAGGTATACAGTATTGGCTCACCAAGGGCAAAGTCACCAATGCCATTTGCCTACCTGCTAACTCATTCGTGAATTCTTTGAAGACTTAAGTTATTGCTGTTACCTTTCTAAAAGGTCACTGTGTATCTTATTTCCAGCATTTCTCCTTGCTTTGGAAATGTTTTACAAACCAAGCCATACTAGAGTGTTGCAATTTGATGTTACTTGTTTCTTCTTAAAAGCATTTTTACATGTATTTATCTTTCTGTGTGTCAGGAGAAGGCTTGCGTGGGAGTCAGTTTTCTCCCACTACTACATGGGTCCTGGGAATCTATCTCAGGTCACCAGGCTTGGATGCAAGAGCCTGTACCTGCACAGCCACCTCTGAGTCCTTTTCTGTCGCCCCTTATCTTTACTGCTTTCTCTTCTGTGGGTTACTCTTCACATTCTATTCCTCGCTCTGCTTTTATAATGCTAACAAGTTTTCTTCCTTCTTTTTCTTGCTCTTGAGCCAGTTATTTGGAATTAACTTCAGTTTTAAACAAATGCTCTTTTCATATTTATTTTTTTTGTTTGACACAGGTTCTTGTTTATGGAGACAAGCTTATTGAACTTGTTATCCTCCTGCCTCAGCTTCCCAAGTGCATTAGCCTATTCTGCCGCTGATGATTAATAGTGTTGTATTTTTCTTATTCTTTGTGGTAGTAAAGAATCACTCACGCTGGGCAGTGGTGGCACACGCCTTTAATCCCGGCACTTGGGAGGCAGAGGCAGGCGGATCTCTGTGAGTTTGAGGTCAACCTGGAACTAGTTCCAAAACAGGCTCCAAAGCTACAGAGAAACCCTGTCTCAAAAAACCAAAATAGATAGATAGATGTATGGATGGATGGATAGATAGATTGATACAGTTCCCAGAGTCTAGAAGAGGGTGCTGGAACCCCCTCAACCCCAAATTAGAGTTACAGCTGGTTATGACCATGTGGGTACTGGGAACTAAACCTTGGTCTTCTGCAACAGCAGTTAGTGCTAATAACTGCTTAGCTATCTTTCCAGACCATTTTCTTTGTTTCTTAGTTTTGAAAGTATTATTCTCTCAGTGTCTAGCATTAGAATGCATTTGCCCAAAATTGAGTGTCCATGTAACCTCAAAATCTACACAATGGTATCCGATCCCCAGTGTGACAGGATTAGAATCCTGGGCACCTTTGCCCTTCTGAACGAGAACAGAGCCCTTATTCAAGACCTCAGACTGCAGCGGAGTGTAACTGAATTGTAGAGTCCCAGCTTCCCATGCCTGAAGTCCTAAGTTCCTCTCTACCACTAAACAAAACCAATACTGAAGGAGGGAAACCATAGGAGAGATCTCTCCAAAGCTAGCCAGGCGCCTCTGTCATCTGTGCACACAGGGAGAATGTAATCCAATAATGAGAAAGTGGCCCTTGCCACACAGCATCTCCTCGCCCGCTCCACATACACAGAATGCTAGTTGGTTTTTTATGTCAAGTTGATAGAAGATAGGGTCATCTTGGAAGAGGCAACCTCAACTGATGAACTGCCTCTATCAGACTGGACTGTTGGCAACACTGGGGGGTATTTTCTCGGTGCCGACTGATGTGGGAGAAGGGACAATCCCATCATGGTGGTGCTACTCCTGGACAGGTGATCATGGGTTGTATAGAAAAGCAGGATGCTAAGCAACTAAGCCTTTAGCACCCGCCCTGACTTCCCTCATGAGTTAGGACCTGGAATCCTAAGATAAAATAAACCTGCTCTACGTTGCTATTGGTCATTGTGTTCTCCACAGTCACAGAAAACAAACTAGGTCACACACTAAATTAAACAACAGGGAGAACTCATTTGAATGGGAAGGGAGCTCAGACAGTGCTCTTTCAATCTCTCTGGCCTTACATTCAGTAAAGAAGTAATGCTACCCGTTCTCCCTCGCAGGTGTCCTCACCGTCTTTCCTGTTCAGGACATTTCAGTGGAGAAATAAAATTCCTAGATTTGGGTGCTGAAGTTAACTGCTTCACTAGGACTGTCAAGTGAGGATGCTGAACCTTCTCAAGGATATTTTTTTCTTAGCTTTCTGCCAGCTTTAGGACAGCTAGTCATGTTCAGGAACAGAAGCCTGGATGAGTAACTCACAAGGACTTTTCTTTGGGTGGATTTGACATAGTCAGCACACACCCATGGGCAATAAGCTTCTGAATTCCTATTTGCTCTGACAAAGCCCCTCTGATTCTTTTATGGCCTGACTCCTTGGCAGCAGTCCACAGCAGCAGAGCCTCCACTCTACTTAACAGTCTTTCCCATCCATTATTATGTCAAGAAGAACTCATGGCCTTGACCACCCTAAGGACTGCCTCAGACCACACACAAAAGCTTTGTGGCCTCTGAGCAAGGGCAGGCTCAAAAACTCTACTGGCCAACTTCCTCCAGGAAGCCTCTTCTCTGGTCATCCTGGGGTGAGATTTATAACTCTTAATTTGGTAATCTAAATCACATCCTCCATAAACATCCCAAGTTTGGTTGCACTGAGACCTTTGCCTGAATTCTATCAGTAATCCTCCAATCATCCTAATTTTGACATCGTAGACCAAACAGACTTTTAGGGGATGGCACTAGTTTGTGGGACCATCTCCAGCCATTGTCTTTAAACAAAGCCTCGAGAGATAAATTTGGTCCTAAGGGGAAAAGCAGAGTCAAAGCAGAGACAGTTTATCCTGATAGGTAGGAAAACTCTATGTAACGTCAGGCTGGAACTGCACAATGCACACGGTAAGTAGACACCTCTGCACTGTCTATGCTCATGGCTCTAACCACCCATCATTACCTTGGACAGTGGGATGAGGAAATCCAGTTTGTATGAGAGGATCACCCTGGTGAGCAGAACCACAAACACCACATAGGCCGAGTTCTCAAAGTCTGTTAACTGCACCTAGAGGTGAAGATCAGACCGTTAGGGATCGACTGCCTGCCCCAGCTTCCCCCTCCCTAGCCCTCCAGACTGCATTATTTCCTGAGCACTTTCATCGTCCCCCTTTGAGGCTGGAGCCCTCTCTCCAGGTCCACGCTCTGATATCAGCTCCCAGTGGCTTTTGGAGTTGCTATTCATAGGCACATTTGGATTCCTACTGCTTTCAAATGAACTCAGAGCCCTCTGAGGAGAACATTAGGCGGGTGGGGAGTGGTCAGAAGGGAGCTTCTGAGCGGAAGCACGTGTCTCACCTCCATGGGTCTGAACTCTACTCTCCATCCAATATCTGAGTTTGGAGGAGGAGGCTTAAATCTCATTGTCTGCCAGTTTGTGGATTGAATATTCTATAACAAAAAGAAATAGAACAAAATCAACTTTCTACACATTCAGAACACAGATGACGTGTATTTAATGAGGGACGAAGACTGTTTACTGTCTATCTATACCTAATACCTCCCAATTTACAAATACGAGAAAGTTACAACTTTGGGACTTTGTTGAGTGTGACCTGTTAGAAAACAAAAGTTTGTGAAGTGAAATTCATTTGAATGGGAGATACCTCAAAATGGTCAGACTCGTTGGCATCATCCAGGTGTATTTTCTCTTCAAAAAGGGTGAGTGGGTCTCTAATAAAGAGATGAGCAACATGCTGTGCCAAAAGATGATCAAGGCCTGCAAAGACAGATCGCAGGGACTAACTGCAAAGGGAAGGTACCTGTACAGTTTCTAAGTGCACAGACTGAAGAAAGGGTGTCTAGACGTGGAGGTGGCTGGGTGGTTCAGTGTTCTCACCTTGCCCAGGATTTTTTCCTACGCACACTGGGGAAGAGTCGGAGTTTACTCACACTCCTCACACAGTGCCTGCTGGGCACTGGTGTGCACCTAGACACAGAGCTCCAAAAACTTCCTTTTGCTAAAAGTCAAGAAGATCTCACAAGTATTTGGAACTTGAAACTTTAGGAACAAGCAGCCTCATAAGAAAAGTTAGAGACTTCACACTAAAAACAGAAACCAGACCAGGAGTCAGCAAAAGTTCAAAGCGCTTTCAAGAACAAAAGGTGCACATATGATCGGCTTAGCAGGAGGGCTGCTCACCTTCCCGCAAGAGCTGCTCATAGATCTCTTGATCGATGGTCAGGTCGATGTCGTTGTATTTCTCCCCACACTTAGATAAGTAGCTATCTATGGAATCATACCGAGATTTACTAATCCTAAAGCGATTGTTCTTCAGAGGCTAAAACAGAAGACATGGTCTAAAATTAACACCCAGGAATTCAATAGAAGCACATTTGCCTGGTGACCTGTGTTCAACCCTTAGAACTTATGGTGGAGAAAATGACTTACAATGTTTTCTCTGACCTCTCTATACACAAGCTGAGCAGGACCTGCATTCCCCAACGCTTTCTCTTTCACACACAATAATAAAATTGCAAGCTTGTTTTTATTTATAAAGTATGTTCAACAATTTGTGGGTGATTATGACAGGACCAGAGCAGAAAAGCCCTCAGTGGAGACATCCTTTGTGGAAACCTCTAAGAACACTGATGTCCAGTCAGGCTCTTGTCCTGGAGAGTCTCATCTACGATGAACCTGGGCGCCTGGCTCTCCATGGCTATGGTGACACACACTCTGGAGTGTGACGAGAAATGCTAACAGTGCTGATCTGTCCTTACTGGGCACAGCCTAAGCCTGTGAATGAGACAGTCATCTGACAACAGCACCTCCTAACAGACTCCACTGGACATACAGCATTTGCACAGTGCCAGGACTTTCTGGTAAAACAGCCGTCAGTGTGACTTCTACCACTATTTTTAAAAGAAGCAACAACTAATACAGAGTTCAAGCAAGGATAAAAACTGCCTCCGTCCCCGAACTAACCACCCACCATCCTCCTCACATACCCACTTAAAACAAAGCCAGGCTCACCACCTGTATTCTCTTCCCTTATGTGAACACTCAGAGGGTAAACATCTAAGAGAGGCTTCAAAATCCAAGTATGTGCAATATGCACACATTACCTGCGTGATGCAAAAGATTAAGGAGAAAAACATTCCTACCTCCAGGCCTCTCTCCTCCCGTGTTCTATCATCTACAGATGCAGAAATCACTCCCCAGCGACAATCAATGTCTGACACGTAGCCTCGGTAAAATGGAGACGCAGCACTCAAAGCCATCTAAAAACACAAGTGAGCAAATGCAGGTCACAGTGCTGCACACACAGGGAGGCTCCCACCCATTCATCAGCCCATGCAGTCCTTGAGGGTCTACTGGTAGTTCCTGGCTGCTGTTTTATATAAACAGAATGTACAAAGAAGAACTCCAAGGCTTTACTTATTATTGAATCTTCTCTTCTACAACATGGGGACATACTTAGCACAGGGAGAAAGGATGTTCATACTCAAACTCAGTATTATCATAAATACCAATAGTTTGACTCCTCAGTTCTCTATCTATGTGTTATTAGTTCATTAAATAGCACCTGTGGTCTTATTTTCTTCACAGATATGTTTAAAGGAAGACATACGTTCTACTTACAACAATTGGGCAGATAGTGGCCAGCTGATCATAAAGGTATCTGGCTTCAGATATACTGCAGGCTTGGAATGTCACCTGTTTAAGAATAAAAGTGATTAAAATGACAACATAAATTCATCGTCAGGCCCCATAAGAAGTCAGTTTGAGAAGAAGGGGTCACAGATAAGAAGGCTTTAGAGATGAGCTTTGTTTAGAAGTTGTCTTGAGCCAGGCATGGTGGCACACACCTTTAAACCCAGCACTCAGACAGAGGCAGGTGGATCTCTGTGCGTTCGATACCAGTCTGGTCTATAGAGTGACTTCTAGAACAGTTAGGGCTGTTACATAGAGAAATCCTGTCTTGAAAACATAAACAACAAAAAGTTGTTTGGCCTGATACAGAAAATAATTTATGTGCTTACCCCTTGAAAGAACAGTCTCAGCTCTGACGGTTTAACTCTATATCTCAACTATCCCTTCTGACATCAAACAAGCTCCATGGGGACACACCTACTGAACCACATGGGCAACTGGCTACTGAAACAAGTGTTTAAATGGCTGGTGTCCTGATCTTCCTGTGGGTTCCATGTTAGTGCTAGCGTGAACGGCACACGTCAGTTACAAGCACCGACACCTCCCTAGCCCCCGCAGATCAAGACAATGGGAAGAAATGCTGTAGCCATCAAGGAAAATGGGTTTCAAAGGCCACAGTAAAAATTGAGGAGGGCTGAAGATGAGGTTACTGACAAGCAAGGCAAGGTAGCTCCACCAGTGACATGGGACTTAGAAACCAACTTGTGAGGTCAGGGATATAAACCAGTGAGATGCTTGCCTTGTTAGCACTCGGACCTGAGTTTGATCACTTGAACCTCCAAAATTTGGCATGTGTTTATAGTCTTGGAGCTGGGGCAACAAAGACAGGCAGAACCCTAAGGCTTACTGGCTCTAGGCCAATGAGTGAATGACCTTTGTGGATAGCACTTGAGGAATGACACCTGAGGTTGGTCTCTGTCTATGCACACAAGGAAGGAAGGAAGCAAACATGCACACAGACATGCATGCACTTTATGTGTAGTAAGGACTCAATGTGGAATGGGAAGACTTGATAAGCAAAGCGTGGTTTATTGACTGTGGTCTTTCTTATCACTTAGGGCCGAGCTATAGGACTTAGTCTTGCCATTCTAAATCCCAAGCATGTGGGGCAGTGTCTGCCACCCACTTACTAAGTTTACAGAGGGTCATGAAGGTAAGAGGATAATAAAGACAGGAACGTGGGGGAAAGGTATGCAGAGCTACTTTAAAAACCTTTGAGATTTAAAAGATCCAAGTGTTTCCAGGTGTTGTGATGGTTCTGTTGGGCTTGTGTTTCTTAGTTGGTCTAGCTCCTTTCTGGGACTTCTGTGTTTGCTACTGTGTGTTACTATCTTTGGTTTGCAGATAATGTAATGAACATTTTCCCTGAATGATTTGACTGACTTTTCTCAGGTAGCCTGAGAAACAGCAGTAGATAGTAGATACATACTGGAAAGTCAGGATTAGAAAAATCTAAGAAAAACAGCAACTGAAATTTGAAAATTCCATTCCTAATGTCTCAGTTACATGAAGTAGATTCCCTGACCACCTCCCTGGCTCTGGAGCTGAAGCAGTGCGGAACATCGCTGAAGGTGCTGCCTCAGTGGAGAAGCAAAACCAAGGCGCTCTGACACCTTAGCAGAGGCACAACACAGCAAGCTCTCGCTTTTGCTTTCCTCTTAAAGGATCACATGGGAGGAAATGTTATCATGACACTGACAAGAGGCAGAGGAGGAACTATAAATACACAGATATTAGAAACCGAATCTACAGTTTACCTAGAATTCAGTTTTGAAGCCACATAATTTTCTTAAGTGGAAAAAAACCAACAAACTCATAGCAGGTCATGACCTTTTTATTTATTAAATGGTTCTCAAAAAGTCCAAAGACTGAAGATTTACTTTCTTTGTAAATCTCATTACGGAGCCCAGGATGCCCTGAACTTACAGCCCTTCTGCAGCGGGGTCACACACAGGCAAGCACCACTAGCCCTCGGCAAGCTCACTAATTTGAAGCTGTTTCATTTTGTTCAGTTAAGTCTTCCATTAACTAAAAAAATTCCCATCCTTTTTGGGGTGCTTTCTGTTCTAGTCAGGAACGTTTGTGGCTGTTTGTGAACTCATTTATTACACATTTTAATTATCTGTGACTATAACTTTTTAAAGTGGAATGTTATGGGGAATATTAAATTCATGCCTTAAATAGAATAGAGAACTGTGTCTTCTTCACACACAGAAATGTCCCTCTGGAATTGTGTTTCAGTAACTTGCTTCCCTGGTTCAGTATTAAACAAGGCTGGGTTCCCAGAGCACTCATGGAATACTAAAGCCAGGTATTAAGTACTAGAGTTTAATGGTCCATTCTAGAAATGTTTGTATTTAAGATGGGAAGCAGATAATAAAAAGCCAGCCTCTTTTTAAATGAAGTGCGACCATTTCTAAGGGAAGGGACTGACCTCTGTTTGGAAGCCACATATCCAATCTTACCTAAATAAGTGGAGGAAACAAAATGCCTTGTCCTTTATCATGTTATAGAAACAGCATGGGAAAGTCTGACTTGGGTAGTCAATCTGGATTTCATCTGTAGTTTTAAAAACAACAGTTTGGAAGCTTATGTGACAAACATGTGTATACCTGCAGCCTTGAGAAGAATGTTGAGGCTATGGTCCAGTTTAATAAAATGAGCCAAAGAAAGCATGGAGGAAGTTGAATGACTAAGGTGGGGCAGAGTCACCAAGCAACCACGGACCTGCCTGCATGGGAGTGGGAGCTCTGCATTCCCCATTCCAGCTGTGGGCACAACCACTGCCAAGGGCTATTAGTTACCAGACTAGACCCAAATGTTAATTAAGTGAACAGAGAAGTGTTGTTGTATCTCCTGTGTAACTTTGCCAGGAGCAAGGCAAAAGGCTGTTAAGTATTTATTCCCTTTAAACAATGAGGTGACTACACAAACATAGACATTTATATGCCAAAAAACTTTTCGCTGGGGTCACAAAAATCACTGGGTTCTCCTACCAGAGGTCATTTTCAGAGATAACACCTTATCTGATATCCTCAAAGGCTCTCACTAGGTGGCAGTAAAAATCAGGCTTTTAGAAAGAGAATTCACAAGTACTTTGCATTTAAGTTCACTAACAACCACACATCTTTGTGGTGAATTCTTAAATTCTTAGTCAAAAGACAGTTATAAATAATGTTATGAAAACAGTCTCATTTCAGAAAAGCTATCTTTGAATCTGATTAAAGGGTGATTTTTAAACAAGAAACATGCATAGAGTTAGTAAAAAGAAAGGAAGAGAACACTTAGCCTCTTCAGTAATGGAAGCAATACCTGAAGACAGCAATTGCCCATCCCAAATCCCATGGCATCCATGTAAATATGGTCTGGCTTAGAAGCCTTTGCTGCCTCCTCATCTTCAGGAAATGTTTCTACAAATGGAGATGGTGTGTTCTTGTCTTTAAATACTGTATTAAAAGTTAATTAAAAAGAAGAAGAAACAGTTGAGAATCAAGGACAACTTCAACAGGCTGCACCACCCCACAGCCAGACTTACTTGGCACGTTGATAACGACCTTTTCTCCTCTCCTATGCCGGATGTTTCTTGTTAGGGTACTAAAACCAACAAACAAAAAAAGAGGTCACCCAAGACTGCCATATTATGGAGTTTGAGAACATTAAAAGGAATGGAACTGAATCCGACTTCAAACTAAAATGCCCAGACAGCCATGTAGCATGCGGCTCTAGAGATTCCTAGGAGAGGCCTGGTACCCGCAGCTCTGGGTGGTGCCATCTCCCCTGCTCATCTAGCGCTAACCCGAGGTCCAGTTCAGGTGTTCAAGGCCAGCCACAGTCTAACACTTCCCATAGAAAATACAATGATTTTACTCAAATTTAAGAACTTAGGTTTTGGTATTATTGAAGTCTAAATCCTTTACCTGCCTCAGTTCCCCAATTCCGCAGCACTAACCTGACTCCCAGCTGATGCACACAATAACCACTGAGCACTTGCCATGACTAGTTCTAATTCAAACACAATTTTAACAGCACAAAGAAAGGAAAAATTGCCGCTGATTTTTTTTAAACTGATTACAAATTGCAATAACACTTGACACAGATTAAAATAAATTTACACAGTTTAAAAAAATTATAAAGCTAGGTTAGCTCCATTTTTATGTTAGTCTGACTACTAGAAGATTAGTTTAA
The DNA here is from genome assembly GCF_000317375.1 of Microtus ochrogaster. Lineage (NCBI taxonomy): Eukaryota > Metazoa > Chordata > Mammalia > Rodentia > Cricetidae > Microtus > Microtus ochrogaster. The sequence continues at coordinate 61,924,449 of NC_022012.1, forward strand.
ACACTTCATCTGCTCTGAGGCCCGCTTCCCTCAGTGGTCAGGACACAGCTGGAGGACTTCCTGTGCTCTCCTTTCCTGTGAGCAACTCTGGAGCCAGCACTGCATAACTACCACAGTCCATCTTTTCTTGGAGTTCAATATTTTTCTCTTTAAACACATAAAAATGTTTCAAGGAAACTGTATTTATAAATCTTTGTCTAGCTGGGCATGGTGGTGCATGCCTTTATCCCAGCACTATAGTGGCAGAGGCCGGGAGACTATGAATTTGAGATCAGCCTACTCTACACAACGAGTTCCAGCATAGCCAAGGCATATGTAGCTAGACCCTGTTTCAACAAAACCCAGTAGAACAGCAGAACAAATAAATAAATCTTTGTCTACTCTTACAAAGATTTTAAATGTGAAATAGGTGGGGGCCTCTGAAAGCAAAGACTTTGAATGTGACAGATGTGGGCCTGTGAAAAGAATAACCTAGAATTCCTAGTGTCCCCACACTGGGTCAGGAGCATAGGTGAGCCCATAGGCAGAAAGCAAAGATCTTGCTGGTGCAGGACCTAAAGCAACTTAAAAGCTGAAAATTAAACTATAAACTACAGACCTAGAGAACACAAGAAGGCCTACGCTCTAAGAGGTGCTGTCCACATCTGACCTTGTCATGGCACCCAGAGTAATACAGAGCGATGGCAGATCCCGGTGGGGAAGGAACAGGTAAAGGAAACCTCCCAATACACGTGCTTGCAGAATTAGGACTGAAAACTACCTGTAAATTAAAGGGAAGAAAAGGAGCCAAGGACTTTAAGGATGACTTAAACGGGCAAAGCAAACCTGGATGCAGTTAGTGAAATAGTTTTGGGCTCCTGTGGACATGAGCAGATGTGTGTCTGCTGTCTCCTCTGAATCCAGTACGTGCTTAAGAGGAATTCCCAGACCAAATATTGTATACCAGAAGGCAGAGTCTGTCTGAGCTACACTCACCCAAAGCGGGGGTGTTTGTTTATGGCTTCATCTGGAAAGAAGAGAGACTTGGATGCACCTTCTTCCTCTGGGTTGGGTTTGTATTCAGGCAGTGTGAATCCAGGGCAGCCTAGTCTGCAACCAATTGAGAAAGGAAGAGATGAGAAATGGCTTCAGAATCAATTAGCTATAGTATCACCATAATTTGCAATGGTTAAAAACATCTAATTTCTAGGATTGGAGAGATAGTTCAGTGGTTAAGAGCACTGGCTGCTATTACAGAGTTCCTGAGTTCAATTCCCTGCACCCACATAGCAGCTCATAACTGTCTGTAACTCTAGATCCAGGGGATCCAACATCCTCTTACAGACACAGGTGGCAAAACACCAATGCACATATAAATAAATCATTAGGAAAAAAAAACCCAAACATCTAATTTCTATTACTCCTCACTCTGGAGAAACTAGCAATGCTCCTAACAATGAAAATGCTGGGAATACTGATCCCTTTGGGGTCTTTTTTTCTTCTTGACTTGCCTTGTATTGTGATCTCATTTGCTTATCCCAGCTGATTTTGACTTTATCAGCCTCCACTCAGCATCCAGAAACATTTACTCAGCTTTCCCCAGAACGAATCCCTTGATCACATGCTGTTATGAGGTAAAACATTGATTTGGAAATGTTTTTCACTAGCTACAAATGCACACATTACCTTCAACCTTATCTCCTACTTTGCTCCAGTCTCCTGGTGATTCTGGACCAGCTGTCCTGATTATTGCCTCTGCAGATCTCAGGAATCCCTCAAGGTTAAACAGTGTCTCTAGTACCCCCAATTTACAGCAGAGTGCCCTCTGATGTCCAAGATCCAACCTTATTGTCTAATTTAACCTCAAGAAGACCTCACTTGCGGTAAGGCAGTCCTTCTAAGTTAGTGAATGCAAAGCAAAGCAGGCTCTTAGCAGACGACTGGCCCGGACCTTCTGTAAGGACAGTCCAGTGCCTGCAGGCTGCCCATCACCCTACAAACAACTGAAGCTGTGGCCCTCATCTGGAAAACAGTTCCTAGCAGCAAGGCCGCCTGGGCATTCGCGCAGAAAATGTGCATCTTTTCTGAGTCTGTGAACTTAAAAAAGTCCTGTAGGAGAGTGACAGACATTAGCCTGGGGGAATCCCAGCTAGACAGACCCTAAAGTCAGAATCCATACTTTGACATCACAGCGCCACCTGCAGCACTCACTTGTTCTGCCCAGCAGAGCGTGCTGCAGTGATGGAGAGCCTGTCAGCCACGCTGTCCAAACAACGACGAGAACCTCAAGTGAGGCGAGACTGACTAGATGCTGGATTTTCACTGCATATAAAGTTAATTCGAATTCAGTTTTGCACTGTCCCAGACTACAGAGCTGTGCCTCTTCTTAGAGAAAACCACACTGTTCACACTTCACACACCACTTCCTCCTCAACCCCATGATACAGCAAAACCTTATCATCTGCTGCACAGGGATTGGTTTTAAGATTTGTTTTTATTATTTTTAATTATGTGTGTGTATGTGGGTATGTGCATGTCTGCACACCTGCCCTTGGAAGCAGCAGGCATAGGAGCTCTTGGTGCTGGAGTTACAGGCAGGTATGAGCACCCAATGTGGGTGCTGGGAACTGAACTCATGTCCTGTGCAAGAGCAGTCTGCACTCTCAACCACTGAGTCATCTTTCCAGCCCCTACAAGGAAGTTTTGAAGACCTAAATCAGTAGTAATTATTATTATTATTTCATTTACAAGTCAACAAATTTCCATCCCAGACAATAGAACTTATATTTTTTTTTTTTTTTAGGAATTACAGACTTTTTGATGGACCCTATTCCTGTTTCCATTCATTATAGTGGAAGAAGTCACTATAAACTTTTTCTCCAGGGAACAACTATCCCATACAGAACCATTTACTGCTCTTAGAGTAACAAAGTTCCCAACACCTGCCCGCCCCGCCAATCACCTGTACCTCAGCTTCCGGTCACAACAGCTAACTTGCTTTCCTCCACCTTCCCACCAGTCCTGCCTGTGTGACTCCTCTTCCCCAGAACAGGCCTCTGCTCCCTCCCCCTATGAAGTGACTCCTAGAGTTTTAGACACTGCTCAATCATTTTCCCTTGGCGAGGCCTTCCTGCACCCCAGAATCCACCACATAGCCACACCCCACAGCACTCCCTAATTCTATCATACAGATTGCATATTTATATAATGGGTATTTGATTAATCTCTGCTATGCCCTCAGCTCTGCAGAGCAAAGTCTGCCTGGATCTGAAACAGAACAGGCTCCTGCATCTCTAAGTGTCTGAAGACTGACTTTAGGTTTTGAACTCCCATATGTAGGTACTACACAAGGAGCTTAGAAACCATAACGCCTATTGAAAATAAGTCCTTCTAAGATTGACAGCACAATGCTGAAAGCTCGCACACTTAGGAAAAAAAAAAACATCAGAATAGTATACTGGTTTTGTTGTTGCTGTTGCTATTTGGTTTTTTGTTTTGTTTTTTGAGACAGGGTTTCCTAGCTGACCTGGAACTAGCTCTTATAGACCAGGTTGGCCTCAAACTCAGAGATCTGCCTGCCTCTGTCTCCAGAGTCCTGGGATTGAAAGTGTGCTCCAGCACAGCCTGGCTACTAATGTGGTGTTTTAAGGTTATGAATAGTCACCCCCATAGAGAAGGTTTGTGAGTAGAACTCCAATCTCACCTAGCGGCACTATATTTAATATTGGACATTCGTGCACCCCTTTCTAATCTTCACTGTTTATTTACGGGTATTTACTGTCCTAACTAGATTTGTCGACAAACCCTGAGCTTACAGCACCACACAAATGTGACTCAGCTTGTTCAGTTGGTATCTGGCAAGAGCACACCAGGAACAAAGTGCCCAAGGAGCTCGGTGCTGCCCCTGCACCCTGATCTCACCTTATCTGTGCTAGATATCTGCCAGATTGTGAAAGCATGCTCCCTCCCCAGTGTTCAAAGGCATTCTGGAGGTTGGGAGCCATGGCTCAGAGTCAGCTGGAGGGCAGATGCTATGCTCCTCTGAGAATGTGAGCAAGCGCAACCGCTACAGTCTAATGAGAGGAGCCCCAGGGCTTGGCTCTTCCCTAGGGGGCCCAAGTCTCGGTCTCCCCACACTGCCAACCGGCCACCAGTCCACACGTGCGCTCTCGGCACCCACCAACTGAAGATGCTGTGCAATACTGTAGCAGCCTTAATGTGAGAGTCTACCAAATGTCAGCCCATGGGCCCCACATGCTTCAGGTTAGCTGTGAAGGTGGTAGCATAAGACTGTAAACTCACTTAAAACATGAGATGTGTGTGTGCGTGCGTGTTACGTGTATGTGAGAGACTTTATGTCTTGACGTGAACTTTGAAAATGACAGTGCTGCACGGTACAAGGCACAAACTGTCTTTAAGTGTGAGAATTGTAAAGGAAATGCCAGGTCTTCATAGTCTCTAGTCTGACACTTCTAACACGTTGATGCAGAAACTAACCTGGGGAAAGAAGTTATCGTGCAAAGAGCCTGGTTTTCCCCTAGCACAGAAGTGGCCTCCTTCCGGCGTTTCCTCATGTTGTCCTCCACTGTGTTGAACTCGGACATGGTTCCTCCATAGGGCTGTCCAGGTGTCCCTTCGATCATGTAACTTCCATACTCCGGTCTCCAGAGGGTTGGGTGGCTGGAGAGAAGTCATTTTAGTTTCAGCTTGTCATTTACTGTGGTCCATTTACTTCAAAATTTTTTAAAGTTGTATTAAAAATTTTAAAGCTATTAGGTAAAATTGAATAAAAGGCTTATTAAAAGCTGTAAATTCTCTATAGCTTTTCAAATACTTAAGGTTGCTAAGTGTTGCGTTTAAAATATTTCTAAGTAACTAAAAATGCACACAGGTATTCTGTCCAGGATGAAGTCAGCCCATGTCATAGGCTTTCAGCTCTATGTCAGGATTCTCCAATGCCGCTTCCCAAAACAACTAAATAGAAACTCAGCTAGAGAGTAGGTGGCCTTGGCCCCTCTCTACTCCCACGTAAAGAAATATTTAATCAGAAAAAATAAATTGTTGAGTGTGGCGGTGCATACCTTTAATCCCAGCACTTACTTGGGAGGCTGAGGCAGGAGGATCTCTGTGAGTTGAAGGCCAGCCTGGTCTACAGAATGAGCTCTGGGACAGCTAGGGCTACACAGAGAGGAGGAAGAAGGAAAGGGGGGAGGATGAGGGGGAGGGGAAGGACGAGAAGAGGAAAAAAACTGTCTTTAGTTGTCTGAACTGTGGATCTCCATTCTCTCAGAAATGTGTCTTGAAGAACAAGCAAGCCTCCCACACTGGAGCTAACTGTGCCCAGTGTTCTGAGTGCCCTGCGGCACCTACTGTTAACCACACTTTAGAGTCATGGGAAGACCGAGGCACTGAGAGGTCAGGTGGTTTGTTCGAGGCTACTCATCAACTGAGCAGATGAACCAAAGTTGGAAACCATAACTTGGGACCCAAACCTACACTCTTAACTTCTGTCATCTTGCCTTCTCGAAATCTGAGAAAAGATCCTAGGTTACTAGATCTTAGTTACTCTAAAGGCTCCAGAACCACTAGGCTGAGTCTCAAGCCATCAGCTTACTTGGGGTTTGTCCTTTCCCCCTTCTCCTGTAGAGTTTCAAGAACATCTTCTCCAGACAGCACCAGCTGGACTTTTCTATTTTCATGATCAAAGGACACCAACATGTATTCCACCTGCAGAAAGTAATAAAGGCAACTGATTAATGCTTTTCCAGACATGAACTCAACATGACCTTCAGAAACAGAACAAGTGCATGCCTTTAATCTCAGACCTCGGGAAGCAGCAGCAGAAGGATCTCTGAGTAGTGAGTTCGAGGCCAGCCTGGTCTGCAGCGTAAGTTCCAGAACAGCCAGGGTGGTTTTGAGACAGAGAAACCGTGTCTCAAAAAGAGAAACAGAGCAGGGAATAGGGAAATGTGATGGTTGTAAAGGAGTCACAGAAACTGGGAATGGTCACACCTACTCATACTATATAAGTCCTTAGTGTGGTATGAAAATCTACAGGTCATGGGAGGACAAGAACTCATTCTTCAACCTCCTTCCTCCGTTCTAGTCCATATACCACAGAAAGGTCAAGATGTCCATTTAGACAAGTGCTACTTAGAGGAAGCCTTCAGAGTCGAGATGCTGAGAAATGTGTATGTAAAAAACCATTCTAATGATCATTTCCTGAACTGTTTTAACAAAGATGCTCTCCAGATATTTGAGTCAAGATAAATTACAGTCCCTGGTAGATTCTTCTATAATCCTCTAATTCCCCATTTTCCTTCAATGTAAAGATATTATTTTAGAGGCTCCAACAATTTAGTTTTGGTATGGTACAAGTAATTTAAGACAACTTCCTTGATCTGGAATGCAATACCATTTATAATGCAGCACACACTGGTGCATGTATTACACCTGACAGAATCCTAACGAGAGAGAGAGAGAGAGAGAGAGAGAGAGAGAGAGAGAGAGAGAGAGAGAGAGAGATATCACAGGTCAATACCAAAGACAGACTTCTGTGGACAGAGTAAAACTTGAGCTTGCTTTTGTTTTCTCTGAGATGGCATGCTTTAAAACAATGAGAGCTGGTGCGGAAATTTAGATTATGAATCACTATCTGTGAATGAAGTAAAATACCCACGTTCACATGTAAACAAGAAGTTGTAGAGCTGAGTCATTCAACCAAATGATTAGCTGACTCTTCGGAAGCAGCTCTAGAGATCATGTTGTGACCCACAAGACAAACCAGCCCCAGATATATCTATCTGGCTGGGCTTATTTTTATTAAAGAAAGGTGGGGAGCAAAAAAGGTAGGTGAGAGTGTATCTACTTTCCTTTCTCTATGTTTTGCAAAAAAAAAAAAAAAAAGAAAAAGAAAAAAAAAGAAAAAAAATGCAGAATCCCAACTTTAAACCTACCCAGGAGCCAGACTGCAGCCTGTCTGCTCCCTGCTCCCTTCTGAGTGGAATCGATATCAGTACAGTACCTCATCTTTCAGTTGTGTGGATTTAGCTCAGTATTGATGGGTTTGCTGTTAATTGTCTTGTTTTTAGACAGGGTCTCACTTAGTTGCCCAGGCTGGCCTTTGAACTCACTGTGCAGCCAAAGCTGACATCAAACTCACAATCTTCTTGCCCTGGCCTCCCTAGTACAGAGAAGTACAGATATTTGCCACCATACCAGGTAGAAGCAATCATTTTGAAGAGGCTCTTGTTTTTCAGTTAAAACATACAGAGGGATGAACATTTATAACCACAGGAAATGGTATGACAGTTTAACATACAAAAGAAAACTAGCCAACCAACCAAGTGAAACACTTGCAATTATTCATATTACTAGCCATCTCATTGATGAATTTAGGTTCCTATCAAGAATTTTTAGTTTAAGAAATGGGTGACATACTTGGTTTAGGTGTGTGAAACAGAATAAGATGTTATAACCACCCGATCAATGTAGTGAAATCAAAAGGCTGGAGAATGGAGAAGGGTCGCCCACCTGCCAGACTGCCAGCCAGCATCCACAGACCCAGGACTCCTAACTAGCTCAACACTGTTGGACCATGGTGCTTTGTAACTCAGGAGGGGTCCATGAAACTCACTACCCGAATCAGTACTGTCTCCTCAGGCATGTTAAGATGTCTGCAGAGGAGCCCAAGAGAAAGGTTACCTGTGACATCTTCACACATAGACCTTAACCTTTGAAGCCTAACCTTACAGTGGAAATGTGAAATGCTTCCCACAGCTTCCTGTGCTTGAACCCTTGGCCTCTAGCTGATAGCACTGTTTTGAGAGATCGTGGAGCCTCTGAGATTAGAGATATGGATGGCAAAGGTGGGTCACTGGGGGGTACAGCTTGAAAGCTGTGTCTGCTGCTTATGGTTCTGTCTTGAGATCCAGGCTTCCTGCCACTACTGCTATGGACAGTCCACCCTGTCACCAGAGGTTCCCTCTCCCACAGACAGACCGGGGAAGTTCTCCTTCCAAAGCTGCTTCTGATAACCCGAAGGGGTGCTCCTCCTTTAATTCAACGGCTATGCACGTCTGCCTGGCATTATCAGTTGTAGGTATCATAAGCAGATAATAAGGTTTCTAAAAGATAAGCTAAGAGATAACTTTTACTTTACTGGGTCTGCATTATTTCTCTGTGTCTAAAATAAGCAAGAATATCTGTGGTCATTATACTGAAAGGACTTTGGATAGTTTCCGAGTTTAAAATTGAAATCCTAAATTTCAGAAAATCCTATCCTCAAATGTAAAGCTCCAAGAAAGGCAAAAGGGCAAAAAGCTTAAACACATTCTGTTTTATACCAGCCAAGTGAGAGACACTGAAGATGCTAATAAACTAGACTCTTAACTGGAAAACAATCATCCCATGACCTCATGAAGCAAACAGAATAGAAAATATCAGAATACTTACTACATGAGAAAGAAAAACTGACCTTTTCTAAGTAAGGCCTAAGTTTGAATGAAATCTAACAAAAGTTCCTGAGCACTTTTCAATTTTAAATAAGTAAATATAAAACAAAATGAGGTTTTCTCTTGCTCATTTCAAGACTCCAGTGCAGCACTGTCACCTAAAAATGCTGGCAGACTGACGACCAAAGCAGGGCCAAGGGCCTGGCTGGGCCACCTAGCGGCGAGCAATAACAATGATGCCGTAAGGCAAAGCTTTCCATACCTGATGCCTTAAAGCTACAACCGATGACTTACATGAAGATGCCCGGATTTCACCGCTTTCCCAACTGCTCCCTTGATACAACCGAAAGAAAGCTAAAGAAAAAATAACACAGCAGTGGGGGCCTCCTGTGCACGGTGACTTCAACTATTCACACAAAAGTATTATCAGTCACCACCCCCAAACTAGGTCCTTCTTACCCCTTGGAAATGTGGCACCTACAAGACCGAGTGTCACCAGAGAAGGAAAGATGTCCAAGAATTAAAGTGTTAAATTATTAGTTAGATAAAATTCAAAAAAGCTTAAAAGCAAAAGTGCCAGATAAACCCACAGTCAACTTCTCAACACCTGGGGTCAGGAGATTACAGAGAAATAAGAGGTAGGGATGGGCCACGCATAGGAAGAGTATTCCTGCCTTTTCCAGGAGCAGGCAGATTATCTGGGAACTCGTTTCTTACTTCCTTTATGCTCTTTCCAGTTGCTGCCATGGAAACTATCCAGTATGGGGGCACTGAGGAAAGATCATCGTGACATTAAAGGCGATGCAGGAGGAGGGGCCAGTCTGATAGCATCTCAGAATCAATTTCAGCTAGTCCATTCAGAAAGGGACTTCTTTTTAAATTGTTTTTATTGAGCTATATATTTTTTCCACTCCCCTTCTTCCTCTGCCATTCCCTTCTCCCATGAGCCTTATGCTCCCAATTTACTCTGGAGATCTTGTCTTTTTCTACTTCCCATGTAGATTTGATCCTTCTCTGTCTCTCTTTGGGTCCTCATTGTTGTCTAGGTTCTCTGGGACTGTGAATTATAAGCTGGTTTTCCTTGTTTTTTGTCTACAAGCCACTTATGAGTGAGTACATATTATATCTGTCTTTCTGGGTCTGGGTTACCTCACTCAATATGATGTTTTCTAGATCCATCCATTTGCTCGTAAATTTCAAAATGTCATTATTTTTTTTCTGCTTGTAGCACTCCATTGTGTAAACATACCATATATTCTTTATCCATTCTTTGGTCGAGGAGCATCTAGGTTGTTTCCAGGTTCTGGCTACGACAAATAATGCTGTTATGAACATAGATGAGTACATGTCTTTGTGGTATGATTGAGCATCCTTTGGATATATACCCAAAAGTGGTATTGCTGGGTCTTGAGGAAGGTTGTTTCTTAATTTTCTGAGAAATCGCCACACTGACATCCAAAGGGGCTGTACCAGCTTGCACTCCCACCAGCAATGCAGAAGTGTTCTCTTTTCCCCACAACCTCTCCAGCATAAGCTGTCATCAGTGGTTTTGATCTTGGCCATTCTTACAGGTGTAAGATGAACTCTCAGAGTTGTTTTGATTTGCATTTCTCTGATGGTTAAGGATATTGTACAATTCCGTAAGTGTCTTTCAGCAATTTGAGATTCCTCTGTTGAGAGTTCTCTGTTTAGGTCTGTACCCCATTTTTTAATTGGATTATTTGCTCTTTTAATGACCAATTTCTTGAGTTCTTTGTATATTTTGGAGATTAGTCCCCAAACAGGGACTTCTTACCCACAGGTACCCTGCCCTCCAAGAGGAACAAGTTAGAGAAGGGGAAATTCAGCAAGGTTACCTAGGCAGCACTTGGGGTTACCTGCCCTTCCGTGAGGATTTTCTTTCTCTGGTTTCAGTTACCCACAGTTCCAAAAACTTGCTATGTGTTTCCTTCTGACAAAGATCAGTCACATAACTCTTATTACAATGTACTACAATTATTTGTTACTCTCTCACTGTGGGCAGCAATTTAATTGATTTGCTTGATTTACGTAACCCTAATGATTAAGGAGTGGGTATGCCGATTCTCTAACTCTGACTGGGCTATAAGGCCAGAATTCCAGCAACATCACATAAGCAGACTAAATACATATACCATTCTGAAAACATATATGGGCTGCAGAGTGACTAATTCAATTTCGTGTAATCAATGTACCACACCAGAAGTGGCAGGGGAAGAAATAAAACACTCAGCACACACCAGCACCAGACGTGTATTCTCCACAGTACACAGAATTTGAAACATGGCTGCCCAGCACCCATGAGTTATCCTTTCATATGGAGAAAGGGACCAGTAAAAATGCCTGCACACTTTGCTATCTTTTAGAATGTATACTGCTTTCTCCATATATTAACACTTAAATCTCTGACATTTCTATTGGTGAGAGTAATTTTTATCCCATTAGCTAAAAGTCACTAATATCTTTCAACAGTTGAGTCAAGAACAGAGACATAAAAATCTAGTTTTGAATATCTGTGAGCTATTGAATCAAGACAAAGACACACATAGAGGCTATTGTGAACTCTGCTGTGTGTGTTAATGTTGCCTGGAACAACCAGACATGTAATTCTAAGTCATACTGCTTGTTCGAGCAAAGGTGAGCATCTTTATGTTCATGTAAAATTATACCAATAAAAATAAAGAATCTTAATTGAGGGTGATCTAAGTACTCTGTAACATACTGAATACAGAACAGACATATAGCAAATATTTGCAGCATTGGAGGTTAAAATAACAGTAATAATACTCAGAATGTTACAGGAAGCCTGTAAGTGGTACATGAAGTAGTACAAATTAAAACTTCTACTTCCTCTTACATTTATAAAATGTAAGGCCTGTGGAAGGGAGCCAGATGCTGAAGTGTGCTGGGCATTTAGGAAGCAGTGCCTTCTTGCTATCGACCTGTGCAAAGAGGAAGTCATCCACTTCCCTAGGACTGAAGGAAAGCGTCCCTGAGAAAGACTACTTTGAGAAAGCTCTTTGTCAGCTTCTATATAAATGACAACTAAGCAATTTCTACACTCAAAGGTGTTTAACCCACCCACCATGCACCTGACTCCTGGAGAGAAGAATCCAGTACCTGTTGTGTAAGGTGTCATGAAGTACTGTTTCTCCCACAGGGTTGGTTTAAGCCCTAGGGAGAGTCAGTGTAGGTGGGAAGGAAGGCCACGTGTCTTATAGCTTAGACAGGTCTCCAGCCAGCCACCCCCAGAAACTGGGTTCAGGGCCAGCCTCCACACTGCTGCTCTCCTCCAGCCTATGAGAAGCTGGACTACTGCTAGAGCCACCAGCACTCCCTCAGAGACCCAGTTTTCTCTTCATACCAACTCCTGGACAATTCCACAGCCATTCTGTTAAAATCGGCAATTAAACAGTGATGGTTGGAAGTTCTTCCCCAAAGTTATTAATGTTTTGCTGTGTGGGGAAACCATTTTATAGATCTAAGCCACGGTCCCGCCGCCCATTCCACTTAACATTATTTCTTCTGTTCTTTCATTCTTCAACAAAATCCTGAGATGAGCAGGTATTGGGAACACTGAAGAGTCAAGGTCACACTACAGCTAGAAAGATAGTCACTAACACTAGAAAACTAAATTAACTGAATGGGTGCCCAAAATGTGGAGTATCAGGGTCTGATTATATCTAGGGATCCAGAGGGCTTTCCAGATGATGTGCCATTTAATTCAAGCTAATACTCAGAAGGGACACTGGCTACACAAAAGCAAGTGTCTACAGAACATTCCTGAGACATAAATAGGATGCTCTACTTCCCTATCCACTCCTGGGGAGCAGATGTAGCACGTGCTCATGCACTGGGCATCATCTCACAATAGTTCTCCTCTAATCGTAAACCCTCAATCCTGGACCATTCCCTACAGAGAGGCCTTAGTAACTTATTTTGGGAGCACACTCTCAGCCATCAAGTTGGACAGCACTATTTCTATATCGAGCCTGACACACAAACCTGAAGAAACTGTTGGTGAAAGCCATAGTGATATTACTTCATTTTTAACCACCCCATAGTAGGGAGAATCTGAATGTCAAAACCAAGAATATTTGTGCTAAGTACAGTGTAAAACTGAGTGAGAAATCTGTGGTGGTTTGAATAAAAATGGCCACCACAGGCTCATATATTTGAATGCTTAGTCATCAGGAAGTGGAACTCTTTGAAAGGATTAGAAGGATTAAGAGGTGGTCTTGTTGGAGTAGGCATGGCTTTGTTGGAGGAAGTCTGTCACTGGGGGTGAGCTTTGGGGTTTTAAAAGTCTCAGACAGGCCTAGACTCTCTTCTCTCTTTTTGTGGCTGGTGGATGAGGATGTAGCTCTCAGCTACTGCTCCAGTGTCAGGCGTGGCCCCATGCTCCCCACCATGATGATAATGGACTTACCCTCTGAAACTGTGAGCCAGCCCCCAATTAACTGCTTTCCTTTTAAGGAGCTGCCATAGTCATGGTGTCTCTTCACGAAGCAATACAACAGTGACTAGGACAAAATCCTAGAGCAGGAATTTTCATACCAAAATTTGAGATGGGTCAGGTTTTGACTCAGGTGGACTCCAGTGTTATCTATTATAAATATCAGAACTTGTGCATTTCTGGTCATGTTTAGCAGCTTTGGCGTACAAATTGTAAACTACTGTGGTTTTCTGCCTGTGATAATATGGAAATAATTGGCGAGATGTCAACAGTAGGTTTTCAGTGGGATCTGAAAACATCTCATGTCTCATAAGTGTCCCTTCCCTCTCACATATACTTCAAGATGTCAATTTATGTCACAGAATTATACACTACACTCTAGGGGAAGTTTAGATATGTAGAAATTAAACTTGGCCTCACCCTGCTCTGGTCTTTGGTTGGCATCTGGCATGCTTGATTAGGACAGTAGCTTCCAGAGCTAGCTGCTTTATTAATTATTAATCTCATATTAATTATTAACCTCAATTTTAACACTACATAAGTGAACTCAAGTCACTTTAGTCCACAGAGGAAACTTTTCACATGCCTGGTTTAGTGAGAAGAGGCCCATGTGAAAAATGAAGACTTTAAGAGAAAAATGGGATTGCGATTCTCACAAAAGGAAAAAGATCATGTTCTCCATATTTAGACTTTAACATACAATAAAATTTCATTATCTGGTGTGAAATATAAGTCCCGACTAGAACACTTCTATTGCTGTAGAAAGGACAGAAACCCAGGAGATAACAGAATTCTGACCTGGACACAGTGACAGTGGCACCAAAGAGCCATGAATGCAGACTCCTCCCTAATGCTTACAAGTTTTTCCACATTAATCTATGACTTGGGCATGTTGGTGCCTGTGTATACACAGGTTAAATGATAGCTGTTAGGAGTCAGTCTCCTCCTCCCATTATGTGGGTTCTAGGAGCCCCACTTAGGCTGTCAGGGTTGCGGGGCAAACCATCTTTATCCACTAAGCCATACAGTCACCCCTGCTCTTTTATGCTTTAAGGATGACATAAAACATCCATTTTTTAGGCCTCTTAATTTACGTTAGCTATTTTTTAAGTGATTCAATTTTTCTTGACATGTCATTTTAAATTTTCTGACATGTAGCCGGGCGGTGGTGGTGCACGCCTTTAATCCCAGCACTCGGGAGGCAGAGGCAGGCGGATCTCTGTGAGTTCAAGGCCAGCCTGGTCTAGTTCCAGGACAGGAACCAAAAGCTACGGAGAAACCCTGTCTCGAAAATCCAAAAAAAAAAAAAAAAAAAAAATTCTGACATGTATGAAGCCCTCCTTTGTTTATGAACCTAAGAAGGACACATATCAGGTTATCAATGCGAAGTCCGTCTTGGCCACCAATAACGCACAGTATTGTAAATATAAGCAGTTATTTACCTCAAAACAACCCTACTTCTAGATTTTAACTTTAGCCTCTAGATTTCAAGGGCAATTGAACTCCTTAGCTCTTTAAAACAACTATGTCCCTTGTCAGAGTTCCAGTTCACATGTATGTGGAGGACACGACACGGAATCTGCCTCCCACTCAGAGGCTGTTTGCAATCAACTGTTGAGAAGTAGGCAGAGCTGGGGAGTGGGGTGAGGTCACCATCTCAGAGTGTGAGAGCCGTGCATGCTGCAGTGTTTCCTCCTAGGTGTTCTCACTTAGAGAGGTGAGCAAACACACCCCCTTTCCATATACTTACTTGTCCTAAATCCTGTAAGAAACAGGAGAAACTCGGGGGGTGTAGTGGAACCAAATCATGTAACAAGTAGTAGGGGCTTAAAACAGGTAACCCCAAAGCACCCACTGTACTGAGAGACAAGATGATAGTAACACAAGTCCCCTTTCTCCCAAACACTGAAATACCATTCCAAAATATTAAGAATATGAACACAGATACTCTCTGCTAATCACAGCTCACAAGGGCAGTGTCAGAGTCCCATTCCAAACCTGTTCCTGATGTTAGCAGGCTGACCACTAGAGTCATCCCAGCCTGCTTTAGACATGACTTGGGACATTTAGACAAGCTGAATCATGCCTAAAGGTCAAGAGCCTCTGGTTCAGCATAGGCTGGCTAACTGTAAGGCAAGCTCAG
>NC_022012.1:61939597-61941928 GCF_000317375.1 Microtus ochrogaster
CTGTCCTGGAACTAGCTCTTGTAGACCAGGCTGGTCTCGAACTCACAGAGATCCGCCTGCCTCTGCCTCCCGAGTGCTGGGATTAAAGGCATGGGTATCTTATGAATAGAGCCAGCTTGCCAGCAGATTGCCTGGGAAGGTTGCAGTCATGGACTCAACTTGTCAGCCTTTGTCCTCAGGATACACAAGGAACACTGTCATTCTCGCAGTACTGGCACTCACTGAGAGTACTGCCATCTGATAATGAGAAACACTTAAGCTTAAGTTTGCCTCTATTATGGCTCTGTGATGCATACATGTCCTCATGAGGAGTGGCACTACTTGCCACTGTCCCTTGCCCTCCCCTTCTTTTCCCGATCTGTTGTGAAATCTGTACACACCATCCTTGCTCCTGCCTGCTTGGGCAGCAACCCGGGGGGAGCAGTGGAGAATCTCAACAGTCCACTTGGAACCTGGGAACCACACACCTCACTTTCCTGGTGGTTTTTGTTGTGTTTTGTTTTGTTTAAGCAATATGAAGATAATACCAGCTCCATGGGCCCCAGGGAGGAATGGCACCAAACATTGCCTTTGTAGGCTTATTGGTTTCCATCTCTATAACAGGGGCTTAGTTTTTCAAGTTGGTTACACCTTGGTGGTCATGGTAGGTACTATTAATACTAGAAAATATGAATTTATTGCAACAGAGAAAAGAACATTCAGGTGACAAAAATAGTTTCACTTGGAATTTTATTTTAGGTCTAGCCTTACTTAACTGAAAGTTACTTATGTACAACATGTGCAATTCGGCTGACCCGGGGATCCTTCTCACATCAAGAATCCCCAACAGTCTCCCAGGAGCGTTAGGTCAACTGCCATCCTCCACCTGACCCCTGCCAGCACGCAGCAAACACACTCGCCCTTCTGCTTCTCCAGGAAGCACACAGGTCTGTCAGAGCACTCCCGTATTACTTCTTCAGGGGAACTTGGTAGGTCTCACACACCGACCCTACTAAAGCAGCCACTCACACGGTAACAGGTAAACCACCTTACATACTCTGTTTCCCAGAAGCCCCTGTACCTAAATGCACTCTGGCTACCCAAGGTTGTGTCTTCAGAACACAGGCTCACAATCCTCTCCACACACGAGTGGGAACCTGAAATGCAGTGTACTCTGCTACTAGCACCAAAACACTTGTTTTAGGTCTTCAGACTTCTTTATGCAATTTCATTTCTTTTTAGCTATAATGAAGCAAGTCGCTGGAGTTACACAGGTGGCCTTACTGACTCCCATTCTTTGTCACCTTAATCCATTTTCCGTAGTTCAGTCTGAGCCAAGCAATTAAGACTGCCAAGCTCCTCAGAACTGAGTACAGATAAGTGATTCCTGGGTAGGAGCTGGGGGTGAAGTACATGAACTTTGTGCTTTCAGGACTTCTGTTGACTTCCTGCTCTTATTCTACTTGACTAGAAGAGCCAACAGATCATAAGGCCCAGAAACAGCTACTTCTCGGTCCACCAGCATAGGCAGGACGACTAAGGAGTGCCAGGCTTTTAAAGTAGCTTTTAATTCCCTTTTAGATGTCTAAGGCTTGCAGCTCCAGAATAAATTCCATAAGGATTTATTTCTTATTAACTTTCCAAGCTTTCCAGTCACTGCTGTTTTCTCTGAGCATCTTCAACATCTAGAGAAGTGTGCGTGATTTCAGATACTTTAGGACATTGCCTAGCTCCGGCACGCTCTAACTAATTCCAGCCCCTAACTCCTGTGGTTGATTTCAGTGAGATAAAAATCACATCTGCTATAGATATGAATACTTTGTCTTGGTGTGGATCTTGGTTAATTGATACAAATTTAAGGTCAATTTTGTTATATGTGCATTTTAAAAAAAGATTTATTATGTATACAGTGCCTGCATGCATGCCTGCAGGCCAGAAGAGGCACCAGATCTCATTACAGATGGTTGTGAGCCATCATGTAGTTCCTGAAGAAGAGCAGACAGTGCTCTTCACCACTGAGCTATCTCTCCAGCCCCTGTTATATATATATATTTCTGCTCTTGATTAAGGTATTGTGTTTGTGCAGCTCATTTAAAAATGTCATGTATAATTAAGAAATACAGGTTAATAGATAGTTGTCTATAATAGTCAAGATTGTTGTCATGCTAGTTAGGTTTTCTAGATGTACAGAGATGTATTTCAGGTGGATAGATATTCTTTAAATCTTTCAAAGATTTATAGAATATGACATTTAAAATGTTTAAGAACTTAGGACTTGCTGGGCGGTGGTGGCGCACGCCTTTAATCCCAGCACTCGGGGGGCAGAAGCAGGCGGATCTCTGTGAGTTCGAG
>NC_022012.1:61942028-61953646 GCF_000317375.1 Microtus ochrogaster
AGAGCTAGTTCCAGGACAGGCTCCAAAGCCACAGAGAAACCCTGTCTCGAAAAACCAAAAAAAAAAAACAAAAAACTTAGGACTTTTCATGACACATCTGCTCCTGGAAGCACCAATCTACTTCAAGAGGAAGATGGGCATGGAAGTGGCTCCTTATAAAGTTGGTTAGCCATTTGAGCAAGAAACTGCTCTTGCCTGGATTGCTTGATGGTATGCTGTATGAACTGGACATGCAGGACCTGCAGGAAAATGACTGCTGAAGTTGCCTAAAGAAAGTAAGACAGTTCTTCAGGGTTCCTGCTTCATGAAAGAGTCTGCTGCTAGACATGCTGCAGGACACAAAGAAGAAAGCAACTGACAAACTTTGCCAGTACAAAGCATAAGAGATCTTTTAAATTTCCTGCTTCATGGAAAAGTCTGCCAGATACTATGGGCCTGTAGACTGAAGATGGATGCCCCAATGGTATAGAAGAACTTTGGATGACTGTCCAGGCAGCAAGAAGTCTGTCAATTCTAGAGTTTTGGAGGTTGCTTACAATGAATTTATTGGTTACATAGGTAATATTACATCCTTCCGGAGTCTTTGATGGAGCTGAAGAAAGATCGTTATAATTATAAAAGATAAGAGTAGGTCTAAAAGTTTAGACTCACAAAAATAGGATAGATGATACAGTATTTTCAATAATTTGCCAAATGTAAATGAACTAAATATTGTAACAATAATTCTTGCTTGATACCTATTTTGTTATATGTAATCTTGCCATGCTAAAGTAAAACCCTTTTTTATTATTAGATAAAAAAGGGAAAGTGGTGTCGGATTCCCCTTTGCATACTGTGAATATGTTTTATTACCACTGGTTAATAAAGAAGTTGCTTTCGGCCAATGGCTTAACAGAATATAGCCAGGCAGGAAATCTGAACAGAGAAGTAGAGAGAGAGAGTAGGCGGAATCAGAGAGACACCAGGTAGCTACCAAAGGAGAAAGATGTGAGCCGCCAGCAAGAACCTTATCTGTAAACCATGAGCCTCATGGTAAAATTAAAGGAACAGAAATGGATTAATTTAAGATGTAAGAGCTAGCTAGAAATACGCTTAAGCTATTGGCCAAACAGTATTATAACTAATACAGCTTCTGTGTGATTATTTCAGGTCTGGGCAGCCAGGAAATGAACAAGCAGTCTCCATCTATACATACCTCAGTTTTCTGTGTATGCAACATACATATGTAAGGGTGCACATTCATGTCAGTTCTTGTCTTTCCGCTTGTTTGAGACAGTCTGCCACTTTTCTACTGTGTATGCCAGGCTAACTGGCCCACAACCTTCCAGGGATTGTCCTGTCTTCACCTCCTGTGACCTTGTAAGAGTACTGGTATTACCAATGCAGGGACTATTACAGCTGGGCTTTCACAGGGATTCGAACTCAGGTCTTCACACTCTGTGGCAAGTACTTTATTCACTGAGCCATTTCACCAGTCCACACCTCAGACTTAGTGCTTTCCAAGAGTTTTACGGAAAATATTCAGGAGTCCCTTACTTTACGGTTTCTGCTAAATCAGTATGCCTTTTAGAAACAAAGACTTAACAGAATCTTAAACAGGTACCGCAGGAAAACTACAAAGAAGATGAAGGATGCGTGTGGACACCTGTATCAGATGGAATATCTGTCTGTAGGGAACATTTGTTAAACTACAAAATCCTGACAACAGACACAATCTGAACACAGCACATTCCAAGACAGTCCAACAGAGTAGGACAGAGCAGGACCACAGCCAGATTTTCTGGTTACTTACTATGATGTGCCAAAAAAATGTTAGGGAGAAAGAGCTCTTGCCCACATGTGTGAGGATTTTAGGTTTGATACCCAGGTGCTACAACACAAATGTTAAAAACAAACAAAAATCTCTGCTAGCAAGCACCACATGCTTGAGTGTGAATCTGTCTCTATGGAGCATTACTAACCCATTGTTTCAGGCTATTATCAAATGACCTAGAAGAATTAGCTGTTGTGTGCATTCCATGATTTTTCAAAATTTATATGACATTTAGAACATTCTCAAACAGTTAAAAAGTATTAAAAGCACTTGTCTAGGATACACAAAGCCCTGATTCGAATCCCTGGCACTACAAAACAAAGGGATACCAAAAGAAACAAGAAAAATTTGGCTGAATCTTGGTTGAGTGTCTTAGAACCAGGAGGACAGCCAGCTTGGACATAGTATATAGGCAGAGGAGAACAGAGCTGTAAGGACAACAAAGTGGAGAGACTTCCATTTCCTACTCTTACTCAAACAAAGTGATATAAAACCCTACCGAACAAGAAACGCCCCGTCTGCAGAGCCTCTGCACTAAGAAGAACTAGAATTCACTAAGTCAGTGTTATGCAGAAGTGCCCTAAAGACACAGGTATTCAGACTCCAACCAAATCCTAATTCAGGAGTACTGGGTAGAGAGTGCAGAAGTGTGCAGATTTTTCTGAGCTACTCATGAGCTATAAAAACAATCCTTCAAAAGATCCTCAGCTAGATAATGATAATCCGGAAGTATTATGGAAGCATACAGGGATACATGAACCCTGAGCACCTAACACGGTAACATTCCTGAGCATGGAAGCATGCTCAAAATGGGGTGGGGGCCACCAATGGCAGGAGACATGAAATGTCAAAAGCAATTGTTAGAAACACACTAATTATTATAATTCACTCTGTCCACAAAGCTGAATTTAGTAAGGTTGCAGGATAAAAGACAAATTTAGAAAATCAGCAAGATATATGGCCTTGTATGTGCAAAACCAATACACTGAAAGCCACAATACACTGCCGAGAGAAACTAAGGATGTAGAGATGAGGAGAGATGCACTTCTTCATGAGTAGGAAGATTAAATGCTTACGTATCAATTCTCAAATTAATATGTGTACTCAATAGTATCCCAATGAGATAAAAATCTCATAAGGGCTTTTTTTTTTTTAAATATACTCTACCTGGCTCTACAAGTCATGGATTCAGTGTATCTAAACAGAGATGGTATTTCCTGACTTCATTCTCAAAGAAACCAAAGGAGAATGTTATCAGAGCCAAGACAGATCACTGGACAGTGCAACAAATGCGGAAATAAAACGACAGTGAACAGCAAGGAGGTACACTTTGGGAGTGAAGGAAGGCTAGTCCTCCCAACAAGCACTGGAGCAACATTCAATAAACACATACATGCGTATGCACACACACAAAACACAAGGTATCTTTCTTTTCCAGGGAGTAAGGAGGAAAACCAGAAGTTTTGTAATGTCTATGAAGAAATGAATTGTTTTTGCTTCAGACAAGAAGTTAATATCCAGAGTTTATGAAAACTGCAGAAATTAAATACCAAGGCAATAAAACTGTCATTCACTGAATGGACAAATGAATTGGACAGGGCCTAAAAGAGAAACACAAATGGTCAGTGACTACTTATAAAGCGTGCAATACCCCTAGCAATCAGGAAAATGCACATGAAAACTACGGAGATACCAGCTCACCCTAGTCAGAATGGCTGTCATCAACACATCTGACAAATGTTACAAAGGATATGGAGAGAAAGGAACCCTATTCACTGTTGGCAGGGGTACAGACTGATAGAGCCATTATGGAAATCAGTTTGAAGATTTCTCAAAAAATTAAAAATAGAAATACCACATGACTCAGCTGTCTCACTCCTAGGCATTTACCCACAGAACTCCATACTCCACCATATGAGATATTTGCATCCCCGTGTCTATTATTGCTTCATCCATTACAGAAACTGAAATCAACTTAGTTGTCCATCAGCAGATGAATAATGAAAATTTGACATATTGTACATATGTATGTATGTACACACAGACACACACACACACAATTTAGCACTAAAGAAAAACTGTGATCACATAACTTGTAGAAAAATGGATAGACTCGATATGTAATATAAAGCAAAGTCACACAATCCCCAAAAGAAAAAAACCACTCATATTCTCCCTTATATTTGGAAGCTAGCCAATACCTGTAAACAAATGTACACGGGGGTATAGTATAATATAAAAAAGAAAAGCTAAATATTAGGGGATGAGGAAATACTGGATGCAGGTGATGGACACAAATTATCAAAGGATAGAAAACTCATTGCGTTTCTACTTCTATTCGTTTTTGGTAGTGGATATACAGATATATTCATCCAAATGTCATCATATAAAATCCAGCATGAAACGCCACAGTTTGTTCTGAAAAGCTATTCTGTCCAAACATGGCCCATGAATAGGATTGTGTGAGAGAACTCTAGGTGCTTGGGAGAAAACTCCAAGAAAACAAGTCTTATGACCTCAGTATTTTCAAAACAAGAACTGTTCTTGGAATGTGTTTTCAGGCTCCTCCCAGTTGTTTCGGATAGGAAGTGCTTCCTTCAGGTTATCATTATTGCTTGCTTGCTGGTATCATTCAATTAAATGTTTAAACTATCCTTTCAACGCCCCTATGGAAAAACATGTTTTGGGTTTTGTTTTGTTTTGCCACATGTGGCTTGTCCCTGTAATTGTACACTTTATTCACGCGATTCTTCTTACCCTTCAGAATACACACTGTCTGAAGCTCTAAGACTGCCTATTGCAGGAGACTTTAGTCTACCTAATTCATCAGTTCCACCCTCAGGTCCCGCCATCTCTAGAGTGGAGACACTATTCTAACTGCAGCAGAAGATCATTGGGTCTTTGGGTTTGGTCTAATTTTGTTTGGTGTTCTATTTTTCTTTTTTTATTTGCAAGATTTTGTTATTGATAAAGTTTAAAATAAATAAAATTCAAAAAAACTGAATTGTGTTCAATAGTATATTCTAATAAATCAATAAATGTGGTTCTGAAATACAACTGAGATTCTGAAATGCTATTTTATTATTATAATTTTATTCTTTTGTGTATGTTTATGTATGTCTGTGCACCACATGAGTGTAGTACCCTCAGAGGCCAGAAGAGGGTGTCGTATCCTCTAGGACTGGAGTCACAGATGATGAGAGGCCATGTGGGTAATGGTAACAGAATCTGGGTTCTCTGGGAGAGTAACCTAACAAGTGCTCTTAACTATTGAGTCATTTTAAAATTCTACATAATTACTAAGCTAATGGAACAGATCTAATTGCAAAACACAACACAACAAAACAAGACACCAGCTACTGTGGAATGTCTCACCCACAATGACCACGGTTACTTAAAGAGATATAAAGTGAAGCCTGGTGGCACAGGCCTGTAACCCTAGCTACCTGGAAGGCTAAAGCAGGAGGATCACAAGTTCAAGGCCTGCTTGTTTCAAAATTTTAAATAGGGCTGGGGCTATGGCTCAGCGGTAGAGTGCTTGCTGTGCATCCTGGAGATGAAGAAAACTTGGAAGAAGCAGGTTTGCAGAAGACATTCTTTGAGAAGTACTGCATTTGCTTACAAATCTGAAAATGCTTCCTTTCTGCACATTAACTTTGCATTGCTTAACATTTTTATTAACATATATTACTTAAGAAAGATCTCATCTTTACCACATTTGGGGCAGAGATGAAGAAGAGGACAGACACACAGAAAAGCTATGCTCGCTCTGATGGTGCAGCACCAACTACACACAGGATGTAAAAACACTCTACTTGTACACACAGTCAACATTCCCACTCAGATCAGAGGAAAGTTTGTCAATTTCCCAGGAGTCTGAGGCCTTGGTTGGTCCTTGACATGACTCAACTCAAGCATACATGTTCACTCAGAACTTCACTTGCTCCATGCACACCATGACAGCGCCATGGCCTGCTTCGTTTAAGTGCTGTAAAGGGGGATTTGGTAACATGCCAAATTTTAGAATCAGGTTTCAGTTCTGCTATTAAGTAACCGAAAAGGCTGTATACACAGTTGACAGTAATAATAAAAAGTAGTTATTGCTATATAGATTTCCCAGATCAATAAATTCCCTTTCTTTTCTGGGAAAAGTGGAGATTAAACCAAGGGCCCTAGGTATACTAGGAAAGACTCCCTAAATGAACTGTGTCCCTAGCTCTGCATCGGTATTTATTAGTTTCTTTGAGACAGGGTCTCTTTATGTAGCCCTGGCTGTCCTGGAATTCACTACATAGACCAGGCTGACCTCTTACTACATAGACAAGACTGACCTCACAGAGAGATCCCATGCCTGTGCCTCCTGGACACTGGGGGGGGGAGGGGTTGAAGAAGTGTGCCACCACACTCAGCTTCCTCCAACACTACACACTCACCGAGCTATAAACAAAACCTGCACCTGGTTCTTCAAGTTAAAATTCCATTTCCAAAAGAAACAGCATCATAAATGGTGGCTAGAAGTAGGACCTGTCATACTAAAGGTGAAATAGGCATGTATAGGAATAAGAAAAGACAAACAAAACGGCAAAGCCAGTCATGGTTCCAAGGGAAACAGCCTAAAAACAAACAACAAACCACCCAAAAATAAAAATAAAACAAATAAACAAATACCTAGCCAAACTGTACATACCTGAACTTGAAGGCTTGAAGAAATAAGAGAAAGTGAAGCAAGCAGGTTCAAGATCCAACTCAGTTTGGCAAACACTAAACACAAGGTTCTTTCTCATGTGGAGATATAAACACTGTCCTCGTACACAGAGCCACACATTTCTGAAGAGGCAGGCTCTCTTCCAAACACAACCATGACCAGTTTTAAGGTTTGGCTGCAGTTCTTTCTGTTTTTTTCCAACCAAGCCCAGGGCCCAATAGATACAACGTCAAACCTTGTAAAGCAGTGGTTCTCAACCTCTTAATGCCCTGACCCTTTACTACAGTTCCTCATATTGTGGTGACCTCAACCATAAATTATTTCGTTACTATTTCTTAACTGTATAATGTTGCTACTGTTATGAATCGTAAATATCTGATATGCAGGGTATCTGACATGTGATCCCCAAAGGGGTCATGACCACAAGCTGAAAACTGCTATTGTAAAGTAATATTTGGTATCAGGTCTACCCCGCGTAACATATCAACCTGAAACACTTCTACCAGCAGGGCTGGTCCTCATCTCCAGGGCCCATACCACTCACCACACCTTTCTCTATTTTTATCTGCTCAGTCTGTTTCTCAGTTATCCACGGCTTCTACTTAGACTGTGTGTAGGAACCAAGCAGCCTTCAGACTTCTCAGGGTATGCGACAGCAAACTCTCCCCATGCACAAGGACTTGTGCTGAGTTTTAGCTCTTGAGGCTGACATCAACAAATACTTCAGCAGGAGACCGCCAGAAGTGAAAGAACCACCACAGAGTCTAGGAGAGGCTCGGTATCTGTACTCTGAAGGTCAAAGGCAGGAGTCTGAACTGAGGAGGAGGAGAGCAATGAAATGGCAGGGTAGGAACTTTGCCTCCTAGGAACTTTTCGAAATTCTAATTCTTCCGAGTGTCGGGCTATTTTCAAGTAAACTCTCAACACTGGAAGGCTAGGGAAAATTCGGCTTATAGATTTATATTATCAGTTATGACAGAATATTTGCAAAAAGAAATTTGGAAATGTAGTTTCAGCAGCCACTAAGTTTTCACAGAACATTCTTGACATCATATCACATAGGAGCCATTTTAGTCAGGCACCTTACTAGAGATTACACACACCTCCGAAATCCAACTTCCCAACAGACATGCCTAAAGTGTTAACTGACTCAGTGATCGTGGCAGAAGTCTTTAAACCCAGCACTCAGGAGGCAGAAGCAGGCAGATCTCTGTGAGTTCAAGGCTAGCCTGGTCTACAGATAGAGTTCCAGAACAGCCAGAGCTACACAGAAGTAATCTGTCTTTAGAAAACAACACCAAGTGTTAACTGGCTACAATGCTGAACTTGTACAGACAGAAGACAAATGCACAGGGTTGCCAGGCTGCTCCACTCCTTGGAACGTTTGTGGGGAGAAAGGCAAACCTCGTCCTAACACCACCCACCAATGCCTCTCATGAGGGAATTGTGTGCAGTACATACATTTGACGGGGCCTACTCTACAGCTCTTCTCAGGTCGGCTTACTCAGCAGGGGCAAGCCATTTCAAACAGGTAGTTGTACATGCTCTTCTTGCCTACAGGGGGAGCACACACCCCCCCACCCGGAGAGAGGATCCAGGCAGTCCCTGGTTAGAGAAATGACAAGGAGGAAGGGGGCTCTCTGGGGTGCACAGCTGTGCTTCAGCTGCATCCATCTCCTCTGGACGTAGTTCTACCCGCAACAACAATTACAAAGACATTAACTACCCCTCCTGTTCTTTTTTTTTTTTAATGGAGTATGGAGTCCTAGTTAAACGTCAAAAAAAAAAAAAAAAAGCAAAAATAAATTGATTGTTCAAGAGTGGCTAGTTCCATGACAACTTCAAAGGATGCCACAATTTGCTGCCAACCATACCAGACACATGGTTAGGCCCTCGGAAAAACAGGTGAACGAGAAGCATGTCCCTGCCCTGTAAAACGACACACAAAACCCAGATGAATAACTGTCAGATGTTGCAAATAAACAGAACTTTAGACTAAAATTGGAGAACAGCCAAACATGTCCCTTTTTTTTCTTACAGAGATGTGAATTATTAGTCCTTATACTTTCCTAGTTCGATCATAACTCTTCCAGCTGTAGACGGCAGAGTCAGCTACCAACACGAGACACAGAAAAATAAACGTTTTGCAAGAAGATAGTCCATGCTGGTGCAGCAACACTTCAAACTTAGCCCAAGGGTGATAATACTATTATTACGGGAGCGGCACGCTATCTATGGTAAATGCCAAACTCACACAACAAAGGGGCAGACTCCTCGAGAGGTCATTTATTTAACTTTATGTATCTTCTATCAGTGTGTTAAAAAAAACAAACAAACAAGAAACGCATAAAACTAAAGAAACGACAGTTTTAGCGTTGCCGATTTTGATTCCAAAAAACGGGTCCCAGAGACAGTGAACAGGTTTTAGCACTGACTGGTTTAGCTGCAGGATCTAACCAGCCTTCCCTAACCTTGAAGTTGTAAGCATTTACAGTTAAACGGGATAGCTAAGTCTTCCGGACTGTTGAGAGACAGCCCCAAGCCCTTGGATCTAGCAATGTATTTGTTTAAACGTAGCACTCAAGTTGGCGGACAGGTGTGTCTTGTAACAGCCGTTTAAAAAGAACCTAGATGATGGAGGGCCGAAGCAAACACCCCGGAGAAATAAAACGTGACAGTAAGCCAACAGGGGCTAGTCCCGTTCACACACTCATCTCCAAGGTGAATGGTGTGACGGGGCGGCGGGAGGCAGGTACACACTCAGGCACACACACACCCCTCCCACTTAGGCCCTCCCAGGATCCGAGCGGCTTTCGCACAGACAAGAATGAATGAGCTCCAGGCGCAGCGCCGAGCCCGGCGGGCGACGGGGCCGCGGGCGGCCTGGCCGAACAAAGGCGCGCGGGCTCACCTCGTCACCCCACTTGAGTACGTCCTTGTGCCGGTCCTTGACGGCGTGGTAGATGTGCAGGAACTGGAGGATGCCGT
Source organism: Microtus ochrogaster (assembly GCF_000317375.1). Lineage (NCBI taxonomy): Eukaryota > Metazoa > Chordata > Mammalia > Rodentia > Cricetidae > Microtus > Microtus ochrogaster. The sequence goes on from NC_022012.1 coordinate 61,951,535, forward strand.
GCCGCCGCACGTGGTCGGCGTGGCGCTTGGTCTCCTCCCAGCTCAGCGGCGAGCCCTGGGACAGCAGCCCCATGGCCGAGTCCTCCTCCCGGCCGCAGCTCCGCCCTGGGGGCGCCCTCGGGCCGCGCGGCGGACGTCCCGTCCGTTCCCGCTCCGGCTCGGACCCCGCCGCGCGGGTGACAGCCCGGGACGCGGTCTCTCGCCACCTCCCGGTCTCGCGCTCCCACGCCCGCCCTGCGGCCCAGGCCGCCGCGGCAGCGCTCCACTCGGCGCCGCCGGTGTCGTGCACTGGCTTCCTACTTGCGAAGCAAAGCTGCGCCGGCACCGAGCATGCCCAGTTCCGCGCCTGCCGCTCCGTGCGCCGCGCTCCGGATTTTATAGGCTGCGGCGGGGGCGGGGACCGAAGCGGCGGGGCGGGGGCGGGGCCTGAGGCGGGGGCGGGGCTCAGGCCGTGGGCGTTCGCGGGTGGCCTGGCTATCAGCGAGTGAGAACAGAGAAGTCATAATCCCAAGAGATAAAAATCCGGGTCAAGAAAAAATGATGGAATGGGATGTAAAGCAGACCAGATTGTTTTTTAAGTGGGAAGGGGGCCTCATGCTTACGACATGGTGAGAGACAAAAAGATGTGTGGTGAAAAATATTACCTCGGGAGTCAGCTGGAATATCTACTCAACTCTTCCAACCTGTATAAAGTTAGACTAATACTTTTTAATGGGTGTTGTACATGACTTGGATTTGTAGAATCGACTGCTGGTGATTTGCATGAATTCATGTGTCTACAACGGGTCCGGCATATAGATGCAGTTACTGTAAATCGTCTAAGTTAACTATTTGTCTATGATAGGATCTGGTTGGTACAGACATCATTCATTTTGCAGAAGAAGTCTTGTGACTATCTCCACATGGGCAGTGTGAGGAGCAATCTTCAGAAGTTCCCCCATCTCAGAACCTAGGATTCACCCAGCACCAGGTTAGAGAGCTTTACCATGCCTGCTTGAAGGCACTAGAGCTGGATTAGGTGGGAATGAAGGGAATGTAGCACCTTGCCCCTGAATAACTGTTCGATTAATGTTTTGCAACAGGATAAATATATGCAGTAACTAGCTGATCCATTCCTGGACAGAGGGCAAAAAACATTTATTACACCCTTTCTCCTAGATTGTAGTTACATTTTTTTTTATGTACTTAGAGACAAGATCTCACTAGTAATCCGACCTGGCCTTGAACTGCCTGGAGCTTCCTGAGTTCTGGAATTATAGGTATGAACTTCTACACCTGTCTTAGAGTTAATGTTTAATAAACACTAGTCACATTTAATAAACACTAATCAATGAATGCATGACAAGAATATTTTCTCACTGCCTTCATGTTGAATGTGCCCATCAAAGAACTTGGGACCATGGAAATCGAAGGTATGCTGTGATTTCCACAGTGGGGGTGTATGTAATTGTGCCTGTGCATAGGTTAGATGATATCTGCGGAGACAATGACATTAATGACTGGAATAAAAAAAAACCCAACTCCTTCAAATTTTCCCCACCCACTCACCTCTGCTCCTTACTGTCCCTATCTTACTGTGTGCTTCCCACCAGCCCTCCTGCAGATGGATGGCCATTAACCACTGTGTTCTGGTCCTCCTTCACTCTGTTTGTCAGCCCTGGTTATTCTGTCTTGTGTCTGTATGCGTATACACCTCTGCTAATACACACATAACACTATATATGTTAGATGGTGACTTTCTTTGGAGTTGAGCTGACTTGTGTGTGTGTGTGTGTGTGTGTGTGTATTTTATACTTCTAGAAAAGTGCTTGATATAGCCTACTGCTAAGTGTCAGCCTCTGTGTGGAAAGAGACGATATGGGGAGAGGGAGCAAAGCTGTTTCACCTGTATGTAAACGAACCCAAGGATCATTTGGTTAGTCTCAACATTTCGCCCTCCATTTCCATACACCTGCATGATTCAGCACAATAGCCACCAGCCTCCAGTGGCTATTAAGTATTGGGAGTGCCACAGACGTGACTGAACAAGTGAATTTTTAGTCTCATGAAACTTAATTGTGCTAAATGTTTCAGATTGATTTCACTTGGCAGTGGTGTCTCAGATCTGTAAAC
>NC_022012.1:61953746-61956903 GCF_000317375.1 Microtus ochrogaster
AAAAAAAAAAAAAAAACCCACCACCAACAAAAAACCAAAACCCTAAAATTTCATCTTTCGGTAACAGGGACACTTATACATAGATTTGGAACAAGTTGGGAATGTGAACACACTGAATTTTCAACTGTAAATTTTATGGAATCGAAATGCAAATGAAGTCTTCCAATGAAAATTTAGTGACCCAGGAGACTAGTGTTGAAGACTTACAACAAAAGTAAAAATAACTCACTAAAAATCATACTTATTACATGCTGACACACTAGATTTCAGGCGTTTGGCTAAAATAAATAGCACATTATTTACGTTGCTCCACTATTTTCTTTTCAGTTCTTTAAGGTGGCGACTGAAAAATTTTGACCCGTGGCCCGCACGAGCTATACCTCGTTGAGTTGAAACAGCTGGGGCAGACATGTTTACACGTTGGAAAGCACTTTCTCCATACACCTGCTCTGTTTTCTCAGAGACCAGGAAGCGGTCTCCAGGGAGAGCCTCAACTCAATGTCAGGAGGAAAGAGATTTTCACGGTTCAGTAAACTGAACAAGTTCTAGCACAGTCAAATTCCGACGCGATGCTGAACGTAGTGGCTATTTAATCGGTGATCTGAGTTGACCTGCATTGGACTGGGGTTCACCATCGCGTTGGGAGTTCTCAGGCCCCATGTCCGAATTTTGAACGTTCACTCCCACGCAGAGGTCTCAGAACTCCGGAAGATAACTTAGGCACAGACACTGTGGCGCCACTGGGCAGATCTGCCAAATTTTAAGTCATGCTCCCTGCAGTGCCTTTAGCTATGTTCAAAAAGAAAAGAGGCACCCACGAAATGAACATTCAACAAGCGGCTCCCTTCTGCCAATGCTTTCTTTGCACCTGCACGTCTCCAGGATGGCACGGAACCGAGTGCAAACCCGTCGGCAGGGTTCAGCGGGGGAGCAGAGTTTTCAGCCGGCAGCGAGTCCGGGGGGGATGCTAAGAGGAGAAAACGCTCCCAGCTGGTAGAACCAGCTCTCCCCTCACAGGCGCATCGCGGAGGAAAAGCTGGGTGTCTCGGGGCACCCAGCCGTGCACGCAAACTCTGTGCGCCCACCGAGCCAGCGAGCGCACGCGCGCGCGCTCAGGCCCCGCCCGCCCGCCGGCCGCGGGAAAACCCGGCCGCGGAGCTGGCGCGGGCCCGGCAGCGCCAGGGCGTCGTCGCACGCCCGCCGTTGTTGTGGTAGCGCTGGCCACGTGACCGCCCGACCGCCTCTCCGGCGCGCCGTGCCTCCTCACCGTGACTCAGCACTCTGCGCGGGCTGCTCGCCCTCCGGGTCTGGTCCCGAGCGGAGGCTGTCGCGTACCCACAGGAAGGTCGTTGTCGTAGCAGCCGTTTCAGAGACGCAAGTCCGGACCGCGCGTCGGTCTTCGGGCGTCACGCGATTACGTTTCCTCGTTGGCGGCTTTGCTGAGATCCTGGGAGGGGAGCGGAGGCGCTGTGCCCTGGGGACTCGAGCTCCCCTGGGTCTGAGACGGTGCCTAATGGCCTCCAGCGGGTTTTAATAAACTGCCCTGGGCTGCGTCTGCCTTATGCCACACACTTGAGTTTCAGGGGGAAGCCAGAGAGTGGACCTATTTACCGAGTTTTATCAGTGAGGCCATTGAGACCCAATAACATGCCACCTGTGAGGACTGAACGGTGACCTCAGTCCGCTTGCTTTCTGCTCCAGCGCGTAGCACAGCCTCGGTGAGGCCTGTGGGATTCTAGGTGTGAATCACTTGCCATGCACACCTCTCTTGATACACCCTTTCTCCAAAGCCTCAAATTCACTAGGGAAGAGCTTCAAGCTTACCTGGTGGAAACAGTCGTTCCTCCGTGCATGTGGTAGCAAAGTACAAATGATGTGGAAGGGATTTGGTTTGCACCCTTCATTTGAATTATACTTGGCATTTGTTGAGACCTAAGGATGTGTCCAAATTCCAGGGATGGAAGAGTCCTACGAAACAGGATTTCACGAATTTGCATGCTGTTGTTTACTGTCAAGGGACCTCTCCCTTCTCACCTGCTATAAGTGAGTCTGAAGGTTAGGTTTCCCCTTCATCCTAAACCTTCTCTGTTGCCAGTACTACTAAAAGAGTTGAGGATGTGTAAATATTTTTGTACTGTGTAGTATTTGAGCTCTTGCTGTTGAGATGTGCCAACATTTTAATGAAAATACAAAACTCTTTTGAGTGATGTGTTTTGTTGTTCGAGATAGGGTTTCAAGTGGCCCGGGCTGGCCCCGGATTTACTGAGAGTCAAACATAGGCTTGACCTCCCGATCCTCCTGCCTCTATTTCTCATCTGCTGACATCACACACCCTGCCTCTTTCTTTAGTTTACTTAGACTATTGAAAAGTAGAAGTGGGCCGGGCGATGGTGGCGCACGCCTTTAATCCCAGCACTCGGGAGGCAGAGGCAGGCGGATCTCTGTGAGTTCGAGACCAGCCTGGTCTACAGAGCTAGTTCCAGGACAGGCTCCAAAGCCACAGAGAAACCCTGTCTCGAAAAACCAAAAAAAAAAAAAAAAAAAAAAAAGTAGAAGTGGGCTTGTCTTCGTGTAGTTGGGAAGATTAGTAAGTGATGAAGACCTGTAGGAAACTGGAGGAGATGTAAGAGCAAGCCATGGTGCAAGCTCTCCCAGGATATGGTGGGTGGGATGCTGGACACGTAGGTGAACTCCCCATACCTTGTAGAATCATTTTCTACCTAATGAGATACTGGGGAAGAAGATGTGGGTGCCAAGATGATGGGCTGGGACAGGAAGGGCTAAATCTGCACCTACCAGACTTAAGTCTTTCTTACAAACATGGTTAAAAAAATATAAACTTTTACTGTGAAAATTCCCAACACCATGGAAGCATATATAATGGAGTACACATTTATTCTCTATTATTGGTATCACTATGTGGCTAGTCCTGTAATTTAGTGTTGGTGTCTGCTGTCTGCCTGCCTATCATCTATCTATCTATCTATCTATCTATCTATCTATCTATCTATCTATCTATTCATCTATCCCATCCGTCCATCCATCCATCCGTCTGTCTTTCTATCATCTATCTATCATCTATCTATCTATCTATCTATCTATCTATCTATCTATCTATCTATCTATCTATCTATCTATCTATCCGTCTGTCCATCCG
>NC_022012.1:61957138-61970874 GCF_000317375.1 Microtus ochrogaster
TCTATCTATCTATCTATCTATCTATCTATCTATCTATCTATCTATCATCTATCTATCTATCTATCTATCTATCTATCTATCATCTATCTATCTGCTAGAGGAATGGAAAGGATGGTTTCAGTGGTGGGCTTGGGCCCAGGGAAATGGAAAGAATAAGAGTGGGTTGGCTCCCAGACAGAAATGGTTTCCTTTGTCCTGAAAGCGAGGATTCTACACATTTGTATTCCATGTGTTTTACATTCCAAGTAGCTAGAAATTTTAAATCAGGGAACTTTCCATTTAAAAACCAAAACTAAAAAACAAAACAAAAGCTGTGCCTATTACATGTTATGTAAACAAATTGTTTCACAATTACTGGCATGGATAATGACACTGTGAAGTAGGCCAGATGCCAAATTTTAATCCTACTTTCTACCTCCCATCTCATGCATTTGAATTCATATAAATATTCATCCTAGATTAGATATCTTCAAATAATTAGGCCCGGAACACAACAACCTATGTGCTATAGGTGATCAGATTTAAAACAGTCAAATAATTACATGTGTGTAAAGGGAAATGTAATAAACATTGAGCAACTGTGTTTAGATAAGACCAATTTCTAAAAGCCAAAAATAATAGCGTAATTGTATATGTTATTTTCCCACATGCTATGCCTTTGCCACTTACTTCATTGTGGCTCTTAGACTTAAATGTAATAGGTTCTTACGGAAAAAAACTGAAGTCACCTAGCAGCAGTTTATCCTACAGTATACAAGACAGTTGTACAACAATAATCCAGTTTACAAGATCAGCAGAACCAAGTGTCAGATTGAGAAATGGAGGTCAATATCTCTCTATCTCTCTTAAATGTCAATGGTACTTTTCTTTAAATATTGCAAGGCCTTCCAAGGTCATCAAAATAATTAGTTGAGAAGAATATAAAATGATTGTAGTTCTCACTTTCTCTCACACGCACATATGCACATCACTCTAATAAGAAGTATTTGGACATGAAGATGGGCCCCAGGAGACCAGGTTGGACCAGGATGAGGAACTAAGACATTACGTTTCATTCCACATACCAAATAAGTAAAATGCTCAAGGAGTGTGGCCTGAGTATCTCAGGGCACTCCTGGGCCGACCTCCTCCATCCCAGGGATGGCAAAGCAGCTGATTGGATGGAGTCTTCCTGATCTGGTCCCAGTTTGCTGTGGGCAGCAACAGCCTTTGTGGAGAATATATTCTGTGGCCTTATTGGGGCATTAACTGGAACTGGAACACTGTAAAGGTTGAGCAAGGAGGATTTCTAGTTTAAGGTCAGGCTGGACTACACAGCAAGAACCTGCCTCAAACAGAAGAATCAGGTGGGGTGCAGGAAGAGAAGGGTGAGGAGAGAGTTTCCAGGTGTACAGGATTAGGAAGAAGGTTAAGAAAGACTATTTACTATAAGGCGCCACTCCATTCTACCGAGGAGGGGCCCTCTCAGTGGGGAAGCCCAACAAGGCACACTAGTAAACAGAATCAGATTTGATCCAGTCTGTTTGCTTTCAAAGTCCAAGTTCAATCCATTCACCTCACATAAGCTAAAAACAAAGCTTAAAAAATATAGAGTTGACATTTAAATAGAAACTATAGCTTACAGAGTGCTTAGCCAGAGGGGTAAATGCGAAGTAAAGGAATGAAGTAAAGCTATATATTTCTTATATACCTACAATATTTAGATTCCTTATCCATAAACTTATAGGAGAAAGCACTGGTTTTTATTATGGATTTATAGTTTGGCTATTTTGTTTGTTTACACTCCACTACTTCTAAGAGCTGAATTAATTCATAGCATTTAATTCTTACAGAAATATGGAATCATAGAAAGTGCATACTTTCTATGCAAATTAACCCCAGGTATCTTGAGTGAGTGATGGTGTAAATCTGTTGTGGGATAATCCTTCAGTACGCTGTGAAAATGCGTTATTTTCATTGTTAATAAAAAGCTGATTGGCTGATAGGTTGGCAGGATTTTCAGGGCAGAAAGATGCCTGGATAAAGTATGAAGTCAGAAGAGATGCCAGCCAGCTGAGGAAGCAGGATATGTAGAAAATGAGGTAATAAGCTATGAGCCATGCGGTAGAACTTAGATAAGGCGTATGGGTTAATTTAAGTTGTAAGGAGCTGGCTGAAGATAAGCCTGAGCTATCGGCTGAGCTTTTATAATTAATATTAAGCCTCTTTGTGTTTATTTGGGAGCAGCTACTGAGGCACAGAGAAACTCCACCCACATAAGCCATTCAATATAGATTTTCCAAATAATAAATTAGGTTTATTGGGTCAAAACTGTACAAAACCCTCTTAATCTTGGTATTTGGGGGGTTTATTTTTATCTCTATACCCTTATATTTCTTTATCTGTAGTTTTTGACTTTAGAATAATGTCTACTCTGGGCAATGGATGCGGCTTAATTAACATAGCACAATGCTATGCTCCTGAGTTTAATCTGTGGGAAACCCTCATACATGTACTTGTTACTGCAGTAGAACATTATGGACTTCATTGTGTGCTGATGAAGGGAGATACAGGGGAGGCTTCCAGGCATACCAGAAGCTGTGGTCATAAATGCAGACTTGAGAGAGAAGAGTACACAGGAGTTAGGCTAGCCAGAAAATCTGTAAGCAATGGTTTGTTCTAAAAGGAAAATTCTTTCTTAAGATGGTCCTTAATAAGCACAGATCTTTTCTTATTAGCATCGTTTCATCATGTCATATATGAAAATTCATATCCAAAATGAAACACCTCTGTCTAGAGCTGTCTTTCAAGGTCACAGTAAAGTGACGTTCTTCCCTCTCTACAGATAAACAAATACAAATTTCTTGAGAGAGCGTGAACTGTTTCCACATACTGGGAACTAAGCAGAGTTTACACTGCCCCCAGTGGGGTCAGGAATGGGCCAATGTGATGAGGAAATCCTCATCCTGAGTCATAATTTGTTGCAGTGATGGTAGCAGTAGCTCAAGCCTCAAATGTGAGTTCGCATCTTAGGAAGTAGATTATGGCTGAGGTCACAGCGGCAGTCTTTGCCTTCCTTGTGTAAACAAGTGGCTACCAAATCCTTTACAGAGCTGGGGAAGGAGTCCATGGAGTAGGGCTTGCCCCCGAGCTCAAGGATCTCCACACAGCCCAAGTGGGGCCACGGAGAGCTTTCTACAAATGGCCATTATTATTTTCTAATCTGAACTGCATATCTTCACAGATTAGCTAGGAAATTAGTGGTAGTGTTGATCTGAGGCACAAAGAATTTACTTTGAAAGTTTAGCATGCAAAGTAGCATGATTATATAACCCTACCAGCATCGCTCTCATGGAAATTTCTTCCTCGAATAAGAAGACCGGATAATTAAATAACATTATATTTTAATGTTAACTGTTTTTAACTTTTAACTGTTTTTTTTTTTGAAGAATACTATACAGTGCCTGTTATTTCATTATCAGACCGTGTTTTGTTTAGTTTGCCTAAAATTTAGCCGCAGGTGCTGTGATCTGTCCTGCTGGGAAGCTTAACAAACTTCTAAGAGAATTCCCCTCTTTTTTCATCTGGGCTTAACATAGGTGAGTGAGGTAGAAACGCTTTCTCCACTTTCTTTTAGGTAGGGTATCTAACTTCCTTTTTAAACACAAAGTAAGGAAATGAACAACAAAACGAAACAAAAACCAGATGCCTAGTCCCTTGACTAGCCTCCACATTCTGTTATGAATCTACAGGTCCTTAGCGTTAGATCCAAAGAGAGAGGTGGGGTGGGGGTGGGGGAGCAGGAACGGCAGTGTTGGTGACGGCGTCCTAAACAGGAGGACTTTGGCCCAGGTAAACAGAAGGATTCTTATTGGGTAAATAGAGGCTTAAATGCGGGTTTTGGGGGTGTCTGTTTACCAAGAGCCTCCCTTAAACCACTGGAAACTTTCCTTAATCTGCCCCAGTGGTCAACTTTCTAGTTCCCTGGTCAGAGACTCCATGAGCTGTCATACAAAATATACTTGTTCTCCTAACAGGTAGTCCTTCTCTCTGTTGTCGTCATCCCCACCCCACCACTGCCTGGGCATTTTGATTCCCAATAAACATTTCTTTTTTTCCCACAGAGTGGTCCAGTTTAGTGGCTACAGTGCACTGCTGCTTATACGCTTATAAACATTGTATTTACCAAATACTTAAAGTACAGGCAGGTTTATGAGAGATTTATAATAGAATACATTCAATATCCAAACTAGTATCAAAATGTCAAGGAATATTTTATATTATAAGTTGACTTGACATACTAGATTTTTCTCGAAATTTTCTTGGGATGACAGTAATTAGTGGCATGGTTTTGATATATTATGCAATAATATCCAGTAGAAAGACAGTGCTAACCAGGTCCCTGGCACAGAACATGTTGCAATTTAAAAAATGTGCGCAAGAGAAAAATACCATGCAACAGGGCTCACAGGGAGGGAATAAGAAAGGGGGGGAGGAAGGGAGAGGCCGGCCTCTAGTGACAGGAGCAGCAGAAGAGAAGAGAAGGAAGGGCAGAAAGAAAGAGAAAGAGATGGGAGGTGGGCAAGGCCCATCTTTTTAAAGGGAGCATAGTGAGTGTGCACAGACGGTGCTCTTAGTGGCTGCAGCTGAGGAGGACCTATCCCGTCAGATTCCCCAAGGGCAGGCCAGTACAGATGCCTGAATACTAACAGGATGGGGGAAGAGAGACTGTAAATCAAGACTGAAAAAGTACGAATAGTCCTGGTTGGTACATTTGATGATATCAGATTTCTAAGAAGTAACAATCTATTATTTGTATCATGCTCTAAGTTGTTTGTAAATCTGGGAGTGCTTCTCACAAGAAGTAAAAAGCTCTGTTGATGAACAGGGAATCATTAAAAGTGGTCTCTTCTCTATCTTTTCTATATGGAGGTGGAGAGTCATGGCCATTGTATTTTAATTATAGTAGTGTGTTTTGATGTTTCCAAGTTTTCATTTTTCAAGTTGTGACCAGTTTATAGTCCAAGGCTACTTTGTACTCCGATGATTACACAGTAATTTACTTAAAAGGCAAAGGAAACATCCACATGGGTCTGCAAGTATTTACTTCAACTCGTAATATCTGTTAAGGGCTTGGCTCAGGTAGCATGTTGCTGCATGGTTAAGGGATACTGGGTTTCTTTTAGCTGCTTGGAATGTACACTGTTCAAATAATGTAAAAACAGGGAGGAGGGTGCTTTTGTTTTTTGGTTGTAGTGATAATAATTCCAGTGTTCCAGAGGAATGCTCTTAGAAACTGACGTGGAGATAACAAAAATTGACCAGAGAGGAAGGGGAGCAGGGGAAGGGATAAGGAACGCAGAGGAAGACAGCCTGGGTCAGTGGTCTAGATCCCTCATTTGTAAGCTCATTCTCCTTCAAATGTTAGTGCAAATGTGATAAGAATTTGGGCAAATATGTTTGCCTCTCAGCCTTAGTTCTGGCTGGAAAAAATAGTAAAACAATAATCTTCCAGGCTTGATGTGGTATGCAGCTTTAATCCTGACACCCAGGAGGCTGAGGCAGAAGGATCCTGCAGTAGGAGGCGGGCTGAGTTACACAGTGAGATGGTGCTTTAAACACACAAGAAATAAACCTGCAGCCCCGAGTCCTCTCACAGTTACTGTGCGTACACAGCATAACACATAAGCATTCTTTGGGAAATTTCTCTATAAAAGAACATTCTCTGCAGATATCATTAGTAAAGAAAGCCAGGGCTAGTTCCTGTCTTATTTCTAGAGCCATTTAGGTTATTTCAGGCATCCTTCAAGGAGAGCCCAAGACCAGTCATACAGAAAGCAGGACGAGTGATACCCTCACCTTCTGAGAGCTAGTGTCTCAGTACTCGGGTCAAGCGGATGAGAGCGCCACAGAACAGTACCGCTTCAAGTGAAGTCTGTGGCAAAATAACAAAAAACACTGCTGTGCTTAAGATAAAATAGCTCATCGGGGGTAAAGCAGATTCTTTCTACAGGATAGGAATCTATCAAGGGGATGATTCATCCAGTTTAATGTCTGTTTTTATACACACACATCCCCCTTGGATAGTTTACAGACCTCAGTCAAATTACTGATCACTTTGTTTTGTAGCTGAGGTCTCAGTGTCTGTTCCTCACTGTGTTCTGATTCTGAAGCATCTTCTCATAGAATTTCCAAAGCAGACATGAAGCTGTCAGCAGTTTCTTTATTTTGTAGCCAAAAAGGTAATGGTTGGGTATTTAAGCATTGTTTTAAAAGTTTGCCTTTTGATAGGTTTGAAAGACGATGGCTAAGATACAATGTCTGTCCTATCCTTTTTCCTAGAGTAGGCTCTGTTGAGCATCTGTACCTTGGTTGATTCATGTGCACACGTGTGGAGAGGCCAGATGGTATCAGGTGTCACGTGTTGCTCCTTAGGTGTTGTCTGCTCTCCTTTGGTGACAGGGTCTCTCACAGTCCAGCTGACTAACCAGTGTGCCCTAGGCATCTGCCAAGTGTGCAGCATGTGTCACCATGCCTGTCATTATTTTGATGTTGGTTCAGGGGACTGAACTCAGGATCTCATGCTTGTAAGGCAAACATTTTTACTGACAGCCACCTCTTCTAAATTTACATTTTTTTTCTTGAATTTTAAATACGTTTCAAAAACATTGTTAAAAATTGCCAAATTTTCCAAGGTGAGTGAAGTTATCTGTGGAAATACTTAATCATCAAGTTATCTCTCCAGCCTTGTAAGCCAGAATCTCTTTTAAAGGCAGGGTTTCTCTGTGAAGCCCCGGCTGTCCTGGAACTTGCTCTGTAGACCAGACTGGCCTAAAGCTCAGAGATCCACCTGCCTCTACCTTCCTCATATTGGGATTAAAGGCATGTACCACCATGCCTGACTAAAAGCTAGAAATTTAAGGTGGCTATGGGCAAAAGGAAGGGAACATAACCCTGAATTCAAAAAACAAGCAACTTTTAGGTCTGTAGTCAACTTCTTCAGAAGTTCACTGAAGCTTCTCTTTTTTTCCAGCCAGGTCCTTCCCCACCATAGAGAAGTAATAGGAAGGATAGAAAGCCAGGCCACAGCACCGTCTCCAGCGTGAGCAGCTGGAGGCTTGAGCTTGTTGGGTCTACTGATTGCTGCTAAGACCCATGATTGTTGTGACTGCAGCGGAGGAATCTTGTTACTCCCCCATGACTACATCCTCTTATACTTTGCTTATTTTTGAGTGGGAGAACATGCCTTTCTTTGACATTCTTCCTGGAGTGTGGTTGCTGTCCCACATTCTCCATTACAGAAAACCTGTTTTCCCTTTCCCAGTAGGTATCAATTGCAAATTGCTTCTTGGGATTTTGTGTCCCATGTCTTGTGAGTTTTGGGCTTTTGTCTGGTTTGAAGCGGGGCAGGGTTCGTGCTTGCTGCTCCAGTCTGTGAGCTCATATGTCTGTCAGATCTGCTGTGTCTGGAAGAAGTTGTTCCCCTGATGTCACCCACCTCTGGCTTTCATAATCGTTTTGTCTCCTCTTCCCCACAGATTCCTGAGCCTTGATGGGAATGGCTTGATAAAGACATCCCGTTTAGAGCTGAGTGCTCCAAAGTCTCTCACGCTCTGCACATTGTCCAGAGTGGGTGTGGGTCTCTGGTAATCACCATCCACTGAAGGAAGATCTTCTCAGATGAGGGCTGAGCAATGCTCTGTGCTATGAGTGTGGCAGTAATGTGTCATTAGGGGTCATTTCACTGTTCTGTCCCTCTTGCAGGATTCTAGTAGCAGGTCTTCTCCTAGGTCCCATGCTTACCTAGGCACAGGGTCTTGGCTACTTTAGCTGGGTTCCATCTCCTTGAGTGGGCCTTAAATCGAAATGTGGTTAAAATCTTGTGTTTTTCTCTTCTGACATAGAGTTTCTCTATGTTGCTGAGGGTGGCCTTGAATTCTTGAACTCAGGTGGTCTTGCTTGAGCCTCCTGAGAAGCCGCGGGTGCAGGTCATACTACTGTGTCCGACTGAATGTCTCCAAACCGTTTCCCCTCTGTTGGAAATGGAAGCAGAATGTGCTGTCTTTTCTATCAAAGGGTGAAGTAAGGCAGAGCTCCATTTCTCAAAGTGGGTGTTTTGTTTTCTTTGTTCTCTGTTTTGTTTTGTCTTGGTTTTCATTTCTGTTTTAAAAAGAAATAATTTGGCAGAAATTAAAATTCCTCAAGGGTCAATATTTTTTTGAAATCGAAACACAGGCTCCAGGTTTCACTTTAGGCTCAAAATTGCAATCTGCTTGTCGGCTGTGTTGCTTTAAATCAGCCCTGTTCACGCGAGAACATGAGGCCGAGCTCTGGCCATTCAGGGTGAGTTACTGCATCGCTCTGCATTAGGGCCTTACTGGGAGTGTTTGCGTACTCGGTCTGGCATGGCCACAACCCCTTCTGCAGAAGTGAGGTTTCTTCGGATTGTGTGGTCATTTTCTTGAGACCCCCCTAGACCCACATTTTACAGCTTGGCACCAAACATGGGGCTCTCCTCTTATGACTGACAGTCTTGAGGGCTAGTTCCTACCCTAGGAGGGGCACCCAATTGTTTTGCTGTGGTGGCCCTGGCTTTAGAGACATTCCCTGTCCCCAGAACTAATGGAAACCCCAAATCAAAAGTAAACAATGCAGACAGATAAGGGCCCCAAACGAGCACAAAGGTAACTCATTAATTTTTTTTCTTTTCTTTTTTCTTCTTTTAATTTTATTTTTCAAGACAGGGTTTCTCTGTGTAACACTCCTAGCTGTCCTGGAACTCACTCTGTAGACCAAGGCTGGCCTGTTCACAGACATCTGCCTGCCCCTGCCTTCCAAGTGCTGGAATTAAATGAGTGTACCACCACTGCCTGGAAACTTCTTACAGGAACCAAGGTAAGAAAATTGATCTGGAAAGTACCTTAAGGGTCAGGAATTTTCAGAGGACATGACTGAGATGTCAATCACGCAATTGCTCCTCAGAAGGAAAACAAAAGGTACAGGAGACATAAGAAACCTCCAGGGCTGGGAAGTGAGAAACCCAGCCAGGGTAGAGAAAGGAGAAATGAAGGTTCTTTCTCTGATGGTCCATTACAACAGATACTGAGATTCTGGGAAGACAACTCCCGGACCAAGAGAACAGACTAGACCACTGCAGTGTTGATGCTGCTTTGGTGGTGGAAGCATCCTGGAGACGGTGTGAAGGTGAATGAGATGTGTATTCAAACATCTTAATTTGCTACAGTGTGTCATGTGTGTGATTTCTGTTCAATTCGTATTTAGGGAAATGAAATTAGAAACAGTAAGTTAGCATGAGAGAGCATTGAGGATATAGCATGAGGATAAAGGTATAAAAAGAGAAAAGAACATTTAGATAAGGATGAATTTTGTATAAGAGTGTGTGGCAAGAAGGAAAAAATAAAAGGTGAAGACAAAACCACTAAAGCTTTAAGTCAAGTTGCAAAAGGTCTGGATTATACGAGATTTGTGAAGGATAGAACCTAAGGATGATGTGTGTTTGATGATTAAAATTCCTAAGATACTGGAGAGATGGCTCAGCAGTTAAGAATACTGGCTGCTCTTCCAGAGGACCCAGGTTCGGTTCCCAGCACCCACATGACAGCTCACAGCTGTCTGTAACTCCTGTTCCAGGGAATCTGATTCCCGAATTCAGAAATACTTGCAGGCAAGACACCAATGTATTAAATAAATAATTTAAAATTCCTCAAATGTGATCCCTAACCTTGGTCATCAACTTGGAACACCTGGGAAGAGGAACCCTCAGTTGAGGAATTAACTTCATCAGATTGGCCTGGGGACATGTCTGTTGGAGCATTTTCTTGGTTGCTCATTGATGTAGCGGATGGTGCCATCCCTGGGCAAGCGCTGTTGGGTTGCTTAAAAAAGGCAGCTGATGAAAACCTCTTCCCTGAGGACCGGCTGCCATAGTAACAGAAGGTACTGTGTAAGCTGCCAAAGACAGCAGTCCTACCCAGCTGGGATGCCTGTGAGCTATTAGCACAGCCAGCTGCTCCTGAAGGTGCCATAGTGGCCCTCATATCTAGGCAGAAACCAATAGCTCTCTAATTGGACTTAAGACACACTCAACAGGAGGAAAACGATGCCTGCTCCTGTAAACCTGGTCACCTACCCGGGCTAGTGAGGTCATGATTTTAGAGATCTGACTACTACTACAACTTTACTAGGTCAGCATAATTTTCACTAGCATTCTAAGTACTTTTTCTATTTAATATAATTTCTTTATTGAATCTTTGGGAATGTCACATCATAGACCACAATTCTGCCCATCTCCCAGTCCCTCTGTATTCTTCCCCACCCCTGCTATGCCCCCCAAAAGAAAACTAAAAAACAAACAAGCAACAAATAAAAACAAAAACAACAAAACAAACAAACCTCATGACTCCTCCATCTTCCCCACCTTTCCAGCATCTCTTCATCTCGGTGGCATTTGGAGTTGTGGTGTGTCCTGCAGTAGACCCTTTTGTCCAATCAGCTTTACTTGCAAATGTTCATTGCAATGAGTCATTGGTCTGGCTCAAGGCCTTTGGCTTCTGGCCCACCATCATCAATGGATTCTCACCAAAACTCCTGTTGGATATCCTGTGGCTGCCCCCAGTCATGGAGATCCTGCGGGTATCACTCCACAGCACCAGTCCCTTCACGAACTCCAGCAGGTCCTACATGGGGTAGATGTAAGGGTGGGCCTAGGTGGGAGTTGAGCTGGTCAGTGCAGGTCACTGGGGCTGCCCCTCTCAGACCA
The DNA here is from genome assembly GCF_000317375.1 of Microtus ochrogaster. Classification (NCBI taxonomy): domain Eukaryota; kingdom Metazoa; phylum Chordata; class Mammalia; order Rodentia; family Cricetidae; genus Microtus; species Microtus ochrogaster. The sequence goes on from NC_022012.1 coordinate 61,967,898, forward strand.
GGGGTGAAGCCAGCAGCCCTATGTCCATGTCATTGAGTCAGTACTCCCTCTCCCATGGTTAGGGGTGGAGCTGTCCCTCCTGAGTTGGGGATGGGGCTCTCAGCTCTCTTGCTGCAGTGTCCAGCAAGAGACAGGGCCCAGCTATTCCAGGGTCAGCAAAGGGTGGGGCCAGCTCAGCATGAACCTCTGATTCCTATGGCCTCCTGAGGTGACATGGGCCGCAGATATCAACACAGACCCTAGCTGCAGCAGGACCACAGACTTGGATATGGCCCTTGACAGCAGCTTGGGCCTAGATGATATCCTGGTTCTGAGTAGAAGAACAGGCCACTCAGATCAGAATGGCTCTGGTGGTGTCATGGCCCCCGGACATCAATAAGGCTGAAGGTTTTGACCTTGATCCTGGCCTTCTGTGTAAATTTTTGTGGCAACATGGGTCTCAGACTTCAACACAGACCCTGGCTTCAGGAAGACCACAGACCCAGATGTGGTCCTTGGCAGCACCTGGGTCTTGATGTCACCATTGCCCCAAGTGGCAATGTAGGCTACTAATCTAGGCATGGCCCCAGCAGCAATGTGGCCCTCAGACAGTAACATGGCCCCAGACCTCAGGCTTTTAATGGTAATAGGAACCTTGGACATCAATGCTGAACCTGGCTGCAGTAGGGCCATGGGCCCAGACGTGGTCCTCAGCTGCAGGTCTGGCCCAGACATCACCATGGCATTGGGAAGCAGCACAGGCCACTCAGATCTGCATGGCCCTGGCTGCAGCATGTCTCTTGGCCACCAACATGAACTCAGGTGACTGACCTGATCTTGGGCATCCACACAGCCCTCTGTGGCAACATGGGCCACAGACTTCAACATAGACCCCGACTGTGGCAGAACCATGAACCCAGACATGATCCTTGGCAGCAGCCCAGGACTGGATGACACTATAGCCCTGGTTGGTAGAACAGGCCACTCAGATCTGTATGGTTCTGGCTGCAGCATGGCCCCCAGACTCCAACAAGACCATAGATTACACCCCAGACCCAGGCCTCCGTGTGACCCCTGGTGGCAACATGAGTGGATCACGGACTTCAACACAGACCACAGCTGCAGCAGGACCATAAACCCAGACATGGCTCTCGGCAGTTGCTGGGGTCTGGATGTCACCGTGGCCCCAGGTGGCAGCACAGGACAGCAGCAGATTGGCATGGCCCCAGTGACAGCATGGCTCTCAGACACCAACATGGCCTCAGGTGGTGGCCCAGAGCCCAGGAATCTGTGTGGTCCTCATGACAATCGGAACCACAGACATCAACATAGACCCAGGCTGCAGTAGGGCCGTGGAAATACTTTTTCTTTTACCCATGGATAAGTGTAACTCACTCCCAGCAGAGAAGTTTCTCTGTAGCAGAGACCATTACAGAAAACTAGAACTGGTCAAAATAAAGAGAATGAATATGGGTGCCCAGTCCCAGTGGAGAGATCCCTGCTGCAGGCCCTGCATTTGTGGCTCAGGGAACAGTGCAGAAGAGGGGCAGGGCTATAAGAGTCAGAGGACCAGGAAACCTGCTGTGTGTGTGTGTGTGTGTGTGTGTGTGTGTGTGTGTGTGTGTGTGTGTGTGTGTGTGTTTTGTAGGGTATCCACCCGAGAAGACCACTGGGACACAGGTTTAAGCCAAGAAAAGTATGTATTGGCTGGTCAGAGACTGCCCTGGGTGTTTAGGATCCAACCCTTTCTCAAGGTGAGCTTTTAACCACCAAAACCATATTCCGGGTTTTTATGAACAAGCTTCTTGTTAACAACCTGTTTTAACAGGTTTCTCGTTCAGTTAACAAAACAGTTGGCTAGAATTGAAACTATAGGAGCCCAAAAGCAGGGTTAGTTATTTGGAGATTTCTCCAGAACTATGGACTTTGATGGTTTTGGTCTTTGTTTTAGTTTTGGCAGGTGGTGCTGTCTACCTGCTGAGTTTTGGGCCCTGCATGGTACTTCCATCATGGAGTCAGTTTTGCAGTCTCTGCAACAGCACAGCCAGCAGAGCGCCAGTCCTCAAGAGGAAAGAAAGAAGTCTGGTTCAACATGACCCAGTACCCCGTGTCGTTTCAAATTTCGAGAGTTTGACCCATGTAGTTTATTTCAGACATATTTAAGTACAGCACAATTTGGGAAAAAAGTTTCCAGTTAATAATTAACTCAGTCCTGTGTGTGCAATAAAGCTCAAGACATGACTACGTCAAAACTTTTTATAAAACTACATGTGACATCTTCCATAAAGATGGGTTCTATAGATCGACCGAGAAAAACAAGTTCATGATAAGGGGCTGAGGGAGGATCTGGTGTGGTCTTGGTCATCCAGATAGAATAAAGGCGATCTGAGCAATGGCAGTATCAATAGACATTCTAGAAATCTCAGAGCCTCAACCCTGGACAAAGAACTACAGGCAACAAACTGTTGTGGACTTTGAGAACACCAAAAGACCACCTGGACTCTATCGAGATTTTAATCAGCTGAATTTTATTTAAATTGCAACTGACCACAGTTTCCTTGATCGGATTTGGGACTTTGGTCCTGCCTGGTACAGGGAGGCGGCAGCAGTGTTGGGGGTGGAGGGTGGGGGGAGGATTAGGGGGTGTTTAAAGGCAAAAGCCACAATTCATTCCTAGGATTGTGGTTCCTGCACACATTCATTTCCACTGATGTGAGAGAACTCCCCAGGTCTCTTGCCTCCCTGGAATTTCTGGAATGTTTTAACAGATTCCAGTTGCTGACAGGACTAAGCTCCAGGATGGTTGCTCGGATCGTTAGAGTAATTTCAGCTGCTACATAACGACTGCTGGGAGGGAGAATTAGTCTTCCCTGGTGAATCAGCCAGTGCCAATACACCGAACTTACACACATACAAGCAACGCTAAATAGACCCAGCAGGTTCTATTTATAGATTTATGCATCAAGTTTTTCATGGTGGGAATATAGAAAATTTGGAA
>NC_022012.1:61971013-61980484 GCF_000317375.1 Microtus ochrogaster
CATATGCAAAGTTTTAAGAAGTCAGATCTGGTAGTGCTCACAGGTTAAAAGCCAGGGAAGGCTACAGAGTAAGTTCAAGGCCAGTCTGGGTGACTTAGTAAAACCCTATCTCAAAATAACAAGTTAAAAGAGATCTGGGGCTATAGCTCTAGGACAGGGTTTGCCTGACATTGAGGTGGCTGAAGCTTCACTTCCCAGTACTGAATGTGTAAGAAATAGGTGCAGGGTCTCAAGACAATGACCACGTAGTCTAAAGCGTCGGGCAAGGCAAAAGTTTTATTTCTTAACAAGGGTAAAGAGTTGTGCCAAATCAGGCAGGCAAGCACATCCAACAAGGGCCCTGCTCAACTTTTACTGCTGATGCAGAGGGATCCTGTGCCTCCAGCTGGGTGGCCAGAGCTGGGGCTCACTTTCTTATGTAATGGCCAGCTTTAAAGTCATGCAGTTGGTCATTACAATACAGTTTGGAGTAGAAAAACGAAACCGTGAGCACGTAGCGTCTTTAAAAAATGAAGAAATTAGTTGAGTTTTGTCTTATTCAATCTTTGATTTAAAAAAAAAAAACTGCAGTTATACGTAGGAAGTGGTCTCCTGTGCCCATGTGTTGTAGAGTACTTCCCACTTTCTCTTCTATCAGGTTCAGTGTGTTCAGACTGATATTGAGGTCTTTAATCCATTTGGACTTGAGTTTTGTGCATGGTGATAGATATGGATCTATTTTCATTCTTCTACAGATTGACATCCAGTTTTGCCAGCACAATTTGTTGAAGATGCTCTCTTTTTTCCATTGTATACTTTTAGCTCTATTGGGAACTCACCAAGGCCAGCTGGCCTGGGTCTGAAAAAGCCGGACTCGCTGAACATAGTGGACAATGAGGACTACTGAGAACTCAAGAACAATGGCAATGGGTTTTTCATCCTACTGCACGTACTGGCTTTGTGGGAGCCTAGGCAGTTTGGATGCTCACCTTACTAGACCTGGATGGAGGTGGGTGGTCCTTGGACTTCCCACAGGTCAGGGAACCCTGATTGCTCTTTGGGCTGATGAGGGAGGGGGACTTGATTGGGGGAAGGGGAGGGAAATGGGAGGCGGTGGCGGGGAGGAGGCAGAAATCTTTAATAAATAAATAAATTTAAAAAAAAACAAAAAAACTGCAGTACATTTTGTTTATACCCACAATTTTCTAGTCTTTTGCAATATACTTTCATTTGTTTATTCAAACTAAATTAACATTTTTGATTTTCCTATCCTGTGAACTCCATCAGTTGTATATGATAAGACATAGACATGGTGGCTGTTGTTGCTGTTTTCATTAGCTGTTGGATTAACTCTTGTGTGCACAGGATCACATAACATACGACTGCAATCATGACCCCTGTGATAGAGCAGGTGAGATCAGAACTGAGGTCATTCATTACTCATTTCCACTAAGCCATCATTCTGTAGGATTGGAAGGCTCATTCATTCCTTTGCACTTGTTCCACCAGGACCCGTGGGGTGGGAACAGAACTGCAGCACCTCCCGCCAGGCGTAGTTCACACACCCACCTTGCCCATTAAATTAATATCAAGTGAGAGCCTGTTCTCCCAGGCCATTTGGCTGGTAGCACCCAGCTGGCTAGATACTTGTTTGAGGGCATTTATGCTATAATTGGTAAATCTTCGTTGATTATTCTACATTGTTATTTATTGTTAACTATCAAAATGCAGTCAATTTGAATTCTGCAGCTATTTGGTTGCTAGCCTTAGAGTTGTTTGGAACTCCTCTAGAGACCCCTGTAGAGTCAGTGTAGAAGTTGAAAGACCTGGCTGGGTATTGACCTCTTCCGCCTTGAGGTTAGTTTCGCTAAGAGGAGACTTGAAGACTGCAGGCAGTTGAGCAGACCCTCAGTCACACATGTAGAGGTCAGAGCGTGTTTGGTGCCTTTTTCTCTTTCTCTCTTCCTTTGCTATTTCTTTGAGAGGGTCTCTCACTGAGCAGGAAGTACAACATTTTGGCTAGGTTGACCGGCCAGTGAGCTCCTCGGGGTCTACCTGTCTCCATCCCACAACCCTAGAGTCATGGCTGAAGGCTGGGAATTCAAACTCAAGCCCCACATGCTGGCAGAGTGGGTGTTCCCAGTCACCCAGCCATCTCCCTAGTCCTAGAGCCTCTTAAAACTCTTGAAGCTTCATTTATCTGATTTGCTCTAACTCATGAGAGTGAGTTAAAGTGAAACTGTAGTCTTACAATATGTCTTAAGGCTGGCTACCAATGCCGATGGAATAGTTTGCCTGAGGAATTAGATGAGCTCACTGTCAGAAATCTTGATTGTCTCTTGTCCAAGCTCTAAAGTTGAAGTTGTTGAGGTTGTATTTCTAGTAGGAACTGAATGACAGATTGACCAACTGTCTCGGGGTTTACTCTGTCACCCCTACTATGGCATTAGTCAATCTTTGCTTACGAGCAAATACTATTTGCTGACTTTGGGTTCAACAACAGATCACTGTTAAAACACAAGACATGACTGCCGACTTACACTTCCTGCTTCTTTCTCAGACACCCATTCTTTCTATGCAGTGGCCCTAAGGGAAACCTTCTAGAAAGTGACAGTCACAGTCCTTGGCTGGATAACCTGGCAGATACACATCAGTTGACTCTACATCATCTCTTATCTGCCGTTCTGCCACTGGTGTCATTTCTGTGCGACCGTGTCAATCAGGCACTCCTAACTCACACAGAATCTGGATGGCTATGCCACACACACTCTTTCTAGCTCTGTCTCTACCCCTTTGAGAGGATAACTGCCAGCACGACCTCAGAATGCAAACCCTGCTTGTGTGCTTCTCTTGAATGGCTGAACACTCTTTTGCCTTGGTGTGATTTTTCAGATTTAAATCAGGGAATGCCCCGTCTTGTGCTTAACTTTCCAACCACTATTTCTCAACATGTTCGACCAGCTAGCCAATTTGATTTCTTTATTTCTTTTTCAGTGATCATTGGTTTTAATAATGTATTTTTACTAAAGAATGTAAAAATGATCATTATATCATCGTGTTACTACATAAAAGTGAGATTTTTTTCTTTTCTTTCTTTTTTTTTTTTTTTTGGATTTTTGAGACAGGGTTACTCTGTAGTTTTGGTGCCGGTCCCGGAACTAGCTCTTGTAGACTAGGCTGGCCTCAAACTCACAGAGATCCACCTGCCTCTGCCTCTCCCGAGTGCTGGGATTAAAGGTGTGTGCCACCACCGCCTGGCTTACTACATAAAAGTGAATGAGACATTTCACTGGTTTCGTATGAAACCCGTTTAGCCATCATTTTTAAGTGCCAAGAACCACAAGTGGCTTAGTGGTTACCATGTGGGCCACGGTAATTCTTTACCCTTCTGTGTCATCCAGTATTGCAGTTAGAGAATCCGCTTCTCCATTTCAAGAAATACACATTCCCGAAACTTCTACGTTTCTGAAGCAAAGTCCAGTGTTTTGAAGGCAAGAAGGCGCTGAACTTTTGACCCCATTGTTACTTTCATTTTGTCAGATAGAACGTCACTTGAACCTGCTACGATTAATTGATGTTCTGAAGCACTTAGCCTTCAAAGGTCTGGAAAGCACAGAAATATGAGAGCAGGCATCAGAAAAATTTAAAAATATACACCCAGTTTAAGACCAGTAAGTAAGTAAATAAGTAAGTTAAGACCAGTAAAGTAAGACCTTATCTCAACCACACCCCCAAATCCATCCACATCAGTAGGAGTTCTTAATGCTGGATAATTCTCTTTTTATTTCCAATAGCATGCAGTCTAGTCTACTTTGTAATTTATAGCAATCATGTAAATAGTACCAAATTTCTTTCTTCATCTTTATAATTTTAGTTTTGAATTGTCTGTGTCAAGATTCACATTTTTAATTTCTCACACGGTCTTGAAAAATATTCCTTTCTATAAGAACTTCTCATCTTTATATTACTCGGTTATTTTACCTGGAATTGTCTAGTGTGCACTGAAAGGTTCTAATTTTATAACCAAACACAGTAGGTTCTCGTCTTTGTTGATGGAGTCCAATAAATACAACCAAGGGAAGGGATAAGGGAGTGATGAAAAGTTTGCCACTTGTAGCAAGTGAAGAGAGTCCTGGAGATAGTACTCAAAGCAGTGATTCACCAAGGAAAGCAGGAGTTTTCATATATATTTATATATGTGTGTATATAAATTTCATATATATTTATATATATGTATATATATATACATATATAGAGGATGGATCATCACCTATAGTAGTGGGCACATTGCTGAGCATGCTTCCTTTGTTGTTGTTGTTTTTAAAGACATGTTAGTGAAGTCTGAGGTCCATTCTGCTTGCCTCTCCACTAAATCAAGAAACAGTAATTAGTGGAAAGGAATTGTTAATCAAAGCTATTCCTGAGGAAGACAGAGGAGTCCATCTCTGGGCTGTAGTGTACAAAAGGGTTCATTGGAAAACAAAGGGGAAGTACGGAAAAACAAGAGGTGGGTCATCCATGTGCCAGGCACAAGTATTCACCACTCTGCTTCCTGACTGCGGACGGAATGTGTCCAGCTGCCTCTGGCTCCTGCTGTGAGCTTTCCCTGACGTGATGGTCTGTGTATCTTTGAACCGTAAACCAAACTAAACCTTTCCCTTAGTTGCTTCTTGCCAGGTATTTTGCTAAGGCAACAAAGAAAAATAACTAGTGAAGTATTCAGCTCCTTTCCAAGATTTCCTTTAGGGAAACTACAGCTGAGCTCACAGAAGCAAGTGGATGGGAAGCGTCTGTCTAAGCTCTGGCTTGACTCGGTAGTCACTGCAATAGAGACTGGAAGTAGAGGAAATGAAGTAACACTAGAATATTAAAGTGGGCGGATGACAGGTTTTTTTTTTTCCCCTGCATTCTAAGTTATAGGTGACTATTCAGTAGACAGTTGAAGAAATGAACCCGGAACTAGGGGGTCAAGGTTCAGGGAAAATTAGTGATCAATGCCACAGCTTCTTAAACTGTGGACGGCTATCCCATTGAGGTCTCTTATCTCAACTGAATGTGGAAAACTTGACATCCGTAAAAGGCTTCCAAATGTCCAATGACCAAAGGTTAATTTAAAGACAAATGTGTAAGTAATGTTTCGGGCAGTGCTTGCCCATATTGCGTTACGTATATATAATAATTCCATGATAGCCTTGGCTTTGAACACAGATTATAGGCACTTTGTACGGCACATGCCGCCACATTACATAATGTCAATAAATGCTGCCTAAAACACTTTGGCTCCAATGTAAGACTATTGTAGTTTATGAACTGTAGGATATTTTTTACTGTACATAGAAATTTGTTTGCTTTTACAGAAACGCAATGGTTTATTTATAGAAAATAAAGACAATATTTCCAATTGTTATTCTTCCACAAGTATCGAGGAGGGCATCTTTGGAATGTATTGCACAGGAATATTTGATTTTAAAAGTTGCCATTTGACAATTAGCTTTTTTTAATTTTTTCAAGAGGTTATGGATTTGAAGGAGAGCAGGAAGGGGTACACAGGAAAGCGATGGGAGAAATGTCTTAATTAAACTAGAATCTCAAAAATTATTTAAAAGGAGGGAAAAGCATGAGTAACAGAGACAAAATTTACTGTTTAAGTTGCTGACTTGAATTCCATAAAAAAAAAATTCCATAACTGTTGGCTTGAGATCAACTGGGAATTTCCAATAATTTCTGAAACAGTCCTAGAACAACAGATTCTGCCATCTTGGACTATGTATTTAGGCAAGCAGCATTCTCAGAGATGATGATTATAAAATCAAAATATCAGTCAACCCTGAAAAATGCTGGAGATGCTGTGTATCTGGCAGTATCAAATATTCAGCGAGATTAAATTTTATGTAAAAATAAATAAGCATATCCTTCCTTCTTATTAATGTACAAATTTTCTTTCATCTTTAACAAGTATTCAAATTGTATGCATAGCAAAAATTATTTTTAAATTAATTTCAAGTTGGGTGGGGGTGGTGGAGCACACTTTAATCCCAGCACTCAGGAGGCAGAGGCAGGAGGATCTCTGTGAGTTTGAGGCCAGCCTGGGCTACATAGTGAGTTCCAGTACAGCCAAGGCTTCAGAGAAACCCTGTCTTGAAAAAAACATTTCTCTAATCCCTTTGGACTTACAAATTCCCATCAGAACATCCCCTTAAGCTCTGTTTATAACATTCTAAATTCTTCCACACCCTTTCTCTAAACGAGTTCCAAAGGTCTAAGGACCAGTTGGTCATTTGTCCTAGAAATAACCCTGCTCTTGGTATCAGTCTTCTATATTAGTTCCCTTTCTCATTACTACAAAACAATAGCTGATCAAAAGCAATTTAAGGGAGGAGAGGTTTATAATGACTTATCATCTGAGATAATATATTCCGTCATGGTTGGAAAGGTATGGTGACAGATGCACAAGGCTGGCTGGTCACGCTGCCGCAACAGAAGGCTGAGAAGAAGGAGGAAGTGGTGTTGGGATAGAAAACCTTAAGATAACCCAGCCCCTAGTAACCCTGACTCTAAAAGGTTCTGCCACCTTCCCAGACAGCGCCATCATCTGGTGACCAGTACGTATGTGTTTATGAGGTATTCAAACACCCTTTCCTTCTGTTTCTCTTTTCTCCTCAGGATTCCCATCAGACATACAGGTCACCAAGGCTATCTTCATTAGCAGTACTTTTCTTCTTTTGTTCTTCAGATGGGAAGGAGTCTCCGTCTATTTGGGCTACTGTAGTATGCCTCAGACTTTAACTTATAAACAGTAGAATTTTATTTTTCATAATTCTGTAGGCTGGAAGCCCAAGATTTAATTACAAGCAGATTTGATATCTTCTGGAAGCTTTCTTTTTGATGGCTGGCACCTTCGGTGTGTCTTCAAAACGTGGAAGGAGACAGGATTCCCTCATCTCCTCGCAGACAAAGGGCCTGGTCTTATCCACATAGATAGACTCTGTATGACCAAGTTATCTGACATAAAACATACCATTTAATAGTCTCATTCTGGGGGGTTAGATTTCAACATGTGAATGGGACTATTGACTTTTATTATGCAATCCCCAGCCTGGCTGAGGAATATTTGCTCTCAGATAACATAGTTTTTAGTCACAGAATTTCCATTTGGCTGTTTTGCTTCGTGCTTTCTATTGTGAGCTGGGATCTGTCCCTGTTACTGTATTATGCGAAGTCCTCACGTGATTTTAGGGTTGCTGTGAGTTAACTTCTGTCACTGTGACAAAATACACGTGGTAACAACTGTAAGGAGGGGACATTTGTGCTGGCTCATAGTTTTGGAGATGTCGTTCTGTGGCGCCTCCTTGTTTTTGGCCTCGAATCAAGATGGAGAATTGCAGAAGGATCACATAGCGGAACTGTCCTGTTTATCATTACATGTCTGGGAGCAGAGAAAAGATGGGGAGTGGGTCCCAATTCCTCTTCAGAGGCATGCTTCCAGCAACTTAACTTTCTTCCACTAGACCTCACCTCTCAAAGGCTGAACGGCCTCTCACCAGCAACAGGCTAGTGACACAGCCTTTAGAATTGCCTTTCTGGATAGTGAAACCCTAGGCATCAGCGGGCCGATTTTATGTCTTGCTTGTCAATCTGAACATTGGGGTCACTTGAGTAAGAAGGTTTTCCTCCCACACAGCTGCACTCATTCATCCGTCCGGCTGCGTTCATGTTGCTCAATGAGAGAACTTCGTGGTTGTGAAAGAGATCATATGACTGACAAACTTCAAATATTTGCTCTCTAGAGAAACTTCGTCAATCTTCCCTGTAAAGAATACCCTACAACTGAGGGCATAAGTCTTCCTTCTGTCACTTGGCTTTTTGCCAAATCAATTACTGTAGGTAAAAGGAAGTCAGTTTCTATTTATTAAGGTGATGGGAAAAAAATAGCTCAAAGGCATTCGCCAATCTCCAAGGCCAGCGAGGAACTTGGCAGCAAGGTTTTTCAGGGAGCCTTCTGCTGGACCCCAGCCTTCACGACCATACACTCTTTAGGGTGTTTGCGGTCATTCGAGCCAGCTTAGATGTATCTTGGCCATAGCTCTGTAGGACTGCAGTGGTCAGCTTTGGCAGTGCCCCCGTGGTATTGACTGTATATGTACACAGAGTGAAAGAGCTGTGGGGGCATGGCTTGCTCTTCCTGAATTTTAAATAATGCTCTAGACAGTGTTAGGGCCTAGGCAGATTTGTTGCAGAGGCAGGATTAAAGCAGTGCATAATGGAGCCACGAGAGTGTGGCTACTTCCAACTGTAGCGTTACCAGCACGCATGGCCGGCTGGAGAGAGAGGCAGGCATGAGACTCCAATCTGTGAAAGCTGTTGAAGGGCCTGGGCTAAGTAAAGCCACGAGTGTGGGGGCTACCTGAGGCTCTGGGGACCCTACGGTGTGTCCAAGAGGCAGCATAGTGAGGCACAGAACACCGTTCTCCAGCATGCATACTCACTGCTGTGTGGGCACTTTATTTGAATCAGTTACTTCTTTCCTCTTTCACGGTTCTGCTTTTGGGGGATGAAGTTGTTCCTGTGCCTGCCCCAGCACTGTGTTTTGGAAGCATGTAACTTGTTAGTTCACAGACTTCAAGCTTGAGAGGAATTTACCTTAGCATAATTCCGCCCCTGGAATCTCACTCAGAATCTATTCCGATGAAACTCTGGACTCTGGACTTTTGAGTTAGTGCTGAACTGAGTTAATGTTTTGAGGTTACTGAGGTAGAGTGAATATTTTTGCATGTAGGAATGACACTCATTTGGGGGACAACATTAAAGTGCCAGGATTTGAAATGGTCTGTTTCAGTTCATGTGTTGGGAACTTGATTGCCAAGACCATAGTGGAGCGGGGAGTGATTTTGAAGAGGCGATGAGGCTGGAGGGTTCAGTCCACTTAAACAGATTGGTGCTGTTTCTTGTGGGAGGAGATACTTATCTGAGCAATGGACTGCAGACAGAAGGCGAATTCAGGGTCTCTTTCTCTCTCTCTTTCCCTACCTTCGTTTCATGCTCTCTCATCCTTCTACTTTCTGCCATGAAATGAGTAAGCAAAGAGGCTTTCCTCACCAGCCAGATGCAAGGATACTCCTCCTTAGAATTGTCCCATCAACAGAACTGTAAAAACATTTTTATTTTAAATCCATCTACCCACTTACCTGTCCATCTATCCACCCACCCACCCATACATTTACCCACCCACCCATCTATCTACCCCCATCCATCTATCCATCCATCCATCCATCCACCCACCTTCCATCCATCCACCCCCATCCATCTATCCATCTATCCCTCCCTCCATCCATTCATCCACCCATCCATCCATCCACCCATCCATCCATCCACCCACCCATCTATCTACCCCCATCCATCTATCCATCCATCCATCCACCCACCTTCCATCCATCCACCCCATCCATCCATCCATCCATCCATCCATCCATCCATCCATCCACCCCATCCATC
>NC_022012.1:61980586-62004398 GCF_000317375.1 Microtus ochrogaster
CACCCACCCATCCATCCATCCATTTATCCATTCATCATACACTCCTTGATATTCTGTTATAGCAGCACAGAATAAATAAAGATGCCTAGTAAGCCAGGGACATCAACAGTTTTTTTTTAATTAGTATCACCAAATCATTCAATCAGATTTGGGTTTACATTTTTTGCTGAGGTATCAGCCCCTCCTTGTGGAATTAAATACAAAGAATGGTTGATAAAAACACAGTGCCATGGAATCAGAATAGTGTGGGACTTTTGATTAGAACAGGATTTTTCAGAAACAGGACTAATTAGGCCATGTGTTATTCTTTTCAGGATTTTGGGTAGATGTTTTGAAGACCCTCTCACAGTTACTGTCTTGTGTCGTCTGGGACCTTTAGGGCAGATGTGGGATGGGGAGACAGAAAGGAATAGGCATGCCTAGCTGTGATCTAGTGATTTCCACTATAGACAGCTCACTTGCTTCTCCTCGGGCCTGTCCCTCCTGGAAATGTACATTAGCACTCTTCTATCTGTACAAAATTCACCTTCAAACTAATTTGGTCAGCATTCGATTCAATTTCTGAATAGCAGACAGCATAAGAGCAAAGTTCCAGGTGTTTTGTTGTTGTTTAGTTTATGAGTCAAAGTCTTGCTGTGTACCCCAGGCTGACCACATTCCTTTATACTCTTCTATCAAGTTCTGAGGTTACAGTTGCTCACATCATGCCTGGCCCTGCTGGTTTTGATGTAACATTTATTCCTGTGGTTTGGGTGGCTCTGTTCTGTTGGACCTATTCTGGTAATTAGCAGAAGAAAGGAGGCTGGAGGTAGGGTACCTGAGCGCTTGTGGGTAGATCCTTTTTGAAAATTGTCTTTTATTTTTTGAGATTATAATATAAATACATCGTTTTCCCCTTCCCACTAATGCTACCATACATGTCCTCTTGCTCTCTTTCAAATTCATGGTGTCATTTACTATTAATTGTTGTTGTATCCGTATAAGTATATAGATATTTATTCCTAAATGCACACGACCTGCTCAGTCTGTATATGTTACTTGTCTGTGTGTTTCCAGGATGACAACTTGGTATTGGACCACCAACTGGTGCAGTTCCCTGGGGAAGACTGTTTCTCCTAGTGGGTGGACCCTATTCACAGTTCCCTCTGGAAAAGGAATGGGTATAATTAAGGACATTTGGATAAAAGCCAAGTTCGTCAGGCTGAACAGAGGCTGAGGTTAGGGGCAGATTACTGTCTCTTTTAGGGTCAGGCCTGGGTTGTGGCATGAAAATAAATGACAGACTCTGCCACTCAGGACTTACCTCCACGTGGCTGCTGCTGTCCATCTTCCTCGAAACTCGGGGGCTGGATGGCAGTAGCTGAATGTGGTTTGGTTGGTAGAGCCTGGCAAGACTAGGCTAATATGACAAGAAAACAACTTCAAAACATGTGCTTGTGTTCGCCAACTGCTAGGTAACACACTTCTCAACACTTCATGACAGTGCCCCTCTTCCCACAGCTCTGTGAAATTAAGCAATTTTGTTTTATTTTATAATGCAGATAATTAAAGGTCAACTAAGTTAGATTCAGGTTGATAAGTGACAGAAGGGGTTTGAATCCAAAGTTAAAAAGCGGCTTAATTTTGTATCTGACAGTCCTCCCATAAGGATCAATAAATAAAAGCCTCCACCAAGAAAGGGCATTCACCTTGTATCTTATACTGCAGACACCTACCCACGCTCAGAGCTGCAGTCGCCTAGGAACTCTAGTTACAATATAACTGTCATTCACTTCAATTGGAAGAGCTTCCAGATCACCTAATTCAAAACAGCTGAAGTTTCTGTGTATTCATATTGCATGCTCATGCACATACCCATGTACACTCCCTAGGGATTAAGCAGGGCCTTTGACACGCTAGAAAAGCGTTCTGTCACAGAGCTGCATCCTTGTCTGAGGCATGACTCTTAACTGATTTCAGACTCTATAGCAGAGGAGTGTCCAGTACAGTTTTCACATGTATTAACTAGTTCAAAGACTGGTTATCAACTTTATTGCATCTCTGAGAACTTTCAATCAAATTCCTCTTTCCATGTCACATTGATCCATCTCATATGTGCTCACAAGAAACTTTTTGAGTGAATTCCCTCTAGAGACAAGATCACACCGAGTCCCTGTTTAATATATTACCAATTCCCAGAATCTTGCAGCCTAATGAGAATTCTTGTTACTTTTTCCAGAGTAAGTAGGATTAAAAAGGCTAGAATCTTTCTGGGCTGGGGATGATCATGCATGTCTGTCTATAATCTCAGCAACTGAAAGGCGAAGGTGGGGATTGAAAATTCGAAGCCAGCTTCGGCTGTATAATAGTAGAACCCTGTCTCAAAAAGCATGAATAAATAAATAATTTTAAGTTGCCTGATTGTTGGTGGCAATGTTAAAGATGCGTCTGGCCATAAGTTCTCTGGTTTAGAAACCCATTTATTGATTAACAAAATAAGTTCTTGACTTTTTCAGAGTTGCTCTAATTCCGACCCAAGGATGAAGATCTTAAGTGTTTTAAGGAGGGGACCGAAGAAAAGAAAATGAGGGGGGAAAAGAGGCTGATAGTTTTTGTTCTATCAAGTCAGTGAGAAGAGAAATTAATTTGATTAAAATACACATGCTAATACAAATGAGCTTACATCAATAAACATGCCTGTGCCACAGAAATAGTGATTGATGTGCCCATTCCATTCACTTTGACCTAGACCTTTAAAGAAAGTTAATGATTCTCAGCCTCCATTGTATTTTTTTCTATTTGTGTGAGTGTGTGTGTGTGTGTGTGTGTGTGTGTGTGTGTGCGTGCATGTGTGTATCTGTATGTGCATGTGATTGTGGATATATGATGTGGGATTCCCGTCTGTATGCTGTGAATATGTTTTATTTCCATTGGTTAACAAAGAAACTGCTTTGGGCCTATGGCAGCACAGCATATAGCAAGGCAGGAATTCCAAGCAGAGATAGAGGAGACTAGAAGGCAGAGTCACAAAGACACCATGTAGCTGCCAAAGGAGACGGATGCGGGGAGTTTACCCGGTAAGCCACAGTCTTGTGGTGATACACAGATTAATAGACATAATTTAAGATGTAAGAGTTAGTTAATAAGAATCCTAAGCTAATAGGTCAATCAGAGTTTTAATTAATACAGTTTCTCTGGGACTATTTTGGGTCTGGGCGGCTGGGAAACGAACGAACAGTCTCTATCTACAAAAGATGTATGTGTGTGAAGTGTTTACGTGCATATGTGTGTAGGTATGCATGCCTGTGACAGCAGATACTAGAAGGGGGTGTAAGACATTCCCCCCATCATTCTCCACTGTAGTCCTCTAAGACAGGGTCTCTCGCTGAACCTAGGACTTGTGTTTTTCAACTGTGGTGGCAGCCAGCAAGCCCCAGCAATCCCACCTCTTGCCTTTCTTGGTGCTGAGGTTGTATCCATGCATAGGACCATAACCTTGCTTTTTTCATGAGTCTTGGGACCCAGACTCCAAGAGCTATGCTTCAGCAGTGCCTCATCGGCTGATCTGTCTCGCCAGCCTGTAATTTATTTTTTAACCGACATGTAATAAATACTCTAAGCTCTTTGTTTGTATCTCAAAGTCTTCTCTATTTTGTGTATTGTAAAATGTGGTTCACCATTGCGCTATATAGCATTAGAACTACCTCCCCTTTTGGGTACCCGTTGTCCATCATTCCACGGCAATCTTTCCCTTTGTAGTCTCTAATCTGTTATCTACCCTCTACCTCTAGGCCATCAACTTCAGTTTTCATGAATGAGTGAGACTGTAAAACATTTGCGTATGTCCTTGGTACATCTTAGTGACATTTACTTGGACTGATTTTCCTGCTCTGCTGGGAACGGTTTGCATCACGAGGACACTTACCTTCTTGTGCCTTTTAGCAGACACTGAAATGATGGATGGACGAATGAGCAAGCTGGGGGGGTGGACCATTGGTGCTGAGCTCTCTGGTTGGAAGAACAGTGCATGATGGCATCTGTCTCGTTAGCTGCCCACATTTGAACTAACCCTGTTGTTGGTGTGCTGTGGAGTCAGTTCCTGCTCTCCCTGTCAGCTCAGTGCTTTGAGGACTGGAGCTGAGGGCTGTTGAGGATTTTCCTGTTCTTTGTCTTTTCTCTGCTACGTGTCATCTGTTTCTCTATAGTTTCAATAACTTCTCCCTTTAGATTTTAGGAAGCGAAGCTGCTAATAGAAAGGTTAAATTAAATAAAATGATCTGTTAATTTGACATAGTCCCCACAGTACTCGCAAAGATGTATCCACATTAGAAATATTTCATCACGAATTTAGGTTAGTGTTCTCAGGAACAGCTCTGAACCAATCGTTTGTAGACAGATCCCCCAGCTGCTTAGCTCTTGATCGGACCTACCCTGAGGTTTTTTAGATTTCCCTGGTAGGATTACATATTAGGATTGTTCAAACACATCAGTATTTTTCTTTTTATACAAGCAATTTCAGTCTAGATATAGTTCTTTGGCCTGTGAGTCTGTCTTTCCCCATGTTTCCCAGAGGGACCCATTTCCACTCTCTAATTTGGCCTCTCTCCCCTGACCTTGACTGTTGGAACCAGAGCAAATGTTTTCCGACAGTGTGAATCTGCAAACACAGTGTTGACAGTGTGAGGGTAGTGTCTAGACCAGTGCTGACTGTTGAGAAGATCCTATCTTCTGTTTGACAAATTCAACCAAAACCTGCTCCCCGGCATCTACTGTGTTCATATGACGTCACCCGTTACTGTCTGCTTCACAAGCAAATAGCAGCACTGTTATTTCAAAGTGAGTTAAGAAGAAAACGCCGTTTCCCAAGCCAAGGCTTCTGATGTCTAGACAAAAGGAGAGAGGAGAGCATGAGATATGGCATAGAAGTAGGTGATATGGAAAACAAAAGTCAAGCCTCTTGGTCTCCAGGCAACATGGAGAGTAGCGTACTAGAAAGGACTAGAACTGTGCCTTGTTCTCTCAAAGGCTAATTGATTCTTTTAATTTTTTTCCTGGAGTCTTGAGACCAGAGTTCCATGATACAGCTCAGGCTAGCTTGAACTAACTAGGTGGTTCAGGTCTGGGTCAAAATTGTGATTCCTTTACTCCAACCTCTTGTGTGCTGGGCTTTCAAGTGTGCGATCCAATGTTTGGATTCTCTTCTTTTCTTTTTTTTTAATAGATGTTCATTGAGCATGTGCCGATTAATAGAGATGGGTTAAATTAAGATGTAAGAGCTAGCCAATAAGAAGCTAGAGCCAATAGGCCAAGCAATGATTTAATTAATACAGTTTCTGTGTGGTTATTTCGGGGCTGAACAGCCAGGAACAAACTAGCAGACTTCTACAACAGAAGAAGCTTCAAAATTAGATTACAATAAATTTAATTTATTGTTTAGATAAATCATTACAAATAAATTTATAGAATGATTCTGAATTAAAACTTATTTTCCTCAAAGTTCTCCAACAAGAATTTGATAGTGGAGCCTGTATGGCTGCTGTATTCATGGCTATGCATCTATTATTTCCCCACATTGATGATCATGTTGGATTTGTACAGGACTCCTGATTTTAATGTAGTGTGTAAAACACTGCTTCTGCGAACCAACATATAATAATAACTACTTTAGTTGTATGCACAGGATAGGCATGTTGAAATTACCCAGTTCTGTTACAGCTAGCAGTTATTAAAGCAGGTGGACAAGTGAAGAAATGCGGAGGTTAGCTTCCTGATGAGCAGTGTGCTTTATGATCCAGAAATAGAGAACAAATATTTAAAATAAGTAGTATCACATGTCAATTAATATACCCAATATTTACGTTTTTAGTATTTCCCATTTACTTTGACCTTTTGCTTGCAAAGCACATTAAACCACACATGTATGGATGAGGTTTCCTTTTGCCTCTAACTCAGTACAGCTTAGTGTGGCAGTACAAGGGGTATTCATGTGCCAGCGCTGATGAGTCTCAGAAGCCATTGAGGAAGACGACCAAAAGGCTGGGTTCCACATGATTCCATCAATCCGGCTCTAAAATAGGAAAGCTATACACTGAAAATAGATCCTGGGTTGCCCAGCTGACCTGGGGACACAGAAGGGACTGGTTGCATGGGACAAGGAAGGTATCGATGAATTAGAGACAGAGAGAGAGAATAAAAGTATTCCGTAGTTCATTGCAGTTGTGGCTAAACAAGTAGACACCTTCCCAAAGGGTTGATCACTTGCATCAGTCAGCATTTCTCTGTCTCTGCTATAGAATGAGCCTTAAAATTCTTAGAAAAGATGACTTTTTTTTATACATAGGAAACACAAATTTGGGGTAAAGATTCTAAGAGATTCCATCTAGTATGGCAGGCCCTGTAGAAACTGATCACCCTCTGAACCGCTTTGTGCTCTTGTCACTGAGTTCTCCACTTTGCTTTGTTTCTTATGGCTTCATTAGCTAACTTAAATCATGATTTGTGTAGTTAATATGTGGTTTCCTTGCAAAACAGACTCGATATTAATGAAACCTTCCAGAGTTACCCAACTGCACTTAGGGCAGGGTGTTTAAGACACAAAATTGCAAGTTTTCTCAAGGTTGGGTGTAAACTACCTATTGGCAGAATCTTGGCATGTGTTCTGTGTATTCAAAGGGCATGTCAGAACAAAGCTTCTCAGTTTTAGATGGTTTCACCCACATCTCAATTATGCTCATTCATCACCGTCTTGGCAAGCTGGCTGGATTTCTAAAACACATGTCATTCCTCTAAGACTTCATGTAGATTCCAAAATGTTAGTGTTTAGCAGTAGCAAACCTGATGGCAATTCCCTTCCCTTGGTGACCCATCTCGCCAGCTCTGAATACATGTTTCTGAACAACAAGCTCTCTTCTCTCACCATGGTTCTTGTGTGCATTAAATTGGAGGCGCGTTGATGCTGTGCTTTGGTGTGCTCTTTTATTTCCCTGACACTTGGCTCTGACATAGAAAGATTCAAAAGCAAAAAGCTGAAGTTAGGTTAGTTTATTTTGTTTTTGAGCCTTAAAATCATCTAACATAATCTCTACATACAATAGTGCTTGTATAAGATAATATGGATATTAAGCAAGACAAGAGATGAATCTTTTTGGCTACCGTGTAATAAACAGCCAATGTACTCATAGGTAATGAACTGTACTTTGTATAGTAGGAAGAGTGGAGACCTGTTCATGTACCCCCTTCCAACCTTGACATTCTGCAGGGACAAATGTTACCATGATGTCATACGAGTCCCTGAGAGTCCTGGGGCTAATTCTGGATTAGTACAAACCTGATATATATGAAATGTTTAAAGTTTAGAAAGAGTCCGAGGGGCTAATTTATATAAATGGCTTATGTCACTCAAATGTGGACACCTGTCAATTTAAACAGTCAGCCATTGATCATGTTCCCATTTCTCAAATCTTTGGGACCTGCTGTTTTTAACTTCATCCTGTCTTAACTCAAAGTTGTCTTGGTTACCCTAAGATTTTTCTCACATGGTTGTTCTTTAACTTCTGTAATATTTAACAATTGGCATGGTCAGAATGTCACGCAAGGCTGAGATCCTGCCAGGAAGCAAATCCAGGGTCTTGCCATCCTGATCCAGGGCTCTCTCTCCCCGCTCTGTAACCCCATCCACTCCTGTCAATCCTAGGCACCCTTTCCTTTTCAAAAGAGCCAGTTTTCTTCAGTGTGCCAAACAAAAATATATCTGCTTTAGCCTACTGGCTTGCAGCTAGAGATCATGTGACCCCGTGGTGCCCTGTGAGAGAGACCATAGACACGTGCCTTCCTAGCATGTGTTGAGCCCTGCCCATCTCCTGTTTTCTACGTAGCAGGAATCCGATTTAATACTTAAAGATAAATAGCTGTCTTGCACAAAAAGGAGGAAAGCACTAATATTCACCTTATTATAACCCTCATTCTGAGGATGGTGGATGCAGAAATGGGAAGTGACCTGTTGAGATCCATCAACTTTGGGTTGCCCTTGATTTCTTCTTCTTCTTTTTTTTAAATGAATCATTTTTGTCTTTTAAATTTTTTTATTTTTGTTTTATGTGCATTGGAGTTTTGTCATGGGTGGCCCGTCCCTTGGAACTGTTGTTACCGAAAGTTGTGAGCTGCTGTGTGTAACTGACCCCAGGCCCTCTGAAAGAGCAGGCAGTGCTCTTAACCACGGAGCCATTTCTCCGGTCCCTGATTCCTTATTCTTAATACATAGAGAAAACTTTCCCTTTAAGTTTTGGTCTTCAGGTGTCTGTTATTTGTTCCTGAATCCTATTCTGTCACAACCTTTCTCCCTCTTATTTTTTATGTGTGTTTACTGTATTTACGTCACACCTGAGCTCTGTGATATACTCGTTGCTGGTTACAGGTAGAAGTGTCTCTGGCTTGCTTTAGTTTTCAAGGATACCTTTCATTCACGAGGCAGGATTATTTCATTACAGATGCTTTTACCTGCTGCTCTTAAGTCACTCACCTGCCGTAGATACATGCTCACTCGGGTAGGATGCTGCAGCTATTCTTATAAGTCCTTGTTAGAAAGGAGCTGAGTCAAAAAGTTTAGAAAGTTTAAAAATAATTCAAAATTATTGCTGAAAAATCCATATTTATTTACTGCAGCTTTCTCTGACCATGCCTAGAACAAAGTTTGGTAATAATTATTCAGCTCAGTTCAGCCCAGGTCAAACCAGTGCCTTAATCCAATCAGTTCTGTTTCAAGCTCATGCCTTTCTTTAAACGTCTTCCCGTTGCTGTAAATCCCCTTCTTCCTCTTCTCCTTTGAATTTAATGAAATCATTGCTCCATTATGTGTAGTTCACCGAGTATGACACTTTTTAAATTATTATTATTATTAAATCTATGTGCCTTCTGTCTCACTTCTTAGTCTTTCACTTCCTGAGGACGTATCTCTGGAGACACTTATTACCGTGTGTTCATTTGGCTTCGGCTTCTAGAAGATTCATTAGGAGTTGGTTTTGGCTGAGTAAGCTGGGCTTCCATGCTGTTCTCTTGTCTCTGTATAAATACTACCTTTGTCCCTTGCCTGGAGGGTTTCATAATGCGGAGAGACAGATTAGGAGGACTCAGAATGACACCGGGTCACTGAGTCCTCTGCCAGCACTTGTTCCTGAGGCTCTTTCTGCTGCTCTCAGGGTAAGCCCTGAGCTTCCATGCCATAGGCAGCAGCCGGGAGGCAGAGTTTCTGTGGAGACAAACCTTCCTAGCTTCCTGTTGCCAGGGAGTTCAGAGCCCATCTCCACGAGGTCCGTCTCCTAGTCTCTGTGAATTTATTCTGGCCAGTCACCCCACTATATCTGCAGTGTCAGCTTCCATTGCCTGCTCCAGACAGTTCTGATGCCTTCTTTGGGAGCTTGGATATCCATATTGAAAGCCCTGCTGTTTGCCCACTACACGTGATTGGAAGGTGGGCTCTCACATCAGCAAAGTCTGCTTTTTCCCCCCTCTGATTCATCATGCTTCAATTCACTTTATGTAAGATCAATGTAATAAATGTAGCAGTTACTAACATTCTTCTTCTTGAGTGTTTGTTATATATGTGATAAGGGTTTGATATACATTGCTCATTTTTCCTTAGTCACTCTCTGATCCTTATCCTGACATACTTAGATGACCTCGTTATTCTGCTCATAGAACACAGGCCAGTGACACTCCTAGGTATATGCCTACAAGGACTGAAAATATAAGCCCACAGGAAATTGAAACAACTCAAATGTCTATCAACTAACAGAACGTGATCATTCATATAAGAGAATGATAGTCACTTAATACTACATTCTAACACATATTACAGCATGAATAAATCATGCAAATTGTATGTAAATCGAAGTAACCAGGCACAATGGTCAGATATACATTTTTACATATAACTGAAGAGCTAAGAATAGGCAAATCTGTAGAGACATAGACTCGATATTGTCAGTAGCAAGAGGGCGCAGCTCCACACTGTCACCCTCAGTACTAACCTAAGGAATTCTCTTAATCTTTTAGGGGCCTCATCTCAGACAAACCCAAGGGTAGTTTGGATGCAGAGAATTCAGGGCTAATCAGTGCAAAGTGGGGCAGGGGTTTTGCTAAAAATAAGAGAAAGGCACTTAAGAAAGGAAAAGCTTATGCAAGGGCATAGATTTGGGCTTCTCAAGGAAGAACGGCGGTTTATTAGAGGACATTTTAAACACAAATATTAGCTATGAACATGGGGGAAAGGCACTCGGGAAGAGGGGTTATACACAGCGTGTGGTACAGGCTTCTCAAGGGAGGGTTGTAGTGCAAGAGTCCTAGGGGTTGTCTGTATACGGGGTTTTAGAAGCTTTTGGGATTTCGTGTACAACAGGCTCTTTTATTTGTTTGTTTTGGTTTTTTGAGACAGGGTTTCTCTGTGTTACAGCCCTGGCTGTCTTGGAACTAACTCTGTAGACCAGGTTGTCTTTGAGCTTCCCGAGATCCGCCTGTCTCTGCCTCTCCAGTGCTGGGATTAAAGGGATGAGCCACCACTGCTCGACTGTACAAAGGATTCTTACGGGCCACCTCCATACCTTTAGTTGTTACCCCCTTAAGTACAAAGGCCCAGGGGGTGACTTTGATGAGATATTAGTATGAGAAGGAAAAGCCAGGACCCACTAGGGTTGCATAGATTTCTGATGGGAGTCCTGGGACACTGCAGGTTTCAGCTAGGAAGTGAGAAAAGCCTTAAGCAAAGCAGTTGTTAATTGTGCTGGAATTCTTGCTTAGTGGCTGGTGAGACGCTAAAGCTAGATTCCAGACTGAGGGGGCTCCTCTCCCCTTTCTCATGTCCCCACGGTTTCCCACGTCCTTCCATTCTGCTTCAACTAGGGATGATTATTGTCATCTTAGAGACAAGCAAGGTCAGGACTTTGCTTAACACATGCTTAAGAAGGTTCCTAACCCCTAGTATGGAACTGCCTTTCATTCTGATATCTGTCCAGGACCCTAGTTCCCAAGTTACTTTCTTCTTTAGCGTCATGAACTAGAGCAGAGTTCCCCAGCTGCGTCCACAGGTGGGCTTAGCTCTTATAGAGCAGAGTTCCCAAGCTGGGGGCCGCAGGCAGAGCTTAGCCCTGAGATGCAGTCTGTGTAACTCATTATTAATCTCTTTTAGATTCAAAAACCGAGTTTGTTTACAACGTTGCAGCCTTCCACCACTTCACTAACTGTAGACAGAACACAGCGTCCATACTTTTTATCTCCATGACAACCATTTGATGAGGGGAGTGGTGATGAGCCTGGGATGCTTTGTCCAGGCTGCTGCTGGCATCTCAAGTCCTCATGCCATGGCTGTCATTTATCTTCATGTTGGTGGTGTTTTCCTTACAGTACACTTCGCAGAAAATATTTCTTGCAACTGTGTTTTTAGAAGAGAGCACAGGAGAAGGAAGATTATTCATGTGCAGTAAGAGTGAGTAATGATTTGTATATACAAATCATATTTCATGTCTCTTTCCAGTTAGCATGACTGGCCAGCTCATTCCTTTGTCAGCCTGCCTTCTGCGGATACTAGAGTTTTGTTTTTACGTAGATTAGAGTCAACAATGAAGAGGCCTTGAGTGAGTTAGAACAGCTCGGAATCTCAAGATCATCATCTGTGAAACCAGAGTTTAAAACTGCGTAATGTGGAAAGCAGGGAGGGATGTAGAGGCGGAAAAGGCCTTGTGAACTACAGAGTGTTATTAAATAGCGTATATTCTCTGGGTCCTTCCTGGAATGCATATGTTGAGATTGTAATCTTGAAGATAATCAGCACTTTTTGCAGATGACTAGGCCATGAAACTGAAAGTAGATTAGTTTGCCCAGTCATGGTGACAATGCTTAGTTCCTTTATAGATAATCTTTCTCAGTTACTAGATGTGATTCCTGGGAAATTCTTTCATAAGCGATTTGCTGTCACGTGACAGCATTCGGGGAGCCCGTTCCTGTGATGGAGACAGAAGAGAAGGTTAAGAAGACCCTGGCACTGAGATTGTTTCTCTATAAGCATGCCAAAGGACTATACTTAGGGAGGAGGTGTTGTTTTCTGAGACCCAGTATTTCCACGGAGAGATGTTTACTGGGAAGGGGCGTGAGAGGGCATTCCGGGAGGAGGAGAACAGAAATACCCATCTCCAATTGCACAGTGGTACACAGGTAGTGTGCTAAGAAAGTCTCCAACTCCATATCAGTGTTGTGGTAGGGATGCTACACTTTCTTCATGGATATATTGTTGGGACTCTCACAAAATGGTACCTCAAGGCGTGCGTTTTGACACGTGGAGTTGTAGGAGTGGTCTTAAAGAAGATCCTTCTGAGCCTCCTGCCCCCTTTATCTTGACTCTCCCACAGGTGCAGCAAAGGACTTCATCTACATGAAGGCGAGACCCGCAAAAGATGACAACCGCCTTCCTTCCATTCTCAAGAAGGAAGCTCATAGTCTGTCAAAGTGCATCCGCACAGGGAAGGACTTTGTCCCAAGATAACATCTCTTTCTGGCTCGTTCAGATTCCAGAGGGTCATTTATAATTTCATCTCCGTCTCCAAGTCTATCCAGTCCCTTGATAATTATTTACCATCCTTCTAAATTGCCTCTATCCCCTCCCCCATTTTATTCTCTATATGGTGAAGGGTATCAGGCATCCAGGCCTCACTGGGTCAGTGGGGGAATCACACTTCTGAGTCTTACTGAGATAGTGCAGAGTCACGCTGAACCTCTGAACCTCAATGGCTCAGTGGAAACAGACGTCCATGACTGTCCCTTGTGCACACCAGAAAACTGCTGTGTCATTTCTCCTGATAGTCTATGTGTTGTCAGTTCATCTTAGTCAACATTCAGAGGTCGAAGGGAGTGTGGGGATCCTCTAACTTCATACCAAAGGAATAATGAGAAAGGCAATTAAAATAGCTAAATAGTAACCTCTTGCGTGCCCCTTGCTCACTGGAGTCTTAGTTCAACTCTCAACTATTTTTCCTTTTAAACGAATTTTTGTTTTATTGCACTGTGACACTGGAACCGAACCTAGGGCCTTACACACGCTAGGCAAGTGCTCTGCCGCTGAACTCCATTCTGAATTCTGTTCTTATTTTTAAGCAGGACTTCACCAAGTTTCCAAGGCTGGCCTTGAGCTCACTCCTAGCCCATGCAGGTTTTGAAGTTACGATCCTCTTGCCTCCATCTCCCGAGTAGCTAGGATTATAGGCTTGCCCATCAGGCCCAGCTTTTAAAAGTTTTCAAGTGAGACTATGTATGTATACAGGTTTTATCAGTACCCATGCTGAGAGGGTTTGTGGATAATTTATGGTGTTTTTTTGGTATTAAAAATCACCCTTCATTGACCTTGCCCAAGGTACACTTATTTCATTTTTATGCACTCACCACGAATTCTCAGCACTCTGTGGGTGTAGCCTCAAGCTATGACTCAGTACAGCCGAGGACGGCTGAGTCGGGGAGTGTTGCCTTTAAGGGCCTTGTCTCTCTAGCTCACATTGCTGAGCGTTAGCCCAGTGCAACCTAGAGTAGTCACAGGGAATCAGCAAGCGCTTAAATGCTTAGTGTGAACCGGTGGCCCATTCCGTTGAAAGGAAACGAATCATTCCCGCTGCTCTGCTGGCTCTTCGCTTTCAGATAGGTATGGAGGACCTAATACATGGGCAGTAGCTAGAACAATGCATTACTTGAATCGACACGGCTTTCCTAAAAGGTCGTCAGGTACAGTATGGCAATAGGTACAAGTGGCAAAAGGACGGCAGGCCGTAATCACTGTGCTTTGAGGGGACCTAATAAAAGGATGTGTGTAAAGGCTCTCCCCGATTTCCTCCTTTCTCTGAGTACTCTTTGCAGTGAGCTGACAGCTTTTCTCCTTCTGCAGATCCTGGTGCCTGTGGACACCCCACAACTCTGCACCTTGACCTCATTCGTGACACCTTTCTAAACCCACTGGAAAACTTACATTACCAGAGAAACACTTCCCTCCTGTGTCCCTGCTGTAATGGCTCCCACAGGATTTATGTAAACTGTTTATCTGTACCCAAGGACTCTTTCTTCATGGACTCCCCCCCCCATCCAGACACACAAGTGACCTTAATGGTAGATACTCGCTAAGTGTTGGATGAAACTGAGTAACAATTAAAAATGAAATATTTACTTCTGTCAGCTGAGTAAATATTTAACTTGCTTAAGAGTGATTATGGCCACTGCCCAGGCAATGCCATTTCCTGCTTTCAGGGAACTATTGTCTGTTGCTAACTTGTTCCTCTGGATATTCCTTTCCTATCTATCTCAGATAAAGCTTCTGCAGTTTATGAAGTTAAGCAAGACATTACACATTCTATCTCTACTTAAACTAGGAGGAACAATGGTGTAGGAGATCCTTCTGTTCATGTGTTGCTTTCATTGGTTAATGAATAAAGAAACTGTTTTGGACCTGATAGGGTAGAACTTAGGTAAGTGGAGAAGACAGAACTGAATGCTGGGAAGAAGGGCAGGGAGGGAGCGCCATGGAGCCGCCAGAGTCAGACATGCTGAATCTTTCCCAGTAAGCCACTGGCACGTGGCGATACACAGATTAATAGAAATGGGTTAAATTAAGATGTAAAAGTTAGCCAATAAGAAACTAGAGCTAATGGGCCAAGAAGTGTTTTAATGAATACTGTTTCTGTGTGATTATTTCAGGTGTAAGCGAGCTGGGCGGCTGGGACAAACAAACACCCTCTCCTTGCAACAGAACAAAACCCAGGTTTCTATAGCCAGCACAGAACATTCACCCCAGCTGTCCAAATTCAGACAATGTTTCCTGTGGAAAACAATCATGCCAGTACAGTCTGACACTGACTACCTAGAGGATAGATCTCACTGGTTAGGTGCTTCTGTGAGACTCATCATTTGAGATTCGAGCCAACACATAAGGGTACCCACATCTTTCTACCATTAGACATAGGCTCGGGGTCTTACCACCGTCTCCACGAATTTGATTAGTCTGCAAGCATGGCTCATAGACCTTATACTTACTGGTTTATGACAAAGGATACAGATAAAGAGCCAGATGAAAGTCATACATAGGGCAAGGTTTATGGGAAGAGAGATGGTGCTTCTCTATGCTTTCTGGGCCTCAAGTGTTTAGCTACATGGGAGCTTTTTGAACACTGTGTATGTGTACGCACACATTAGTGTGCATGTGCTTGCATGTGTGTGTGCATGCATGTCTGTGTTTGTGTGTGCATGCATGAGGGTATGTATGTGTGTGCATGCATGTGTGTGCATGCATGAGGGTATGTATGTGTGCACATGCATGTGTGTGTGCATACATGTGTGTATGTGCAAGTGTGAAGGCTGCACATGCACAAGCCAGAGGGTGACCAGATGTCTTCCTCTATCACTCTCCACCTTACTTTTTGAGACAGGCTCTTTCTTATTGAACCTAGGGCTCACTGTTTGCTTAGGCTGGCTGGTGAGTGAGCTCTGAGCATCCTCCTGTCTGTCCTGTTCAGGGGTGCCCTTGGATTTTTATGTGAGTGCCAAAGATCAGAACTCAAGTCCTCATGTTTGGGCAGCAAACACTATTTGCTCAGCCATCTCTGTGGCTCCTTTGGATTTCTCTGAAGATTTCTTAATTGGCCCAGTTGAATAGATCATCTGCCATTGTAAGCAGCTTACCCTGCACTGCCTCTCCTTTGCACAGAGGGAGAGGTTAAGGCTCAGAACTGAAAGTTCCAACCCTCTAATCATACTTAAGTCTGTCCCATACCCACCCTTCCTCATTCTAATCACATCAAAGAGCCTTTAACCACAGCCATCTGAGCTCACAAAAGGACTTGGCACTTCATAGATTCTGAGAGCATTTAGGAGCTGAATGTCAGGAAACAGGGAGGGAGGATGAGTACATTTCTCGTAATGAAATAGCCACTGATACCTTACCATAAATTCCAGGTACCCACTGCCTTTTGTTTTTCAACTTGACACAAGCTATGGCCAACTAGAAAGAGTTAAGTTCCACTGAGAAAATGTTTCCATCAAATTGACGTGTTGGCAAGTCTATGGGGGCATTTTCCTGATTAATGATTGGTGGTTAATAAATAATCCTAGGTTATAGAAAAAAGCAGGTTAACAGGTTCAATTCCCGGCACCCACATGGCAGCTCCAGGATCCAATAAACTCACACAGACGTACCTACAGGCAAAACATCAATAAAATAAAAATAAATCTATTTTTTATAAATCAATTTAAAAAAAAAGAAAAAAGAGCTGGTTAAACACTTCATGAAGAGCAAACCAGTAAATAGGATCTTTCCATGGCCTCTGCTTCAGTTCCTGCCTTCAGGTCTTGCCCTGGCTTCTCTTCATGGCAGACTATAAGCTATAAGGTGAGATTACATCCCTGCACCCCAGGTTGTTTTGGTCTTGGTATTTAGTCACAGCACTACAAAGCAAACGCAGACACCTACTGGCACAATGTTTACAAAGCAGTGGATGAAGCCGAAGAGAGCAGGAACTGGGGGGGTCCCCAGTGCCAGACCGCTGGGTGGACTACAGGGTTCTCCACAATCTAGCACAGTGATAGCACCACGTTCTCTCTGCTTCAGCTGTGGGAAAATGGGGGTGTCATCCCCTGTTGCTATGAAGAGCAAATGGCAGCTTGTACAGAACAAGCTCTGTGTAAGCACCACCAAGACCACAGTTACTGCCACTTGAAAGTTTGCCTTGAAGTTTAGCATTGGATAGAGGTTCAGATATTGTGACTATAGATTGACAACAATGGCTTACAAGGAATGCATTCTGGAATATTAGAATCACACACCTATATCACATAGCTATAAATACGAAGGCAAAGCAAACTCGTAGATGGGTGGTGGACAGTGAACCTTGTTCCATTGTCACTCTGCCATCTGCAAAGATGTTGCTGTTGGGAGAAAGAAAGGTTGAGGAACTCTGCAAGTCAAAGCAGGCTACAAGGTGTGACAACCAGTGCAATCTCCTTGTGCTGGTTCCCCTGCTGCAAGACAGGGTGCTGAGAAAAAAACAGAAACATTTGAATAGGACCTATTGGATAATTATCAATATTTAATTTCCTAATTTGATAATTGCAACGTGATTTTTTTTTTAAAAGAAGGTACTTATCAGGAAACATATAATGACATATTTGGATACAAAGAGGCATGATGTCTGCAACTTACTCTCATGTGATTCAAGGGAGAGGAGAGGTGTATGTGTTTATGTGTATGCATGTATATATGTGTGCATGGAGATACAGAAAAGAAATCAAGGCCTGACAAAGAGAAAGAGAACTATGGGAAGATGCTAACATTTGATGAAACTGGTCAAGGGTACTAAAGCTCCTATCTATCATTTTTTTTTACAAATTTCAAAGTGAAAAGTGAAAAAAGTACACCTAGAGTTTGGAAATCAGAAAACTCTGAACACTGACCTCCAAAACAAAGTCTCCAAGCCATCCCAGGCAGATTTCTGATGGAGGAAGGTCATTGGTTAAATAAAGAAACTTCCTTGGCCCTGAAAGGTTAAAATTTAGATAGGCGGAGTAAACAGAACAGAATGCTGGGAGGAAGAGGAAGTGATCTCAGACGCCATGCAGCTCTAGCCAGCCACCAGGTCAGACATGCTGAATCTTTCCTGGTAAGCGCACCTCATGGTGCTACATAGATTATTAGAAATGGGTTAAGAGGCTGAAACTAATGGGCCAGGCAGTGTTTAAAAGAATACAATTTGTGTGTTGTTATTTCGGGGTATAAGCTAGCCAAGTGGCCAGGAGCCGGGCTGTGGGAAGAGGCCCACAGCTCCTACAACAGATTTCCATGTACCAAGTAGTGCATTATTAACTCTTAGTGGTCAGAGTGCCCAAGAAAAAAACCTCAGGCCAAAGCTGCTGCAGTTATTATTCAAATTCTGGTATAGGTTTAAATTTTTATGTCTCTATGTGATTTGTTTATATGTCTGATCCTGGCGTTCTTTTGTCCTTTACTCTTATGACAGACAACACAGTAGCACTGCATGCGCTAGCTTTGCTAAGAAAGGGAGGTCCTGACACCTCATTTTTTAAAATCATCTTTCTATATTATTTTTTAATCATCAATATGAGTCTCTGTGTAGGGCAGAGGTAGCTTCAGCTAATCTAACTGTGTTTCTGTATATGCCACATCATTGCCTGGAGTGTGTAGTGGGAAGAGGCATATAATCTGAACTGTGGCCAACCCCTCTCGCCTACTGAATCATGTTGACTTTTTTAGTTTACTTTATTTTGATTATCTTGCTCCTGAGTAAGTACAGGGACAGATGTTTCAAGAATGTCTTATGGCCTCATAAAGAGACCTCTGGCTTCTTTATGTGTGTCACAACTTCCAAGGTGTAAAAAAAGACCTTCAAGTACATAAGGCTATCTTCCTAAAAGTGGGAGAAGAAGTACGTTTAGGTCTTTCCCGGGGAAGCTTAGAAGCAGTAGTTTGGAAGAAGGCATAAATGACTCATAAGACATTTCCACCAATCCAATATCCCCACATTGTGCAAACGAAAGTCTCTCAAGTACGCAACAGGAGATGAAGACCAAAGGTGGCACAGTGGGCATCGTGTGGCTCAGCTTTGTGGCTCTTTATCAAGCAGCTATGTTGGCCTTATGACTTTTGCCACTCCCATCAGATCTGGCTCTGCCAATTATTATAGATGGCTATTAATCTGTATTTCTTAACTATATATTATATTTTTAAATGTGCTGCACAAACACAATATCCCAAACAAGAGTAGAAACTTACATACAGTATAACAAAAATAACTTTAAATTTGTAGCAATAAACTAAAATTCAAACTTATGTAAAGTATTTTTAAAATTAATAGCTCCTTTTCTAGGTTAAAGGAGATATAACAATCTATACTTTTATCATTTCATTTCTATATCCCCTCTTTTTTCTACTTAGCATTTTTTTCTTCATTTAGCTTTTTTTCTGACTATGACCAGTAACAATTTGTAACCAACTCGTCTTAAATGATGACGAACATCCATAACCAATCTTTTGGGAATGTGGATGTCACTCTCTAGACTACTTCCTGTTGTTTGTGGACACTGTTATCTTTGGGGGAACATTGAGAAAATTGGGATAATAATGAAGTCCCAGCTGGAGTAGTCTGTGAGGCTGGAATATCTCAGCTAGCAACCTTGAAGCTGTCTTAGATGCTGGATCACTTGGTCTATCTATTTTCATTGGTGTCTGGTTCCTTTGCTCTGAAAATACATAGACTTTTAAAGGTAACATACATATCTGTATTAATACAAGTATAGACTATGCTTTGTAAATAAGTCCGCCAAAGATGAATTATTGATATGTGTTTGAGCAGGTAAAATATACATCATATGTCTTGTAGTTCTTTTCTGTTTTTTTCTTTATGTTTGTAACTAGCATTTTCAGAGGATCCTCCTTGATCAAACCTAATTTTCTTTAACATCGAGTAAATCCACAGCTTCCCACTTCCTATGGAAATAAAAGCATAACTTTTCCCCTAAAGCAGTACACTTTTTGACTTAAATTTTGAAGCAAGATATTTTTTGAATATATAGGTCGGTTTAATCTAGCAGCTTTAATCCCATGTCTCTTAGCAGCTCCTTTTTCAGCAGTCAAAAAAATTCAAAGACAACATAATAGCATTCAGTATCCAGACTCTGTGTATGTTCTATCTTTATGTGGCTTTGTTTTTTATATTACTTCACTCCCTTTTTAAGAACTTTATTATTTTTAAACTATATTTTTAAGTTTATGACTGTATATACTTTTTGTCTTCTCTCTCCCACACCTGTGTATACTTTTAAACACACTGTAACCCGTTTAGAGGTTTTTCCTGTCTGAATTTGTCTTTACTGAGTAACTGTAATTCTTTTCTGTCTGCATGAGCAAAATTCCAATCCCGCCATGCTGTGTGCTGGTGGAGCTTGTGTGGCAGCTTAAGGCTGCAGGCAGCAGCTGGGTGAAGCAAGACTGCAGGAACCTGCCATGTGGTTTAGCTCACAACCATTGCTGGCTGGCTCCATCTTGGAGGCAGCTGTCAGGAGACATGTCTCTGCACTGCAGCTGGCATGAGATTGTGAGACTAGAAGCTGTGTTTGTCTCTGTTTTTGTGTGTTTAGAACCTTTTGTAAAGCTGTTTCAGGTTTTATGTGGAAATTTTTGCCAAACATTTGGGCACCATTTGTAGGGGGAGCTTTCTTCTTCTGTAGCTCTCAAATAAACACACTGAGGCTTATATTAATTATAAGTGCTTGGCCGGTAGCTCAGGCTTGTTAGTTCCTGACTCTTGCACTTTAAATTAGCCTATATTTCTTATCTACACTCTCCCATGTGGCTCACGGCTTTGTTACCTCACTGCATCTGCTGGTGTCTCTCTCAGCTCCACCCTTCTTCATCCCAGCATCCTTAGTTTGGTTGCACCACCTATTTTTCCTGCCTGGCTATCAGCCAATCAGCATTTTATTAAACCAATTTAAGTGACGAATCTTTATAGTGTACAAGAGGATTCCTCCACAGAACCTGAATACCTGGAAGTATGTGCTGCTTAGGGAAGGCTAAGATCCTGAAGGCAAGGCACTTCTGAAGTTTACAGTGTGACTGCTTACCCTGAGACTGTAACTACAGAGCCCATGAGACTGAGACCTTATTGAGACACAGTCAAGTAAAATAGCTTGTTAAGTGGGGTGGTTATAGTATGCTTAAAATCTTAGAAGTTTGTAAAAAGAATTTGCAAAAAAAATCTACAGGAATTATTTTTATCTTAAAAAAAATATAGACAGAAGCCGGGTGGTGGTGGCACATACATTTAATCCCAGCACTCAGGAGGCAGAGGCAGGTGGATCTCTGTGAGTTCAAGGCCAGCCTGGTCTACAAGAGCAAGTTCCAGGACAAGCTTCAAAGCTACAGAGAAACCCTGTCTCTCTCCCTCCCCCACCCCATCTAGACATACTCGTATGCCAGTTCCGAGGAGGTCACATTGTAGCTGATATTTCCTTTCTTACAGGGTTTCTAAATGGCATGATAGCCCTATTTTGAAGGTGTTGGGTAGAAGCAATAGTTTACTTGTACAGTGAGATTTGACTTTGATTGTAAGAACACTCATGTAGCAGACTGAATGAGAGAGTGGGAACATTTTTACAATGTCCTTCAAGCATACAAAACTTAATCTAGAAAGAGCCAAAAGTTAAATTTTATAGATTTGCCAAAAAGTCACCTATTTTTTCATCACCTAGTTCAAAAGTTGGTACTAAGATCCCTAAATAGTAC
This sequence comes from Microtus ochrogaster, assembly GCF_000317375.1. Lineage (NCBI taxonomy): Eukaryota > Metazoa > Chordata > Mammalia > Rodentia > Cricetidae > Microtus > Microtus ochrogaster. The sequence continues at coordinate 62,001,879 of NC_022012.1, forward strand.
AATGTAGTAAAATCAAAACAAATCCTTTTATTTTGGTTTATTTATAGTTTTATTTTATGCATAGTACTTAGTTTTAATTTTATGCTGATAATAACTTATTATCAAATTATTTTATTTATTATTTATCAAGTTATTTTTTAAACCCTTCTAAGAAGTTTTTATCCTTTAAGGAAAAACAACTTAGAAATAACAAACTAACTAGTTAAGTTTAGAAACTATAGCCAAATAGAGATGAAACTGTTGTGGAATATTAGTTTAAAATATGCTACATTTGTTTATGCTGTAAAATATTTGCTTAATGATGCAAAGATGTGTTGTATTTTTTATGTTACATCTGTTTAACTCTGTAAAGTTGTATTACTTTGCCTGTCTGACACACCTGATTGGTCTAATAAAGAGCTGAACAATCAATAGCCTGACAGAAGAGAGAAATAGGTGGGGCTGCCTTGCAGAGAGAATAAATAAGAGAAATCCAGGGAAGGGAGAAGGGGGGGGAGCGAGAAGAGGAGGACACCAGGCGCTAGCCACACAGCCAGCCACAGAGTAAGAAGGAAAGAAAAGATATATAGAATAAAGAACGGCAGAAAGCCCAGAGGCAAAATGTAGATAAGGAGAAATGAGATTATTTAAGTTAGAAAATCTGGCTAGAAACAAACCATGCTAAGGCTGGGCATTCATAAGTAAGAATAAGTCTATCTGTATTTATTTGGGAGCTGGGTGGGAGGCCCCCAAAGAGCGAAAAAAAAAAAAAAAAACACCAAACCTGACTACATAAAAGTGAGCTTTTACCTTTCTGCTAGCAATTTATCAGAAGAGCGATTTTAAATTTTCCTTCTACTCAGCATATTAAAAAAAAAAAACAATTGAGCCGGGCGGTGGTGGCGCACACCTTTAATCCCAGCACTTGGGAGGCAGAGGCAGGCGGATCTCTGTGAGTTCGAGACCAGCCTGGTCTACAAGAGCTAGTTCCAGGACAGGCTCCAAAACCACAGAGAAACCCTGACTCGAAAAAAAAAAAAAAAACAATTGAGAGCTGGGACTGTATCTCAGGGTCAGGTAGAGCCCCTGCCTAGCATGCTTGAGGTCCTTGATTCTAAATTCCCAGTATTTCTAATGTGTGTGTGGGGTCTTATTGGCACCTTGGAGTGGGAATCAAGGCAGTTACCAAAATAAGGTGGAAATGGAACACTTGAAGAATCAGGAACAGTGTTCATTTCCGTCCTAGCCGGATTGAGTTGGAACTGTTTAAGAGGAGAAACCAGGCAACCAGACTAACCTTTAAACCAGAGAAAATTCTCTGAAAAGTCTGGTGTTTTCTTTGGTGGAGCAGGGCCTTTCTCTAATCCTAAAACCTTTTCGAGCTCCATAGGATGCAGCGTGCTTGTCTGGGTGGGGCTGTGTTTTGTTTTCTTTTTCCTCTTCATGCTATTTCATGCCTCTTTCCCCATTGCTTTATGCAGGTGTCAGTCACAGAAGCTGAAAAGAAGGCCCTCCTTTCCGACATGAGTAACGGCCCCATTCAGCAGAAGCCGGTGAGATCTGGTCACAGCCGACCCAGATGCCAAGGCAAACTTCCTCTCTTCCACCCTTTCCCACAGAACACACTCTAACAGCAGGAAGGCCAAAGGCAGGTGTGGGCCCTTTACTGGTCTCTGTCTGTCCTTCCCAGGAGAACTAATTCTGAGTGATCTAGCCCAGAGCCTTTCGTTTGCAAGGAGAGAAAACAAACCTAAGCAGATGAAGATTGGGTTCTCGTCTCCAAATACACTTTACAGAAATACAGCCATGTCTACTCCAGACTCAAACATGCTCCACCTCCCAGAGCTGCTCCCGTGTGCTCTTGCAACTATTTCAGTACTGCTCTCGTAATACTCTTCAAGTTTATCTAAAAATACCAGTACCTTTGCTGTAGGAATTCTTTCCTAAAAGTTAAAAAAGTAACAAATAAATAACTAAAGCAAAGACTTAATGTCATCAACTTCTGGTGTGCACTAACAGGCACTTGCACACGCAAGCACACAACATACACACACACACATACACACACACATTCATGCCATAAACACATCTTTTCTAAAAAGAGATGTTCTTTTTCATCGGAAGCATTGCAAGCCGTGTCATGGTCTGCTATAAAGATCCTGCAATAAAAGTCCCGCTAATTCACACTCACCGCAAAGAGAAATGAATCTATGCCTTGTAATTTCTTGTCATGTTGGTGCAGGAGTGGCGGTTGTTTAACTGAGGCTGAAGGGCAAACCGGTAATAAGGTGGTAGAATTAGAAGTGAGTGAGGAACCACTATTGTTGGGGATAGTCCAAGAATTCGGTTTCCCTTAAGACAGGCTGGCTTCAAGCCAGCATACCTCGTACTTCCTTCTCTTTTTTTTTTCCCCTCTCACTCTCTCCTTCCTCCTCCTATAACGAAAAACTCTTTTTTTAAAAAAAATATTTATTTATTTATTTATTATGTATACAACATTCTGTCTGCGTGTATGCCTGCAGGCCAGAAGAGGGCACCAGA
>NC_022012.1:62004498-62056128 GCF_000317375.1 Microtus ochrogaster
CATTACAGATGGTTGTGAGCCACCATGTGGTTGCTGGGAATTGAACTCAGGACCTTTGGAAGAGCAGGCAGTGCTCTTAACCTCTGAGCTATCTCTCCAGCCCCCAACGAAAAACTCTTAAACTTCCTTTTTTGGCAGTGTTATAGGTCAAACCCAGGACCTCACTCATGCTAGGCAAGTGCCCTATCACAAAACCATACCCAGTTCCCTATTTACCTGTTTAACATCCCAAAAGTTATTTCTGAGAAACTTGACGACCGCTAAGGGTTGGCTATACTTTGAAAGCTTTAAAGTCTCTTCTTCATCCTCCTATGGTGACCAGGGACTAGGTTGAGCACAGTCAATGGTATACCAGAGCATGGTGACTAGCTATTCACTGGGGGACACTGGATCTAAATAGGTTTCAAACGAGAAGCTAAGCTCAAGGACCATACAAAGCATATTTAAAAAGAATAAAAACCTAAAACAGAGCACGAGGGTCAGGGAAATCAGGGAAACCAAGGGCTCACAGTCGTCTTGGTCTTCTGGTAGATGCAGGGTGCTGTGCTTCTGGTCTTGGTGCCATTAACACTAATTTTTCAGGCTCCAGAAGTTGGACCTTGATGGATCATGCCCATTTCCCATGTCAGGAAGACACTGTGAAGTGCTAGCATAGCTAACACCATTGGCATAAGTCCCTTGCCTCCTACTTTTGTGCATTCTTTTCTAACCACTGAGATTATGCAGAGAGCCTGGGTAGGGGTTATTATGGGTAAGGAGGTAATTTGGTAGATTAGGGGCAACTCACCTCTGATTTCACCACCCCATAGCATAGGAAAGTGGTGGTGGGGAGATCCTAGGCATGAAAAGGCTTAAATGGGGAAGAGAGTGGAAGGATGGGGAAAAGGTGGGGAGGGAGGACAGTTAATAAAAGAAAGGGGTTATGAAAAAATCACAAAGAAACTCATTGCTTTATGAGCTATTTTAAAATGTTAAAAAAAGGAGCTGAGAATGCAGGTACTTTACGTGGGTAGAAAATACTGCTCCCAGAGCTCACGGGTTGTGTTTGGGTTTTCAGTGAAAATCACAACATTATGTGAAGCACACCTCCATAAGGGTTGTTGGGCAGACAGGTCCCAGTGGCTCCCCAAAATAATATATGGTCTAGTGATGTTGTTCATGATTGCCCACCAGAAGTAAATGGTAAGATTGTATTCCTGAAGAGACCACACAGGACATAGGGAAATAAAGTTGGAAACGTGCTGGGAGCTTCCTCTCTGTGTCCAGGTCGCTGGGAGAGATGGCTCATCAGGAGTCCCTTATTCAGCTGCGAGCCCAGCATGCCAGGTTCTGCTAGGAAGCATCTAACCCGCTGGGGGCATAATGGCATGATGGCTTTGGGAACAACCAACCTCTTCCTGGATGGATTGGAGGCCCACTCTGAGGGAAGGAAAACACACTTGGTACTGTAAACCAGGTCAAAACTCTAAGGCTAGGGAGGTCATAGGGTCCATGGAGGAACCGACTGCATTTGGGTTTGCTCTTTTCTTCTTTCTAGGAGATAATACACTGAACTGCAACAAGCATTTGTGCGAATCCCTCCAACCACGCTTGACTGGATTCCTTGCCACCTGGTGGTGTTGGCAGAAGTTTCATTAGTCTCAACTGTTATTTCAGGGCTCCATATATAGACAGTTTTAGTTTTCAGGTCCGTGTGTGCAAGCCCAAATGAACTAGAAAATGGGAAGAGACTACTATTTCTCCCTTGGAGGAGTCCCTAAATTCCCAATAGCAGCTCAACTCTTTAACCTGACACGGTGTGAAACTGTTTAAAAAAAACAAACAAACATACATTTGATTAACTGATTGACTGCTGAGTGTGAAATGATGTGGTTTGACTCTAACAGAGATCGGTGTTTAGTGAAGGAGATAGATAGAAACACATATTCCGGTATAAGGATGGCAGAACATCAAGCCCATGCTGGAAGTATCTCCTGGATTTGTGTTGAACAGGATGAGATCTGCCACCAACAGGCAAGAGCAGGCCCTCTCCCGGCTCCAGTATTCTAAGAGACCCATGTCTAAGGATCACAGGTTACCTCATGCCTGAATCATGCCCAGCACCTGAAATTTCCCAGCATCCACCAAGCTATTGCTCTGGTACTCATAATCCCATTTGTTAGCCCAGCCTCCACCCCACATTGCTGTTTCTGGAAAAGAGACTCATTATAAGCAATCTTAAGAACAGAATAATTTGTGTTTTGCTCAGGTGATATTTGAATCATACCTATTTCCAGTCTGGCTCTTGCCAGAGAACTGACATCTCCCTTCCTGATTCCTGGCTCACTCCCTGCTGGAACTCAGTCTCCTAGGGCTGGCTGTTTGGAGAGAGCAGCTGGCATGAAATCAGGCATGTAAAACTTCATGCTCAGGGAATGAGCACTGAGCACCCATCTTAATCATGGCTAATCTAGCACCACGTAAGAGTGGATGCCATTTGTCATAGAGAAGGTGGGCTATGCTGGGTAAATATACTGTCTGTCTCTCCGAGCAGTTCTCTGTAGTATGTGGGAGGAAATTCTTTTTTTTTTTTTTTTTGTTTTTGTTTTTGTATTTTGAGACAAAGTTTCTCTGTAGCCTTGGAGCCTATCCCTGAACTAGCTCTTGTAGACCAGGCTGGCCTAGAACTCACAGAGATCCGCTTGCCTCTGCCTCCTGAGAGCTAAGATTAAAGGCGTGCGCCACCACCGCCCAGTTTGTGGGAGAAAATTCTTACTGCATGCAAAAAGACAACAATTACTTGGATAAGTCAAGCTTTTATCGCTGTGACAAATACCTGAGAAAAATTAACTAAAGTACAAAAAGGAGGAAATGTTTATTTTACCTAGTGGTTTCCGTCCATGGGCAACCTGTTCCATTGCCGTGGGCTTCACGGAGGACTGAATGTCAGGATGCGGGCAAAGCCGCTCACCTTGTAGCAGGCAGGAAGCAGAGGCGAGGATCTTATATCTCTCTTCAGAGCCTGCTCTGGTAACCTGTTCCCTCCTACTAGCCGCAGCTCCTGCTCTCTGACCCCTCCCCAAACTCACAGATCAGCTCCTCAGAGCCCTTAGGACCCAGTTACTTCCTAAATTGGCAATAATACCACCAATAGATAAGCCTGAGGGGAAAACTCACCTTAAACTATATCCCCACTGGCACTGGCAGCAGAATTTATCCCTACTGCGCGTACTGGCCTTTTGGGAACCTATTTTCTTTGGATGAAACTTTGCTCAGCCTACATGAAGTAGGGAGGGCCTTGGACCTTCCCCAAAGCAATGTGCCTTACCCTTTCTGAGGATCGGATAGTGGTGCGGTGGGAGGGTGTGTGGAGAGGATGGGAGGAGGGGAGGGAGTGGGAACTTGGATTGGTATGTATAAGAAAAAAGATAGTTTGTTTTTCTCCTCCTCCTCCTCCTCCTCCTCCTCCTCCTCCTCCTTCCTCTTTAAAAAACTATAATATCCCACTCCTGATATTATATTAAAGACTCATATGCATTTCACTATACAAAATTAGTTAAGTCCACCTTCAAGAATCTCTGGTCGTCTTAATGGTTTTAACATTTCTCAATTTAATTTAAACATCTCTGCAACTAAAGATACACTTAACTGCGATTCTCTGCACAATATAAAACTGAGGTTATGTTTAATGTGACAGTTCACATTCAAACCATACTGTTAAGACAGAGGTTCTCAACCCTTTGGGAGGGATAGACCGACCCTTTCATAGGGGGTCACCTTAGACCATCAGAAACACAGATATTTCTATTATGATTTGTAAAGTAGCAAAGCTTCAGATGTGAAGTAGCTGTGGAAAGTGTATGGTTGGGGGTCAGCACAGCGGGAAGAACTGTGGGGTCAAAGGGTCACAGCGTCAGGAGAGTTGAGAACTACTATGCTAGTGGAGACAATGCTTCTTAGAGAAAGCTTGCGTAGGTTCAGGGTCATCCCCAATCTGGCATAAGTGAGTTTGTCTTAAAAACAAGAAAAATGGATGCCATAGTCTTGCCTTCTCATCCTACTTAAAAGCACATTTGGAGGGTTTTGTATTCATTGTGAAAGCAGAAATTGAAGGATTTTCAAAAGACACGCTAGGTGATGTCCCAGCAACCTAAAACTGAATCCTGTTCTTGTAAATGTCTAACTTCATAAACTCTGTGAGCGAATGTAAGAATTACGGAACTATTCGTATATTTTGGCTCATATCATACTAAGATAACATTCAACATAACAGATATTATTAAAATACTTGCTATAGTCAGGTGTACTTGAAGTACTGTGTACATACTGATTTATCTCCTACCACAGGAGAGAAAGGATCAGCAGACCTTTAGGTTCTGATAGGTTCTGAGGTGAAATAACCTAGAAACAGTAACGGAAAGACAGATTCAATATAAGGGAAATAGCCAACGTATTACGTAGATGCCCCTGTGGCTTAGAGTAGAGACTGGACATTTGTGCCTTAGGGGAAAAATGATGAGCTCAGACAAACTGGAATAGATCAAGCCTGGCCTTTTTGCTGTAGATCTGATGGAAAGCCAGGCAGGCAGTTCAGCCGAGGCAGTGACCCACTGGGGCTGGCCAGGAGGCCCCGTGTGAGGTGTGACTGCATTCCCACAGACCAAAGCAAGAGAATGGAAAGATGGGAAAGAATGCAGATGCGGGATCCTAAAGATCTGCCCCCTGAGACCAAGCGCTGGTGTCTGAATTCATACATACTTGGTTTTCATTAAGTGCAATTCAAATTATGGTGCTCAGTCACATCCATGCTACCTTCCGTGCGTTCACAAGCTGCCTGGGACTGCCCACAAATATCTCATTAGTCATAGAAGACTTCTATTGGCACTCCAATTGGCACTGCTGATGGGCCATACTTGATTCTGGTTTTGGTAATATAAATACAACAGAACATATGTGGGAGGAAATTCTTTTGTTTGTTTTTTTTTTTTGTTTTTGTATTTTGAGACAGAGTTTCTCTGTAGCCTTGGAGCCTATCCTTGAACTGAACTAGCTCTTGTAGACCCGGCTGGCCTTGAACTGAACTGAACTAGCTCTTGTAGACCTGGCTGGCCTCGAACTCCCAGAGATCCGCCTGCCTCTGCCTCCCGAGTGCTGGGATTAAAGGCCTGAGTCACCACCGCCCGGCTCTCTTTCTCTCTCTTTTTAAGAAGAGGCCCATTTTCTACTCTCCACCTCCAATCCATTAACGCTCCTTGCACACAGCGTATCTCTGGGAGTAGTTTATTGACCTCTAGATGGCCTCTAGTCTATCTTTCTCCAGCTTCATTGATGATAGTGGCCAACTAAAGAGCCTTCATAATTTTGCCTTCTTTCAAGTAGCTTGCACACATAGTTAGTAAAAAGCAAAGCAAATATAACCTTCTCTAAAACCTAGAAAAACGCAAAAATAAAAATTGAGTAAAGAGGTGAATACACAGCCTAGGGGTCAAGAACACTGATTCTTCTTCTAGAGAACTCAGACTGGATTCCCAGCACCCACATGGTGACTCACGACCATCTGTAAGTCCAGTGCCAGGACATCCAAAGCCTTGTTTCTGGCCTCCAGGGGAACCAAGCACACATACAGTGCAGAGACATACATGCAGACAAAACGCTCATACACAAAAATCAAGTAAATCGCTGGGCAGTGGTGATATCCCAGCACTTGGGTGGCAGAGGCGGGTAGATCTAGATGAGTTTGAGGCCACCCTGGTCTACAGAGCAAGTTCCAGGACAGCTAAGGCTACATAAAAGAACCCTGTCTTGAAAAAGAAAAAAGAAAAATTGAAAAATAAATAAATAGGAAGAAAGTTAAATACTAGCAGAAAGAAAATACACTATGATCCCATTCAAATTCTTACTTTCTTTGTCTTGGAAACGAAGATGTTTTACAATGGGAAGAACTTGATACACTCTTAATTCTTCTCAGCTATTAACAGATTTACCACCGTCCAACAGTTGAAATGGATGGGTTGAAATTGTGAATCAACAGATGGAAACATAATCTTTGCAAGTATAATCAAGTTAAAGTGAGGTCATCAGGTTGGGCTCGCGTCCAATCTGATGGGTGTTCTCATGAGAAGGAAATTTGGCCCTGAATAATGAGAGAGTAAGGAGAATACTATTTGAAGACACAGAAGCACACAGGGAAAAGATGCCCATGAGAAAATGGGTAGAGATTGATGTGAGGCATCTGTCAGCCCAGGAATGCAAAGAGTCGCTGGCTGGTGGCCACCAGAAACTGGGAGGCTAGCATGAACCAGATTTTTCATGTGGAAGGAACCAAACTTGCTGGAATCTTGATGTTGGGTTCATAGCTTCCAGAACTATGAAAGAGAACAGTTTTCTTGTTTCAAGCAGCCCAGTTGGTGGAATGTCAGGAAACTAAGGTACAGCACCATGGCCAAAGGCACTCAAATTCTGTAGTGCGAGGAACATTCTGTTCCTGCCATTGAGGTATCTCAGTGCTAGCGCACAGTTAGGAACCTAGCTATGTTCTTTGGTTTCACTTTTATTCGTCTTTCATTAAGATAATCTGGGGCTTGTAAAAGTCAAATGAAAGTGATCATTCCATCCTTTCCTTTCTGTTGTGTGAATTCAGGGGCCATCGCCGAGGGCAGTTTGGCAAACTGTCAAGCACTGATAATATGGCTGACAAACCTGATATGTCACCTATTGTTCGACTGTATTAGCTTTTCTGAGTTCCATGAGCTTATAAAATATAACAAAGCATTGTACTGTTTAAACTGCCCTGGATATACGGCCAGTGTTCATGTAACTCCTATTGTCTTAGTTTGTGGCCTGTCAGAGGAAAAATTCTGATGTCTTTGTTCTCTCTCAATGCCTTTCCCCTTAATTTGATCTATATTTGTTGACTCAAAACCGAAGAACACCATGCACCTGGGATAGTGGAAGCATACATACACACTTGTAAAAGCCACGATTCAGTGTTACAGCCTTCTAAGGAGAGGTGTTACAGTAGCTAAGGTATACTGTCTTGTCGTCTAGGTGTTTGACAGCAGACGAGTCTTTCATCCTTAAACTACTGAAGTCCTCATCATGGAGCTAAGGGGCCTGATACTGTACTGCAGGGTGGATGACAGTCACAGCTAGGATTATGACATGGTTACAGAGTCTTATCTTTATCCTTGGCTTTCCCCTGGGATATACTCCATATTAACCCGAATATTGAATATTTTCTTTACCCACACCCCACATTTCCTTTCTCATAATGCAGAATCTAACTCTGTAGATTATGTGAAGGTTGCAGGATGTTTCTTGTGTTTAGACACCAGGTCTAGGGGACTTACGGACTGCTAATGCTATAGATGTCACTCAACTAGTGAATGATTAGGGCCATGTGGGTACCACATAAAGTTAAATTTTCTCCAATTAGGCCAGCTCACCAGAACGATCCCAATATAATCAAATGAAATGTTTCAAATTTATTTATTTATTTTTGTGTGTGTCTGTATATTTATTTCTTTGTGTGTCTGTATGTGTATATAACAATAATAATTTTAAAGGCCATGAAATTGAGAGGAAGTACAGGAAGTGGTGGAAGGGTTATAGGGAAAAGAGGGAGTTGAAATGATACATTTTAAGTAGAGATAAAATTTAAAAACAGCCTGCATGACTGCTGTTTGAATAGCTACATGGAGATGTTTCAAATTTAAGATAGTGATAGTGGTTATTTGCAGCCTTATCTACTTATACAGAATATATAGTTGGGGAGGTGTCTGAGAGGAGGGCTCAAGCCCAACATGTCTTTGGGGGAAGAACTTAGATTCCAGCACCATCTACTGTCAAAATGGTCCAGAGAAGAAAAGCTGAGTCAGAATCGCTTCTTGGACAAGGCAGTAAGTATTTCCGCTTGTCTCCACTCCCAATTTATAATTAAAAATCTAAAATTTCTTTAAGTTTCTTCCCCCAAATTGCTTCTGGTCAGCCACATATGGCGAACTAATATATCCTACACTAGCTAAGTATGCTTCTATGTTTGCCTTCAAGGGTGTTCCCAGAGATGTTTAACAAGGGAGGAGCCTCTCTGAGTGTGGGTAAACCATCACCGTAGGCTGGGGGTTCGTTAAAATGAAAGAGGGGAAGAAGGGCTGAGCTAACAAAGACATCCTGTCGCTTCACGTCCACCTCGTGGTGAGCTGCTGCCCTACTGTGTGATCTCCTGCCGTCACGCCCAGGCCTGTATCAGCAGAGGCAGCCAGCTAAGACCCAAAGCCTCCGATGCCGGAGTCAAAACCCACGTCTGTGCCACACTCTTGCCCCCCACCCCCCCAGCCGGGATAGAGCTGATGCAGGAGACGGAGACCTCGAGTGTGGCCATTAAGTTACGATGGTCAATCTGTTAATTGTTCGTTTTAGCTGGCAGAGCTAGGATAGTGTCACGCAGCACATCACTGAGCCACTCATATTTACTTACTGTGACCTTTGTACGCCCACCGCCATTCTTCTCACAGATCCACTTCCCGCTCTCAGGCTCCCCACTTCCTGTTATGTAATATGTGAGACCGCATGATAATTTATCTTTTTAAATTCCCCATTATTTTGTGTTTTTCCCCTCCTTTAACTCCTTCCCCACCACAGGTCCACTTTTACTTTCATGTCTTCTGTATATGAATATGTGTATTCACAATATAGGTATATATCCCTTAGATATACATATACATGTGACATTTGTGTGAGTCCAGCTTATTGTGCTAACATGATGATCTCCAATTCCATTCATTTCCCTGAAAATGACATAATTTTATTCTTAATGGCTGAGTAAAACTGTTGTAAAGGACATTTGCTATTTCTTTTCTTTTTTAAATGTATTTATTTTTATTTTATGTGCCTTAGTGTTTTGCCTACATGTATGTCTGTGTGAGGGTGCCAGATGCCCTGGAACTGGAGTTTCAAGCAGGTGGGTGCTAGGAATTGAACCTGGGTCCTCTGGAAGAGCAATGGTGTTGTTCATTTTAATTTGCATTTTCCAGAAGGCTAGGAATGTTGACTTTCCCTCCCCCCAAATATTTATTGGTCATTTTTTCCCTCCTTTGAGAATTCTCTAATTTATTTTAACTGATTTTTTTCTTTTTTTCCTTCCTTTTTTCCCTTTTTTTTCTTTCTTTCTTTCTTTTTATTTATTTATTTTTTTGGTACTTAATACTTGAAGTTTGTTAAAGTCTTAATCAATCACCTTTTGATGATGATCTCTATTGTTTAGAAGTTTTTAATCTATTACAATAACACTGGTTAATCTTTGCAATTATTTGCAGAGTACAGACCTCAATAAAACTTCATCTCAGTGCTTTGTTTTCTTTTTTTAAAATAAAAACAAACCTTAACAATTTTGACATTGATTTAGCATATGTGGGAGTATTTGTACATGCCATAATGGCAGTATGGAGGTCAAAGGACAGCTTGTGGAACTGGTTCTCTTTCTTCACTTTATATGTTCTGGGGATTGAACTCATGCCATCAGCGCCTTTGCCTGTTGAACTATCTCACTACCTCATGCCACTGGCCCCCATTCACCTCTGAACTTATTGTCTAATGATGGCCTTTGAGCACAAAGAGAGTAGGCTGAGCAGTTTGCATAAAAAGCAGATGACACCAGGGTCTGTAGGTGGCAGGTGCACCCAGCAGCTGGAGGAGGGGTGAGTAGTTCCTGAGTGCTGAAGAGCTGAGTGCCAAGACTTAGAAAGAGCTGCAGGCCCTTGTCCCCGGAATACTCCTAGAGACCCACTAGTAATTACTAGTTCTGGCTGCTGAGAGTAGCTGGAAGCTGAGCTCAGTGCATTGAGGGCGGAGCTGCAGCCCTAGGCTCTGTTTGTCTAGCACAAGTACAGAGGTGTAATTCCATAAAACCAATGCCTCCAGTACACAGATCTTGGAGATGTACTAGAAAGTGTGGAGTCATTAGCACTCAAAGTTCAGAACTGTTAGTGCTATCAGGACTATTCCGTAGGTCCACGATTTCTATCTAAGTAGAGCAAAGTTCATCTCAACCAGCTGGTGACACTGAGAGTTCAAGATTTTAAATGTTCAAGATTGGCTCCAAAGTCCAAGTCCAAAGTCTCTGAGACCACAGAGCAGTTAAAATTCAAGTAGTGTATTGCCAGGATACAATGGGACCTAGGCACAGGTAGTTAGCCCATTCCAAAGAGGAGGAATAAGAAAATCAAATAAACAGATAAGGAAATGGAGAAACTCAGCAGGTAAAACATTAAATCTTAAACTACTGTGGAGGGATATTAGCTCCCGGTTGGAGCCAACAGAGATATTTTCTTGGATATATTTTTCACACTGCCTTCAATTCCTATCCTCAGGATTCTGGATGTTGTACCTCCTCTATCTTCCCGGCCTCTCCCTTGTGGCTTCAGTTTCATCACCATGGATCTAGGATGCTTCCACCCTCGGGGAGATGCTTGTGGATACTTTAACCCTGCATCACATGTCTGGCTCTCTCAAACTTTCGTTTTAGAAAAGAAGAAAAAGGCAGTTTGGCAAACTTAGCATTTGATAATAATGGCTGGAAAACTTGATATCTTAGCTGTTTTCTACTGTACTAACTTTTTTATGTTCTGGGTTCATGAAATATAATAAAGTTGAGTATTATTTGACCTTTGGAATTTATGGCTGGTGTTTATATGACTCTTATTATAGGATCTACCATGATCTCATAACTCTTGCATTTGCAAGCATGCTAAAGCACAGTACCATGTAGGTAATGCCAAAGTCCGCTAGCAGCATGAAGAGTGTGTGGATCCGCTTGAACTGTAACAGTTGTGGCCTAAACATTGGCAACATAATATTGAAGCAGTCTTAGGTGAACAGGGTACTCACGAGGCCCTTTGTGAAACGATTTTGCTCTGGACAGTCGTGGTTTGAATGTGGAATGTCTTCCACAGGCTCTTGTGTTTGGATACTCCGTTCCCAGCTCGTGGCACTGTTTGGATAAAAATCATGAATGGCTGGTGGAGATGGGTCACAGGAAGCAGGTCTTCGAAAGTTAGAGTGCAGCCCTGCTTCTGGCCTGAGCGGTCTACTTCCAAACCTGCCAAGCTGCTGCTGCTGTGGATGGAGGTGCCTTGCTGTGATAGACGTATACCCTCAACAACTGTGAGCCAAAATCAGTCTTTCTTCTCTTATGGCGCTTCTATCAGGTATTGTCACAGTGACAAGAAAAGGAATGTAAAAGTCTTTGAGACAATTCAACAATGTCACACTTAAATATGTTACTTATTTTCTGGATGGGTGTTCTGTCTTGTTATAACACACATGCTTGGCGCTCTCCTAGGCCACAAGACGGCATCAGATCCCTTGAGACTGGAGTTACAGTTTTGAGCTGCCACATGGAGTCCGCGACTACAACCTGGGTCATCTGGAAGAACAGTCAGACTTTTAACCCTTGAGCCATCTCTCTTAGCCTAAATGCTACACTTCTGGACCTGTGATGAGTGGGTGAAAAAGTTTGAAAAAGAATGGTTGCCATAGGCTCATGTATTATGTGAATGCTTCGTCACCAGGGAGTCTACGCCTGGAAAGGAGTAGAAGGATTTGGAGGAAGTGTGTCACGGGGGTGGGTTTAAGGTTTCAAAAGCTCAAGCTAGGCCGAGTATCACACTCTCTAATCTGAGGATCAGGATGTAGCTCTCAGCTACTGCTCCTGCGCTGTGCACACTGCCACGATCCCTGCCATCAATGTTTTCTTTTATAAGATTTGCCTTGGTCATGGTATCTTTTCATAGCAATAGAACAGTGACCAAGACAGTAGTATTGCTTGTATAGCAGCTTGAATGAGCAATGGCCTCCACAGGCTCAATTATTTGAACACTAGGTCCCCAGTTGGTGACATTGTTTAGAGATGTTTGGAAAACTTTAGGAGAGATAGCCTTGCCAGAGGAGGTGTGCCACTGAGGGCTGGCTTTCAGAATTTATAGTTTCTCTCTATATCCGGTTCGCTCTCTCCGCTTTCTGTGTGTGAAGAGAGCTGAGCTCTCTTAGCTCCCAGCTTTGGCCACCTGCTGCCACTATGGACTTTCTCTCTGGAACTGTAAGTCAAAATAAATACTTTCTTCTAAAAGTCATTTTTGGTCACAGTGTTTGATTACAGCAACAGAAAGGTTCTTTTTGTCAGGGCTGATCTCTTTCTACCTATTTTACAAGTGCATCTGAGTTTCCCAATCTCTGTACTTCTCTCCTGTTTTCAACTCTTACTGTAAATGTGACCAAAAGCAGACAGTAACACCCCATCTCACAAACCAAATGTTTATTTTCTTGAAATCTTCTGTTTCCAGTAAGCTAGTCCATCACTCCTGAGCTTTGTCTCTCACAAAGTGTTGGGTCTGGACAAGAAGCCAAATTATTTGCCATCGTGCTGTAAGCACGGCTGCAGGTCCAGCCCCTAATGGAGTCTTCATTTCCTCAAGAGCCCAATCAACGTGGACTTTGAGATCGATATTCCTACAGCATTCTGATCTGAACCCTCTTTAGAACTTCTCATCAAGCTCCACGGAGGGGTCAAACAGATCCTGCATGCTGTTCCAAATTCCCGCAGACCACTTCCAAAGGCTCGTCCTCATTTAGATACTCTGTAACGGTCTCATTACTTTCTACCTTTCTTTTTATATTTGTCAGCTTTATGAAAAAAATACCTAATGTAACTAAATGATAAAGAGAAAAGATTTACTTTGGCTAAGGGTTTGAACATATCAGTACAAGGTCAGGTAGTGCCTCCCATTGGGCCTCTGTGGAGTGTGATCCCTTGTAGTCGGGACATATGGTGGCACAAAGCATTTACATCAAATCCTGAAAGATGCTAAGAAAGAGCTAGTCAGGGCTTTGTAAAACTCCCCTCCACACACACACCACATTGCTGAAACAGTGTGTAACTATGTAGTTCAGGCCCCAAACTCACTAGGTAGTCTAGGGAGCCATCAGACTTGTGTTTTGGATTATGCATATACAACACCGAGGCAGAACTACAGTTCCCTTTGGAGGTGTAGCTCCAATAATGTAAGGTTCTCCCACTAGACAGAATCTTCTAAAGCTTCCAGTGCCTCCCAGTGCCACCATCCCAAAGTTCAAGAGTCTACAGTTATTCAAACCATAGCACTTGATCTTTATCTAAGTGCCAAGTGTCATTAACACCTCTATGATAGTCTTCATATATAGACAAGAGCTGAGAGGCTGGGAGGTTGCCAAGCAACAGTAGGTCTGAGATTTGGATGGAGACCGATTGTCTTTGGGACATAAATTCTTATCTACAAGTCTAAGCTGTGTGACTTCAAGAAATGAAGACCTTTCTGGCAGCTGTTATCAGACATGTTGTTTGAACTGAGATTAAGGATGAGAGACAGAGACAATTGCTTGGGTGGAAAAAGGTACCCCTAGAATCCCTAGAGATGGACAGCAAGTCCCTAAGATAGCAGACCGTTGATACGGTGCACTTTGGTAAGCTGGGAGCATAGGAAGAGAAAGAAGTGTTCAGCAGGTGGGGCTTTCTTCTGCTTTAAACTTTAGAAACATAATTCCATTCTCAGTGGAACACTGGGAAAGATGAACTTTACTGCTGATCATGAAAACAGAATGTGTCCTTACCTGTTCTGGGTGGCTGCTCGAATATTTGGGAGAAAGCACCTCTCTCATTCCTTCCTTGTGTTCTGTGTACTTTGTTTCAGAAGGAATGTGATTTGGGGGAACAAGCAGGAGTTCATGTTCTGATTTGTCTTGATTTCTTTGGCTTCTTCATCTTCTTCATTCTTTTGCAGGTCTGGGGTAACAAAATGTGCCCGGGCTTTTTCATCAAAAAAATGTTAGGAAATCCATCAAAGGCATTAGGAAAACAAAGAGAGAACAAATGTGCAAAACTTAAGAGGAAATTTGTCATGGAATTCCGAGGAGCTGCAGATTTCTGATGTCTTTTTTTAAAAAATTATTATGACTACAGTGTTCTGCCTGCATGTGTGCCTGCATGCCAGAAGAGGGCACCAGATCTCATTATAGATGGTTGTGAGCCACCATGTGGTTGCTGGGAATTGAACTCAGGACCTCTGGAAGAGCAGCCCATGCTCTTCTGAGCCATCTCTCCAGCCTCCTGATGTCTTGTTTTAATGCACATTGGTAATTAATGTTGGCTATAGGTAACTCAATATAGAAATGTCATGATCTTCACCAATGTATGGAGGAGCTTTATGTTTTCAGGATGTTTCCCCATGTTTCTTAATTTTAAATTTATAACCATTTGATGAAATAAGTAGGGTAGTTACAACAGTGATTATCGCTATTCTAGAAACTGAGGTTCAGACCCTTTAGTTATCAATTCTAGCTTTGCATCTCCCATTTTAGATTGCTTTTCAAAGAGCACAGAAAAGGCAAATGGGTACCAGTCCTTGGTACATTTATTGAAGATTTCACACCATATGACTCCCAGTAATGCTGAATTTTCAGAGCATTGTGGGGGCAGATCTGGGAGGAGCTTGGGGAGGGGAAGAGCATAATCAGAATACATTGTATGAAGAACTCTTTTTTTCAATTACAAAAAAATAAAAACAGAAACAAAAAAATAATTCAGCTTGAGCCTCCCTCCTTTGCTTTGGCCTCTCCCAATAAAAGTTGCCAACCATTTAGCAGCAATCTCGTGAGATCCTGCACATGCCCGCATAATTACAGCTCTTACATCATGCAGCTATAATTTGTTTGCCTGTCTTCCCAGCCTCCTGCTTCATTTCCCTCCACCCCTAGGGATGGTGAGAGAAGGTCTGCTCATCTCTGCTCCCCCATACCTGGAAGGTTGCTAGTCACAAAAGTTCAAGAAGTAGGTATGCATCTATCTGTAATTCACCACACCCATGGCTTCAGACAATGTGCATGCATCTTCCTTCCTTTAGAGCTATTTGGACTGATGCCTTTATTGTTTGAACTGCTATTATTTAATTAGTGCTGCATTGTCTGCTATTGAGATGCAATAGAATTACAGTTTTTAAGATTATTTTTTCAAATATATCCAAATGCATATATTCATACATTTCCATGTTTTATATATGTGTATGTACACATATATGTACATTCACACATATATGTAATTTTTTTTCAGTGCAAACAATGTGGAAATACATAGCAAAAATAAACTAAATATTAAACATCTAAAATATGAAACAAAGGATTACAAAATGCCAGCTCCCTAGTTAATGCATTTAGGCTAACCATAATAAAATGTAACAATTAAATTTAGCTGAAGATATTGTTGGTTAGGGTTCTTTTAAAATTTATATCCATATTTTTAAATTAAAGAAATTTTATTTAGGTAAATATTAATTTAACTTAATTTATTTTGTTTTGAGACAAGAATTCTCTATCTAGCCCAGACTTGTCTTAGAAGCCCAAGCTGACCTTGAATTCAGTCTCCCAAATGCTAGTACCTTAGGTTTTTTTTTTTTTTTTTTTTTTTACAGATTTCTAATAACTGTCATAGACTACAGAAATGATGGAGTGTGGTTTTGTTTTGTTTTTCCCCAAATTTTCCTACCCTTGAAAAAAAAATCATAAGGACAAACCAATAGGAACATCACAGCTTCCCAAAGGTTTTTATTGGAGCCAATTTTTCTCTTTTCAAAACAAGCACCTGTAGGTGGGGCCAACAATGATAACTCTAGTCATGGCCCCACTATTTTCTGCATTTGGTTGCTCAGGTCGACCTGGGGTCAGTTTCCAGTTCAGTAAGTCATCTTCAGAAGAACGCCTCTGGGAAGAACTCTGAAGCTAGAGCTGGGCATTCCTGCGGCAGAATTTGACATCTGCTTCTTTACAGGGTATCTCGGCTCCCTAACCGGCTGGTGACTCAGACATAGAGCCGCAGTATTCTATCACTCGGGGTTTTGCTGTGAGCCACTCATCCTCAGTATCTTTACCCGTGAGAGAAATGGCAGAACCACTAAGGACGATTTCTCTGAGCTTTGGAAGGTCACCAGGATTTGGGCACAAAATGTCCTTCTCCTAGGAGACATGCTGTCTCCTATTCTTGAGGTAGAAATGGCCTATGGGTGTCTGTGTATACTCAAATTTCTCAGACTTCTCTACACCATCAGGAATGTGGCTACCTATGAGAATCAATGGACATTATCTGTTAGCTGTTTTAGCTCTCTTTTAGGGTAGAAGAACCGGAAAGACTATGTATTACATACCTCATGCATATCAATACATAGACACGCACACACACACTATTATACTATCAAATGGTTATGTGTATATCCATATATACACGAATGCATGTAAAGTGATCGCTGAGTAATCACCCGCTAAACAGTGAAACTAGTTCTAGCATGTTTTAGAATATTTGGCCGTCAAAGGGAGAAAGCTATAATTAAAAATAATGAGGAAATAGTCACAGAGATATCCATCTTGTAAGGTTGCTTAATAAAGAAATGAGTAGTAAGGATTTTGTTGCCTAACTTCTTTCACCTATGTTTCCAAGCAATTTAGTCTTTGGCCTCCAGCCAGCTTGAATAAGGTTTTAGTTATCATGATGATGTCTTGATTGTTCTCACCTCTAGTGATTCCTGGGGTGAGGGGAGGTGCTTTGCAGGTAGTGGACACTCAGCAAGCATTGATGATTAAATGAATGTAACATTGGAATAGAAATCAGTGAGCAGTAGGTCACAATGACTCTACGGCTGCCCTCGTTCCCTTGCCCCAAACGACCTGACTTCTGTTGTACACCAGGCATTGTTCTAAACACAGGAAGCGTAGCAGTGAGTCAGGTAGACAAGACCTTCTCTCTTAGGACATATATTCTTAAAGGGATGCCAGAGCATAAAACAAGAAAATATACTATGGCGGTCAATTATGATGGGTGATGTGAGTGCCTTAGAGACAGGGAAAGTGGTCCCCTGGCAGGAGCTGGGGAGAACTGTGATCACGGCCAGAAGCACAGTGCTGAAGCCAAGAGAGTGCTGGAAAGAAACAGAAAACAACCACATCTGATCACTTGCTTCTACCTCTTAGAGACTCATGCAAAAACGGGCCACAGAGTCAGCCTGATGATCGTACTCATCATGATGAGTATGTAGATGATGTAGGTCATCTTCTACAGTATGATGTAGCCCCTGGAGCTGAGGCAGCATTGACAGGGTGTGTGATGTAGAGAAATAACCAATGAACGGAGTCAGCTAGAAACCCTTGATTAATTCTGAACCCTCTGAGGGCAGAAACTGAGTTGGATTTACCTTTCTCTCCCCTGGGAGAGGCCTAGAAAGCACAGAGCTTGTCAAAATAGGTGCTTGTTAATTTAATTGCTCTTTGTAGAGTTGGCTTTCCTCTTCTAATCAGTGTGTTCTGGGCAACAGAGCCACCTCCCGGAAGGTTCCAGCTCTTTACTGTCCCTGAGGAAGCAGTACCTTGCTTGTTCATGGGAGGATTCTTGCTTCAGATTGATGCCTGGCTGTGTTGAGTATTTGCTAAACAATGGAAAGAATCAGTCTAGCATACAGTGTTTCCTTGGCCACACACATACAGAACTGGGATGCCATAAAATACAGTGTCTCCTTGGCTACACATATGCAGAACTGGGGTGCCATAAAACGTCTTTCAACTCACAACTCTGCTCAGCGAGAAGGATCAGGAAGGCCAGGAAACAGGACTTGGGAGACAGATCACAGCTATCTTATCCTCATTCCCCTGGCCTCCTCACCACAGCAGCTAAGAATATAGAGTACATGAGTCCTCTTTTAAGCTCTCTGTATGTATGCTCTTCTTCCCAGACTGCTAGATATGGAGAATTCCTAATATGGCTGGAATGCGTTGCATTAAGTTATAGACATACAATATGTGCTAAACCTTATGGTAGGAGTAATATCAGAATTGTAGATGGAGAGGGAAATGGGGGCCCAGGCTGGAAACAGTGAAGATGACATTTTACAGTCGATGCTTCTTGGTGGTCTGTGGGATCTAGATTTGTGCAAACACTTTCTAGCTACATCCACATAAAACCTTTCCTAACCACACTTGCCTCTAGGTAGGGTCCATGGGTACCGATTTGAGCAGATTACAGATAGATGATGTCCACATTCAACCTAGCAAAAACAGATTTTTTTTTCCCCCTCAGCTTTCCCCTTTAACCGAGAGTGGAGATCACCCTAGATGGAAGGAAGCAGAACGCTGGAATGTGGCTTCTCTGGTGAAGACCTAACTGTCACTCAAAGCAGCAAAGCCAGGTTAAGAGGCCTGGGCTGTTTACTCTTGTCCTTGGCATTCTTCTTAAGTCGGCTGTAAGTGAGGGGTGGAGAGAAAGAGCTTACATAAAATTTGTGCTCCTCACATTTTTCTTTTTTCTGGAAATAATAGTGAAAGAAAGCCTGTGATTTCAGCTCTTCAGTCACCTCTGAAGTTAGGACTCCGTATCAAGGCAGAGTCGCAATGTCGTCAGACAGCTCAGGGAGAGAAGCTGTGTAAGGTCTTAGGCGCATCCGTCCAATTATCTTTTCTCTCACGGTTTATCAAGGAGCCTGCTTGATCTAGAAATGGGTAGAAGATCAGTGTTGCCATGAGGACGTAAAGCTTAACCCTGAATCAACCTGTGAATGTGGCTAAACATCAACAAACCATAGTGTTCTTATAAAAGCTACTAACTTATTGTTAACTGTGAAAGATAAGACATGTACGTTAATAGTTACCTCATAAAGGATCAAATTCTTTCATGTGTTCAAAATGATACTTGTAGTCATGCTAAGTTTTAATGCAATTAATTATAGAAATTTCAGTGTATCTTGGCAACTACAACTATATTGATCCCGGTAACTGCCACTATATTCTGTTTCTGTTGAAGGTATAAAAAGTCTGATTGATCGCAACATAACTGTCAAAGCCTCAGTGGTGCTGATTTCATTCATTCCTCATGGCCATATCAGGTGATCTTGGTCCAGTAAGCAAGCTTGGGTACTTACAACAGGTAAGTCTCTTGTCATTTTCATTGATACTTAGGCCCTTTGAATTACACTTTCTGCTGTAATTTATCCTCAGATCTCTGATAACACATGGCTAGGCTACTAACTGTAGCTTGGTCTGTTTAACAGCAGCAGGCAAGCAGCTCCCTTCCCCAAGGCTGCTCCCACCTCCTTGGTTCATTTCATATGCAAAGCAGATCAGGCCTCGCCTTTTCTAGAGCTACTACTTCTCCTTCTGAGAAAAGCAGCGGGGATTGTCTTGCTGACAGGCTTCACATTAGAGAGTAAACAGGTTTCAGATTGAACTTTTTGCTGTTCCTTTATTTAAAAGAACTTGCTTTGTAAGGCTGGCTCTCAGTAATTGTGCATCCGACAAATGATTAGCTAGAAAGAGAAAGGTGTTAACCCACACAAGATCTGAAGGTCTACGGTCTATAAACCTCTGCAGATCTGAAAGCTTAGTTAAGTTCTGAGGGAACAAGAAAATGATTCAGGGTCTCTGAACAATGGGAAAGGTTTCAGGTTTCTTTCCTTCTTCCACCTACTGTTATACTGAGATTTCTTACAGACACCTGTCAGTTGTGTTTTTGACAATGTGGATTTGCTTTACTACAGATTGCAAACAGTGGTAATGCTAATATATTTAAAACTTTTATCTCTTTTTGTAAACTAAGACCTTTCTGTAGGCTTTAGGGAACTGAGGGAATCAGAAGACTTGAAATCCACCTCTCACAGATCAAATGGACTTCAGTTCAGTACAGCCTAAGTTTCCCCTGCCTCCTTTTACTGAGGATGTGATCTCTCTCCTGGTCTTGGGACTCTTCCCCTCCTACAACCACCAGGGCTATGGGCCTGAAAGTTTCAAATGTAAGGTTTTCCTTTAAGTTCCTACAATTTAGCTTCTGTCCCTAGTCTATATCTGTCTCAGCAGTTTTCCACTTGGCTGACAGACACATCCAAAAGTCAGCTGTGGACTATAGACAGATGGCTGTGAGCTCTGGACTTGCCAAAAGCTGATTTGAACCAGTCCAGCCAATGTGATTGCTCTCTGTCCCTCCAGCTGGGACAGCTAACCAGACGCTTCTGATGAATGCCCCATTGCCTAAATCCCCTCCTGGCCTTTGATCAGCATTCCAGTCTTCCTGGACCCTAATAATGATGCCCTAGTTTCAGCAGGAAGTAGTTAGAGAAGAGAGTTTGTCACCCCCTTATCCCCAACAAGCTGGGATGTTAGATCTAAAGGATACTCCCTGGCATAAGGGACAAAACGCCTAACTATACTGCCTATTGGCATACCAGGAAATGTATCTGCTAAAACCAAACAGGCCCCGATCTATCAACAGGTAGATTCATTAGCTGAAGTAGTTCCACAATAGGATGGGGCACTTGGCCTTAATTAGATGTATAAATTCTCGGCTGGGTGCCATTAAGTTGATGGCTATGAGGATAATCAGATACCCACTACAGAGTCAAGGGTTTGACTCAGGATGCAACTCAAGAGGGGAATGTGAGAGCAAAACAGGAACAACACACCTTGCAGCTTAAGGTTTCTGTTTGCAGTGAAGACAGCACGGGAATAAGTTCCCGTTTGTCCCGCGTGAAGTCTTTGCAAGCTAAGGTTTCTATCTGTAATTAAGAACAAGTTTTTGTTTCTGAGATCTGTTGTAAACTGCAAAACGTGTTTTTCAACCTACGCTAAACTCGGGATCCCATTCACATGATGCGTATCCTGAGCCTTGTTCCTTCCTCTTCATTGTATTTCTCTAACAAGATATAACAGCCAACCTTCTTGCCCTTCTGAACGCCTCATCTCTCCTACACAAAGGACCTCAAGAGGCTAGCAGGGGCTGCTCGGGCGCTGACTAAGGGTCACAGAGCTGCTGGCCAGTCCTGGATACACAAAATGCAGCTTGTTTTAATTGGACAATTATAGATTTTATCTTGGCTCCTCGTCATTCTCAGCGTTAGCAGGTAGACATGGGATGAGAAGACACACTTGATGGAACTTGTGACTATCAGGGCTGAGTGACAACAGCTGGCCACTGTCTGGCCACCAGTGCTGCTTACACCGCCTTCGATTGCTAGCCTCCAAGCTGCTGCAACACTTTGCGATGATCCTTTCTGTTTTCCTGCTACTGTTTAGCTTCACCGAATAGTAGCAACAACTAAATTAAAAAAACAAAACAAAACAAAAAAAAACCCCACTGCCTTTGATCCCAAAACATGAAGGGAGGGCAGAGGCAGGTGGATCTCTGTGAGTTCGAGGCCAGCCTGGTCTACAGAGAGAGTTCCAGGACAGCCAGAGATGTTACACAGAGAAACCCTGTCACGAAAAGCAAAACAAACAAATAAACAAAAAAAAAAAACCCCACACAGTCCAATCATCAAAGAAATAGGCACGACTCCCCACAGGTGAGCACTGATTAAACTCCTTTTGTATGCAGCTTTATTAACAGTGATGAGGTTACAAATTACACCACACACAGTTTTCTTTGCTGTTCGTTATAGAAAACCAGAATGGCTTAAGCCACTTCTACCAAAATTTGCTGGATAAACAACAACAAACATTTTTAGGAGTGTCCAAGATGACTATTTTGTGTCAAACTCTCTGGGAGGGAATGCTAAATGCTATGCTGTAGGGTAAACTGTTAATCCTTTTGCCCTAGTAACTCACAAGGGAAAGTATTGGGATAATTGTTATTGATATGAAAAGAATTTTTTTTATTGCTGCCTTGTGCCAAGAACACAGTCGTCAATGTTGGGGCAGGGGGGGAGTCCAGCACTCACTCAGAGATGACAAAGGTTCATTCTGTTATAACTAAGGAAAAATGAATGCCATGAATTGATTTAAGGCCATTTACTTAGTGATTTAGTTGAGTTCTGAAGACACTCGGCCAGGTTAATGGGGGTTGAGTGGGAAGACCTCCTTCCTATTTCCACCTAACTTCTATTTACATATGTGTTGTAAGGCACATATCATATAATTATCACCCTGTCTTCAAGCATAGCACCTTTCAGGATTCACTTCCTTATTACCTCAGCTAGTCCCCACCATCCACTCATTCTAGAGACCCGAGTTAAAGTGCCCCTCATGGACCTTCTATTCGCGAGCACCTTTGCAACAGGAAGTGAGAATAAAATGCACCCAGGGTGCTGAAATTAACTCGTGACTTAGGATCACAGCTTGGCCCCGCAGCCCTGAGAAGATGGACCCACTCTGAAGATCTGGCTTCCTGGAGACGTTCTTATCAGGTCTCTGGCCCACTTAGAGAAAGGCAGCTTGAGTTTGATTTGCTTTGGTTGCTGGGTAACATGCTATTTCCTGATAAGCTGAGCATTAATTTAATCAGAGAACTCAGGCATTAAAAACAATCACAGGCCATTTATTTTCTTCGAGCAAACTAAACAGAAGCTCATGTTTGGGTCCTAACTTGGGGCTGTAACTGGACAGAGGTAAGCACAAACCACAATAAAACGATGTCAAGTTTGCAGCTTGACTGTATGTCCCAGGGGCAGCAACTTTGAGACGAGTTAAAGACCCTGAAGGTGACACAGAACATTTAGCGTCCATGTATGTGTGAGTCGTTAAGAGCAGCACAGGACATTCAGGTTCCCGAATGTCCACCAGTCTTCATGGACCACACTCCATCAGCCTCAATGCACCCAGGGCCTGGTAAGCCCGGCTATATGTTTTCCGAGTCTTCAGATTAACAGCACAGAGAAGTTAAACGGTGATTGCAATACCCTGCTGTACCAGGCTTGCAGTTTAGCTCTAGAAAGCAATTTCCTGGGCTTTACAGCCTACTGTACAGCTGCGGCAGATGGAGAACCCAACCACTGTACCAGCTACACCTACTGTACCAGCTGTGGCAGATGGAGAACCCTCCCCCCCCACTGTACCAGCTACAGCTACTGTACCAGCTACACCTACTGTACCAGCTGTGGCAGATGAAGAACCCCCCCCCCACTGTACCAGCTACAGCTACTGTACCAGCTACACCTACTGTACCAGCTGTGGCAGATGGAGGACCCCCCCCACACTGTACCAACTACAGCTACTGTACCAGCTGTGGCAGATGGAGAACCCCTCTACTTTCCGTCTCTCTCCTGTTTTAAATCCTATGATGTTACAGTGCATTGATTTTTACTTCTTCTGGAGACCTCGGTCCTTGTCCTCACACCCCTCTCAAAGTGAGAGGTATCTATTAGTGTGCATAAATAAATTACATCTGTTTGTCCGATTATCTGCAACCCACATTCAAGCACCCTTTTCTCTTTCAAAATTAATGATATAATGTAGGCTTTTCAGTTGAAGGGGTGTGTATATATCACCATGAAAAGATACTACAGCCACCCTCACACAGACTTAACAAGCAGTGGCCAAAATGATGCACTGAAAACGGAGTTGATTTTACCAATGCAGCTGCACCGCTGATAATTTAGGAGTTCAGTCAGTGATTAACTTGGTCCAAAAGCCATTCTCTCTCAGTTTTGTTTTCCAGCCTACATAGTCAGGGAGTCAAAAGAGCAGGCTCCACTAGATTTTCCTTGTCCTTGACGAAACTCCTCTTTCTCTCTGTATTTTTATGCTAATGATTACTTATTTTTTCCCCCAGTGTTTATAGTCTGTTCTTGAGTGTTACCATTGAATACCAAACTGAACTTTTTGTAAGGGATGATGAAGAAGGTTGTTTCAAAAATGTTTTATTTGAACCACTTTTCACAGTTAGAATCAAATGTAGCCATTCCTCAGTACCCTTGGGAGACTGGTAGCAGGACATGCCCTACTTCTTGCTAGGATACCAGTTGATGTTCATGTCCCACCTACAAAATGGCATAGTATTTCCATAGAACCTGCTCACATCTTCTTGTAGAATTTATATTGTTTCTAGGTCATTATAATATCTAATACACTGCAATAGTTAACTGTTGTGCTGTATTGCTTAGGGAAGAAAAGAAAGAAGAAAGGCTGTTCAGCACATGTTTCCTACATACGCAATTTTTTCAGATCTTTTCAGTGTGTGGCTGGCTGCACCTACAGATGTGTAGCCCACAGACAAGGAGAGATGACTGTGTTTCAGATATATCCATCACAACTCAACACACAGGTAGGAAGGGATGGGATTAATGACAACCAAGATATAGTTCCAGATACCTATGTATCCCCTTAAACTAACTAACTGTACATAACCTATAATCAATAGGCACTTCCTTCCCAAACAAATATACTACAATGAATAAACTGATATATTAAAAGAAAATATGCATCATTTACTACAGTCTTTCCCTTCTCCCCCAAACTTGGCAGATAAGAAAATATTCTTTGGCAGCAGAAAAATATACTTTGCCTGACATGGTGACACATGGCTTTACTCCCAGCACTCGGGAGGTAGAGACCAGTGAATCTCAGCGATTTTGAGGCCAGCATGGTCTACCTAATGAGTTCTAGGAAAATCAGAGCTACACAGGGACCCTGACTCAAAAAGAGAGAGAAAGAGAGAGAGAGAGAGAGAGAGAGAGAGAGAGAGAGAGAGACCCTTTGATTTACAAAGCAATTTGAAGTAATAACAATAAAAGTAAATCATAAATAACATATATTATTGGCTTAATATTTTAAGTTAGACATCAGGAGACACAAACCACATTTCTCAATAGGTGAATCCATCCATTCATCCAGTCATTGCCAACTAGGAGGCATCCTAAATGCTTCCTGCATCATCATCATGAGAAAGAGTGGGCCAGTAAAATTCCTGCTATTGGCTGCACAGCCAGAAAGGTAAGGCGGAGTTAATGATACTCCAGAACATAAGGCTATTTGGTGATCATTTGGGCTAATGTAGAAGCAATTTAACTTAGGGTAAAGTTGTACCTGGTGGTACATATCTGTAATTCCCAGTTACTAGGGAGGCTGAAACTGGAGAGTTTTAAGTTCAAGGCTAACCTAGGTAACCTAGGAAAACCCTACTTTAAAATAAAGCAAAGGGCTGGTAATGGTGACATATGCCTATAACCTCAGCACTCAGGAGGCTGAGGCAAGCTGATCTCCGGGAGTCTGAGGCTACTCTGACCTACAAAGTGAGACTCAGTCTCAATAAATAAAATAAAACAAAATGGAGGCTGGAGAGGTAGCTTCCTGGCAGATCACTTATCTAGCATGTGCGAGGTCCTCTGTTCACCATCCGCGGGGGGGGGGGGGGGGGGGGGGAGATGTTTCCCAATGTATAAGGATAAGTGATGGATAAGAGATAAAATCATTTCTAAGAAAAATGTCAAATGATTTAAATTTGCCCTATAAATTAAACGACTGGAAACCGCTCCTCTTCCGAGAGTAGGATTTTATGATAGAAAATGATTGTAGCTTCCAGAGGATGAGGGTACACGCCACTAACCACAAACTGCTGCCTTACTGTCTCCCAGCAGGATGTGTTGCTCTCCCGCCACACCTTGTTTAAAGCCTTCTGACTCTAACACGAGATGTCCTTAAAAGTTCTTTTTACTCAAGGAGGGGGAAAGAAATTTTTATGTTGAATTATACAAATTAAGTCTTGATGGGTATAAACTATTTTCATTTGAAAATTTGAAATGAGTATTTTCAACTCCCCCAAAGGAAGCAGAGAAGAAAAGACATCTTTGAATAGGAAATTGCTTAGTCATTCAAGTTTTTACGTGTACAGTGTAGGAAAAAGAAATCTCAACAAGCTAGGAGTTTAGGAAGCCGGCCTCTTTGGAAGAGCGCCTGCAACAAACTCCATTTGCCACCCAGTGGCTGCAGAACGAAATTACTTCTGTCGCCTACAGCCCTTTATTTTGTTGGTGGAAGGTGGGGAAAGACTGAGGTAGATGATACCAAACTACGAATTTAGAGCCTCCCGGACATTCCTCTAGATCTCTTTGAGTCGCCATCACTGTAGTAAACGCTGTATTTATTTTCCCTGTGGCCCACTCGCAGTCTGACCACAGGCCTCTGGGAAGCAATGCGTTCAGATACTGACCGGTACGGAGGACACCGAGCTGGCCCGTGACTCGCGGGACACGCTGTTGGGCATGGCCAGGGTGCAGCAGGACACGCCCACGGTGGCCTCGGGCAGCTCGTCGTCCTCCGTCCACTCGTTGAGCTCGGGGTTGAAGCACTGGATGCATTTTTTGTACTTCTTCTCGCCCTCGTTCCAGCCGCCCAGCAGGTACACGCGCCCGTGGAGCGCCGAGACTCCCGCCGTGCTCACGCCCACGGGCAGCGGTGCCACGAAGCTCCACTGGCGCGCTGCGGGGCTGAAGCTCTCCACCGTGAGCACGTCCACGCGCTCCCCGCGCGGCCCCAGCTGGCTGCCCCCCATCACGTACACCCTGTCGCCCAAAGCCACCGCGCAGTGCCAGCCTCGCGGCGTGCTCAGCTCGGGCAGCTCCTGCCACGCGTCGTGCGCGGGGTCATAGGCGCACACGGAGCGCGAGTACGCGCTGCCGATGTAGCCGCCCGTCACGATCACGCGGCCATCGGCCACGGCGCTGGCGTGGCAGCAGCGTGCCACCTCGAGCGGCGCCTTGGGCTGCCACTGGTTGGTAGAGGGCACGTAGCACTCCAGCGAAGCCAGGCTGCCCTCCGCGTTGCGGCCGCCCACCGCGTACAGGAGCCCGTTGAACACGCTCAGGCTGAAGTGCGTGCGTTTCTGGTTCATGCTGCCCAGGTGGATCCAGGTGTTGAAGCGAGGGTCGTACCTGAGATGACAGAGGGCAGCTTGATCACCTAAGTGGGGGAACCCATGTTGCCCAGCATTGCATAAGTGGGAACCCTCCACCCCCAACACACAATTACAGCTATTACTCCTCCTCTCATTCATTAAAAATAAAAGTGATACTCCCTTCTCTCCCCATTCTGAAGACGTTTCCTTTAACCAGATCCCCAAACAACAAACAAAAATCAAACCAACCAAACAACAACAACAACAAGCCCCCACAGGATTCTTTCCTCCAATAGCCACTCTCCCTTCCTGAGATTTAAGAGACATGCAAAATGGGTCGCAGGATAGAAGCTGGGCACCTGAAAGGGGAGCCTGTACATTAGAGGGGACTCAACTTGTTTTTTCGGACATCAATGACCGCTAGCTCTTTCTTGCTGCTGAATTAGGATAGGAGCTGTCTGCTCCGATTTCTACAAACTTCTCATTGGCATGTCTGTCGCGGCCATTCATCGCACTGACAAAGCTAAGCCACCCCTCCGAGCCTGTTAGAATGAGACCCATGGACTTATGTCTAAAAGCATCAAGAAAGGCTTCATCTCTCTGAACAGTTTTCTACTAGTAAAAGTTCCATTTTGTAGAATTTTTTTTTTAGTGTTAGAGTGTTTTCAGTATAGAAATCAATATAAAGAAAGCTGGCTTGAGTATTTAAGGGTGAGAAAGTCAGCAGAAGGGAAAGGAGACCCAGTGAACTCAAGGTTCCTTGTTCACATAGTTTGGAAGTTCTGTAAACAGACTTCCCCTTTGTCCCGTTTTACTCCCAAATAAAGTTGTAAGTATAGATACAAACTGAGTACCGGAACTGTGGCTCAGAGGTAGGGTGCTTGCTTGACACAGGTGAACCACTGGGTTCAAGACCCATAACCGAAAAAAGCATAAAAAGTCTGAAAATCAATTGCTTGAATTACTTTTTAAAAGAACATATTTATACAAATATAAAGTATATGAAAATAAATTGCATAGACTATATGCTATGCTACCAAAATAACTTAATTGTATTGATATATTACATTTATATATAAATATAAAATTATAATATATATAAACAAATATATTTACATAGAAATGTAATATATATACACATACATATGTTTACATACACATGTAGTATATATATATGTATGTATATAAAGAGTGTGCGTGTGCATGTGTGTCTGTGTCTGTGCATGTGTCCTGTGAGTGCAAGCTCCCTTGGAGGCCAGAGAAGGTGCTGAACGCCCTGGTGCTGGAGTCACAGGCTGGTGTGAGCCACCTGATGTGGTGCCAAACTTGGGCCCTCTGCAAGAGCAGTGATACTTTTAACCACTGATCCATTTCTCCATGGATTCTTGGTAAGTGGTGGGTACACACATATACTGAGACAATAAAGACATGTCATAGAAATCTTGCTTCTTGGTCATGTTTGATGTGTATGTGTATGAAAATAGAAAGGTGACCATGAGAGGGAAGGAAGAGATTTTAAGGCAGAGTGATAATGGAATTCATGTGACGTGGATGCAAAGGAGGGATTCTGGGGAACCAGCAAGGGGACCAATAAGAGGAAGCAGGAGCAAGGGCGGAGAGTGGCCAAGAGATATGCGTAAAAAAGTGTAATGGCATGTGTGAATGAAAATGACAAAATTTAATCCATCCCTTTGTATGCTAACTGAAAAACATTAAAAAGTAGAAAAGAAATCTAGGGTGCGTATATCTCCGATGCGCTTTATACAAAACATAGTAACTATCAAAAGCTTTACGACCACTACTACGTGGCTAATGACCTAAGATAACAGGCATTAATTCTGGGTCAAGGCAGTTTTTCAACATTGCAGTTCATTTGCATTACTGACAAAGCACTGGTACCTGCAGAAATTGCTGACAGCGTGCTTGGCTTGGTTTCTTGCGTCATTCTGGTCCTCACCACCAGCTACATAAAGGAATCCGTCCATCACAGCCACACACTGGTTAAAACTCTTGGCTGGCATTTCTGTGAGCTTGCTCCATCCATTTTCAGGGTCTCTATACAAAATGTCTCTACTAAGGGACTTCTCAGTCAGGCCGGGGCGTCCCCCAACAGTGATGAGAACTCGGCAGCCGCCTCGAATTCTTGTTCGCCGAGATTGCAACGTGTTTTGATGATAAGGTAGTAAGTGGTAGTTCATAGCATCCACAAGCAGTTTGTGACAATCGGCGTCTTGCATCATTCTTGGTACAGTTTGAACATAAGTGACCAGGTCTTGTGCAGAAATGGTACCAAATCGAATGTTACTTAGAAGATCTGCTGCGTGCTTCACTCTCTTGGGGTCGAACTCTAGCCATTTCATTGCAATCTGGAACGCTACTAGCTCAGAAGGCAACTGCAGGTCATCGTCTATGAGAAGCTCATTAATTTGTTCAAAGGTAAGCTTCATAAACTGCTCCGATTCTGCAAATTCGATGAAGTTATCCCGGATAAATTTCTGGGCTGTCGCTTTGGCGTTTTTCAAGCTATACGTTTCGGCGATATTAACAACATACATGCAGTTCTCAACGCTGATCTCTCGTATCAGAAAATCGCTGCACATCTTCACAAGAGTGTGGATCTGAAGGTACACGGCAGCAGAGATGATGCTTCCTATTGTGTACAGGGAGAGGGTCAGCTTCCCCGTGTATGCATACGCGATCACCGTGGCTAGGCCTAAGGGGGCGATATCATTGAGGTCCACCCGTTTCGTTGATGGATCCTTTTTAAGGATGTTGTAAAAGTATTCACTGCACGAAGCCATGACTGATTTATGAACATCAAAGGATTTGGTTTTGGTACCAATGACTAAGTCACACAGGAAACTCTCTTGCCGCATTTTACTTAAACCCTCCAGGAGGTTGGGGCCATAGGAAGTGTCTGTTAGCTCAGAAGAGACACAGCTAAGGCTGTTGCTGCCTTCTAGGAGCCCGTTTAGAGCACTCAGCTTGTTTAGGGGGCTGTCTTCTACGATGATGGTCATCTCGTTGATCTCTGCTTTGTTCTTTTTGATAGCCTTCTTCTTGGGTGCCATGTTCGCCACAGCGCTGTCGCCGTCAAGAGCTCACTAAAAGAGGAGATGTTTATTTTCGCTGTGCTTTGGATTTTGATATATTACACTAGAAACTTATAATTACATAAAGTAGATTAATTCTCATTTAACCAAAATGTATTTGAAGACATCGAGACGCACATCGCAGTGACGTTATTTCATGCCTTAAACATTGAAAATGATTCTAGAAAGGTGTGTGTTTTCAAATGAAATCTCCCAAAGGGTGTATTTTCAAGCAATTATGACCCAGCAGCAATGAGCGGTTCTCTGGTTCGAATGCACCGTAAATTTTGGAATGGAAACCTTTGAAAGACTTAACCAAGAAGTGAATTATGACTACCTTGAAGGTTTTCTTCAAGATAAATATTAAAATTTAGAAATCCATATAAAATTACAAAATATCATGAAAAGAAGATCCTTTTAACAACATCAGTGAAACCTACCACGTTCGAAGCGACACACGTAGCCATCCTAAAGGATCCCTGTTCTTGTGACCCGGCCCCTACCACAGCACTTGTTCCTGCGCCTGCGCAGTAGGGCTTATTAGAACTCTAGGATTTGCTGGCGTGGGGCTATGTTTTGTTTTCTCGCTTTGCTCAAATCATATTCACATTCATGTTTATTTAAAGGACTTACACCCTTTCTCATTAGGTTTTGCAGTTACTTTCCTTGTTGGCCTCATTTGAGGAAATTTAAAAATACTTTGCTCAGCAAGAAGTTATAGGATAGCCACTCCTGCATGGACGGACAGCAGTTTTCTGGAAACGTTGGAGCGGTAAACGTGCAATGTGTGTTCTCAAGACAAGATGCGACAAATGCAAGCTGCAAACAAGAAGCTGCACTTATAGCCGAGCAAATGCAGGCCCTGTCTGGGTCCTCGGAAGAACCCAGAAAGCCAATGCTTTATTCATGCGCATAATGGGATCTCAAGGAAACCCTGGACTAAAAGGCTAACGATTCTTGTGCTGCTTGGTTTTTATATCACCTTGATAAAAGCTAAAGTCATCAGAGAGACGGGAACCTAGATTGAGAAAACGCTTCTGTAAGGTCGGGTTGGCGGCAAGCTTGCAGGACATTTTCTGAATGATTGATAGGGAAGAACCCAGCCCATTCTAGTTGGGGCCATCCATGGGCGAATAGTCCTAGATACTTTAAGAAAGCAGGCTGAACAAGCCATGAGGAAAAAGCCAGTAAGCAGCTCCCCTCCACGGTCTCTGCATCAATTGCTGCCTCCAGGTCCCTGCCCTGCCTGGGTACCCGTCCTGACTTCTTTCATGATAAATTGGGAGGTGGAAGTGTAAGCTGACCAAACCCTTTCCTCCCTAAGTTTCTTTGGACACAGTGTTTCATCACTGCAATAGTAACCCTAACTAAGGCAATAGGTTTATGCCATATTAGATGATTACTTTGCTAGTGGCATGTAGGTATAGAGGTGCTATTTAAAACACAGATATCTGATAGAAACAGAACCCTCCTAATCAGAAAGGACTCAGGCTAGAGTGCTGAAGCTGGATCTCAGATCCCTGTATAATTCTTCAGTTCTGGACCATTGATGAGGTCCAGGGCATGCTGAGAGAAAGGGGGTAAGAAGGATTGAGACTGGATCGGGGCAGCCGCTGGCTGGTGTTTACAATTCTGTTTGCTTAATGCATATCAAATATTGATAGGCAGATCTCGGGTTTTGGACATTCTGATATGTCGAAGCTCTGAAGGAAAGGCCAGCAGAAGATTCTGAGTAAATGTGACTGGTGGACTTTCGAATGATTTATGTCTAATTTATAGGGTTTTTTTTGTTTTGTTTTGGTTTTGGTTTTTCGAGACAGGGTTTCTCTGTGGCTTTGGAGCCTGTCCTGGAACTAGCTCTTGTAGACCAGGCTGGTCTCGAACTCACAGAGATCTGCCTACCCCTGCCTCCTGAGTGCTGGGATTAAAGGCGTGCGCCACCACCGCCGGGCTAATTTATAGTTTCAAGTGTGTTCTTCTACCCTGTTAGTCTTCATGTACTCTTTAAATGAGCAAGTCCCTTTTCCTTAACAAGTTTCTAATTAGCTTACAACATTACGATTATAATCTAGAGGTAAGAGTGGAGGTGGGGGAGCAGGAGAAGCTACTGAAAACGCGGTGGAGCAAAAAGTGAGGACAATTTTGCAGCTGAGTCGGCAGTTGCAAAGGGCGTTGTGAGGGCTGTTAGCCTAAGAGCAGGCTGCAGCGGGGGCTGCACAAGACAGCTACAGATCCAACAGGAACTGTTTCTGATTTGAAGAGCAGCTGGGCAGTAGTTTGTGGTTTTGTTTTGTTTGCTGTTGTCGCTTTGGTCTGAGCTGTTGGGAATCACATTCTAGACGAGCATGCTACCAGCTGATTACACCCCCAGCTTAGTGTCCATGTTTTCTGTGAAGGGTTACATACAACGTGCATGTTTAAATCCTGTGGAAATTTTATGTGCATGCTAAAGTATCTAGAGCAGTGGTTCTCAGCCTTCCTGATCTGAGACCTTTAATACAGTTCCTCCTGTTGTGGTGATCCACAACCATAAAATTATTTTCATTGCTACTTCGTAGCTGTAATTTTGCTACGGTTAGGAATCATAGGTAAATATCTATATTTTCTGATGGTCTTAGGCACCCCCGTGAAAGGTCGTTTGACTCCCAAAGGGGTTGTGACCCACAGGTTGAGAACCACTAGTCTAGAGCAATGCTGTCCTATAAAAATGAATCATATATGCAATCTAAAAACCTGAGTGGCTGCAGTATAAAGATAAAAATGGATAGTTGAAATTAATGCAAGTAGCTATTTATTCACCGTAGCATACACAGAATTTTTTCACATATAATTTTATAAAATTATTAATATGCTATTGCATGTTTTCATACTAAATCCTCAGAATCCTGTGTACATTTTAGATGTTAGTATGCCTTGCTTTGGATCAGCCACATTTTCAGCATTTAGTAGCCCCAAGTGGCAGATGACTAGTATATTGGACCATAGAGCTCTAGAACAATCATTTAAGATATGCAGAATATAGCTGAGAATTCTAAAGAAGACAAGAATGTTGGAGGGAACAAACAGCAATGTAATGTTAAACAAATGTATTGATATTAAATATTAATGGAAAACCATTAAAAGACTCGGTTGCTAGAATAGATAAACAAAAGCAAAATCAATATGCTAACTATAAGAGATTCACTATACAGACACAGATAAGTAGAAAATAAGTGGTTATAAAAATATTAACCAAGGCAATAATTAACATAAGAAGGTCTTGTGGCTTTTTTTAGTGTCAGGGAAAATAGACTTATAGAAAATTTTTTTACTAGTAATAGAATTTCATAATAATACAAATATAAATTCAACATGAAGATGTAACTATCATAAATGTATATGTTTATAATTATTGAGCTTCAAAATACATGAACTAACAAGTAAAATTTTAGAGAGAAATAAGCAATTCACAATTATATTTGAAGAAGTTAATTCAACAATTGTTGGAACTAGAAAAAAATTTCAGTTAGCAAAATCTGACCATTCCTAATCACTGACTTAGTAGACCATTATATGCAACTGTAAAGATACAAATTCTACTAATGTGTACATGGCACATTCACAGAGTCACTAAAAATGCCTCAGCCAACAAAAAAAGCATTGAAGTCACATGGCTTCTATGTAGACTACACTATTTGATAACAATAAATAAAGTTAGAAGTAATTACAGACTATCCAGGAAAACCACTTAACTTTCAAACTTTGGAAATTAAATGATATACTTCTAAATAATTTATGACTGAAAGACGATATTATAAGGGAAATTAGATCCCATTTCAAACTGAATGATAATGAAAACACAGTACTGATACCAATTCCATTACTTAGCCGCAGTGTGATCTTTTGACCTCTTTCAGGCTCTGTTGACTACAGGAAGGAAACAATGCGCTCACCTGCTGGTTCAACTAGCCCTGAGAGTGGATGATGCAGGGGCATCTGGCCATTGTCAGTAGCTGGACTGGGATTGAAGTAGCCTGGTACATGTGTAATACTGGGGTTTGGGAAGGGTTGAGAAGGGATAACGGTAGGGAGATGGAAGAGAGGAGGAAGTGAGGGAAGAATTAACCAAACCTTAGGAGATATGTATGAAAGAGCCACATGGAAACCTACTATCTCATAAGCTAATTAACAATAATTTTTTACAAAGAACATAAATAGAGGTAGCATTGGCTATTTCAGTTTCTAAAAGCTGTGGCTTATTTAACTAAAAGCCCCAATCCTAGATTTGCTACATATCCTTAAAAATTGCTGGTCGGGGGACGCTTAGTTTAAGCTAGAGCTGAGCTGAACGGGAAGCTTCCTCTCTGCTGGCTAGTGCTGAAAGGTACTAACCGGGCTACACGGGAAGAAAAGTCGCTGCTACTCTCACTGAGCGTGCTATGATTTACTGTGCCACCAGGCAAGCTGTGCACAGCGGTGCAGCAATGGCATAACTGCTATGGGGGCAACTGAGTGCCTTCTGCTTGGAGCTGAGTTCTCTTCTGCAAGAGGGAAGTCGTACCTGATACGCAACCTGGTTAAAAGCCAAAGATCAAGTAATGCATAGGCTTAGAGAGGAATCTACTACTGATGCTTTGGCATGTGGATGCATTGTCAAACTGTCTTCTAAATACTTATGTTTATAGTTAGCCGAAGGCCAGTGCTGCTTTCAGCCTTGGTCGGAGACACGTGTGTGTGTGTGTGTGTGTGTGTGTGTGTGTGTGTGTGTGTTTGTTAATGCGGAGAACCTAGTTAGTCAAGGAGATGTGAAATGAGTGAGCTGTTGAGTGCTCAGTCCTATATGGGCCATGTCTATTATCTTCACCTCCAAGGCAAGGTCCAGGGGACATTGCGGAAGAGGGGGCAGACAGAATGTGGGCTGAAGGACCAGGAGGAATGTTGTGAATAGACATCTGGAAGCAACTCGGTCATTAGACTCGCGAAATCGCAGAAGTTCTCGTTATCTTTACATGGATGTAGAAGATGAGATCTGTCGCTATTCCATCATGGATGGAGGGGGCTTGGTAGTTAATGGTTGCTGGGGGAGGGCAGGTCATTTTATTAAAAGCTGCAGTCACTGGGTAGCTACTCATGCGCCAGTAAAGTAGTTCCCTGCCCATGCTCACACAAGCAGCCCTAAGTCAGTGATTCAGTGGGTCAAGGCAGAGAGAGACAGAGACACAGAGAGGGATTTCTTGGGAAGAAGGTGCTCAGTAAAAGTGAGAGGGGATAAGAGAGAGTGATAGCAGGTGTCTGTGTTCAAAATAACTTACGTGCACATAGGAAATTATTTAAAAAATTAAAAAGAAAACAATGCCTGCTTCACAGGGTTGCTGATGAATACAAAGGTAAATCTTGATTGTCACCTTGACAGGACTTAGACTCACTATGAAACACACATTTAAAGGTGTTTTACAAAGGTTAGCTGGGCAGGGACCCTATCCTGAACATGGATAGTAACATCCCTCAGACTCCAGTCCCGGGCTAAATTTAAAAGAATGCCACCTGAGAACCAGCATTCACCGCCGTTTCCTGACTCTGGACACAATGCGGACAGCCACCTTAGGCTTCTGCCCCAGTACCTTCCCTGCCACAAAGATTTGTGCTCAACAACCATAAACAAAAACAAACCCTCCTTCAAGCCGCACTTGTCAGGCATTTGACTTCATTAACAAGGATCAAAATGAAATTCTCAAAGAGCTGATAATTTTTTTAAAAAAGAAGCAGTTATTAATAGGCACCATAGGAATATATATGTGCACATATATAATATACATATATACGGAAAACTGAACAACTCAGCCTATTTTAATTTAGTCATTTGCCTGCCATAATCTAGAATATTCCTACACACTGAGGAATAAATTTTGAAAACATTCTATTCTTTTTGATTCAACTTATACATGAGCTGAAAGACAAATGAAGATTTAACTGGTTTTTACAGCTTTCCCCCCTATAAGCCAAGCTCATGTTTTGTGGCTGGCCACTCTGAGTGCCAAAACTTGGAGGCCGGGAAATCGCCATGCTTCCCATTCACTACAGCTTCTACTCAGATCGCAGAGCGTCGAGGAGTGAGCCCTGTGCTCCTGGAGCTCCTTCGCCGGAGAGGAGCTTCAAGGCTCTATCTCCATTTTCCTGAGTCACATGCTTGAGCTGTTCTCATCAATGGGGGTCTGATGAGCTGACACCTGTATGCTCAAAAAGAAGAACTTTCCATTGCTCTTGCTCTTTTCACACGCTTCCTACCATAATAGGACTTCTGGAAAGAGCAGGTCATCCACAGTAGCTGAGGTTGCGAAACAGGGATGAGCACATCTGAAGGCACTGCCAATCCCTTTCTGCGGCTTCCTTCTCGGGTCAAAGAAGAGACTTTGCACTGGGTGCAGAGGGTTAAAGGAGACTTCCGGTCCTACTGGAGCCTGCCAAAGCTCTACCTTCATCCCTCGGAGGGTACCCAGGTATGATAACTATTAATAATAATCCTGGTGATGGGTGCCACTGCCTCTTCTCCTCCTTCCTCCGTCCCTCTAAGAAGGATTCTCACCGGAACTGGGGAGAACGGTAACAGACACTATTCTCTCTCCAGGCCCGTCCTCACTGCCCACCCTGGCTCTTGTCTCTTAGGCAATTTCCACAATGATAGCATAATGTATTCTAGACCTGATTAGCAGCTAGGCAGGTTTATGCAAATCATATTTTCCATCATCCTTTGTACCTGTCAAATTTAAGTACATTATCAAATAAAAATATAAATAGCCAAGTATTTATCTAACATATTAAGTGTAAATGAATATCTCCATCTCTCCCTAAGTAGTACTGTATACCTAGGATTTACTTAGAAAACAAGGATTATGGTATGCTAGAGACCTGGTTACCTATTTTATATAATTTAATTTATTATACACTTTAATATACCTTATATATATTTATTCTTTAATTTTATAAGTTTAAATGCTGAAGAAATCTTAAAATGAAAATCTTGTCCTGTTTTCATTTTACAAATGGAGAATTCAAAATTCAGAGAGTTTGAAAAACTGCCCACAGTCACACAAGTCACATGCGATGTGTGTTGGAGCAAAGATTCAAACACACACAACATCCGTCTTCTCTATTTTGCTTCCCTTTAATCCAAGGTCAGTTAAAGCCTGTGGAAGATGAAAAGCTAGCTTTTTCCAGCATGAAAAAAATGAGATTGAGGGAGGAATACCCATGGTTTGTAAAATCAAATTTGTAAAATCAAAATTTGTAAAAATTAAATATGGAGACTGTGAAAAAGTTCTTCCCAGCCCCAATTATCAAGATTAAAGTGCCTTTGAGTCAAAATAAAGTTTTTGAAGACACAAACTCTGTGGGTTTCTTTTTCCTGCGAAAGGTGGTAAAGTTACAAAACTTCAGGTTGGCAGTCAAAAATGGAAGTGCACAGAAGGGCAGCTATGAAGTCATTGATGAAATAACTAAGTACTTCCTTGTGAGGGTCGGACTGAACATGAAGTTCCCACTTTCTTTCAAATACAGAGTCAAGCCAGGCGAGGGTGGCACATGCCTTTAATTCTGCCACTTGGGAGGCAGAGGCAGGTGAATCTCTATGAGTTCGAGGCCAGACTGGTCTACAAGAGCTAGTTCCAGAACAGGCTCCAAAGGTACAGAGAAACCACCCTGTCTTGAAAAACCAAATATATAATATATATATATATATATATATATAGTCAAGGTCATCTGTTTAAATTAGGTAAGAGCTGCACTTGGACTTAGTGACCATGACATTGAGACTCTAAACACAGAGTTAACTACTATTCTAGTCTCTGTATTCAAGATAGAGAATCTCAAATTATTGGTATTGGTTTTGTTGGAAAAAAATTATTTTTGAGGCCTTTTTGTAGAGATCGGATTGGCCTCAAAGTCACAGAGGTCTACCTGTCTCCTTCCGAGTGCTGAGATTAAAGGTGTGTATCATCAGGCCTGGAAAACTTTAATAAGAAGCCCTTTCTTCTCTGTATTTTATATTTGCAAGGAGTTAGAAGTCAAGTTTCTAATTCTTTCTCCCCAACGGAGTCTTAAAGACTCAAATTTCTTTGCTTATCACAGAACTGGACCTGAGTTTTGTATCCACTTTGCTCTAACCATTTGCAAGGTCTGCATGAAACATGCAACCTTTCTGGTTTTAGTTTAACCTCTTGTCAGATCGGAGATTTTAGTTCTGAGCCCTTACAGTTACTGCATAGCTGGCGTTTTCTGCTAGAGGTGACAGGATTTAAGCCACTTCCTCTCAAACAGCTGTTTGGATCCCTAAAATTAACTTTTTCTCAGAGAGAGATAAGCCAG
Organism: Microtus ochrogaster; assembly: GCF_000317375.1. NCBI lineage: Eukaryota > Metazoa > Chordata > Mammalia > Rodentia > Cricetidae > Microtus > Microtus ochrogaster. The sequence continues at coordinate 62,042,566 of NC_022012.1, forward strand.
TGGAGATAAGATTCTGTACACAGGATCTACTCAACTAGTTCTGAGCTGTCAGAGGCCACAAATAAAATACAAATGTGCAGTTAGGATTTCAGATAAACCAGGAAAAAATATATGTATATAATATATATATTTGCATGTATGTATATAACATACATACAAGTGTGTACTTCAAACACACTTATATTAAAAGCTGTTTTTATTTGTAGTTTATAAGGAAGTTCATGTTTAATAGGATACCCTGTATTTTATCTGGCAGTTCTACTCCGGGTTTGGTTCCAGATGGAGCCATGAGCCCTGAAGGCTGTTCTGAAACCCACAACACAGATGTCTTCATGTTACTTTTCTGTAAAATGACTCAGGGGTTTCTTGTTTGTTTGGTTTTTTTTTGTTTTGTTTTGTTTTCCATAAAGTTCCTGAAAAAAATCTGTAAGCCAAAACACGACTAGCCAAAACCACTGGGCTGATGTTGCCAAGAAACAGAAACATAACCGTCCCTCACCTGTAAGTGGGCAAGCTGATACAAAAGTATTGACTTTAAATAAAAATCATTCCTGCACTCAAGCCGATTTCTGGAGAAAGCCACTTGAAGATTGGTCACTTCGCCTGTGAGAGTGTTCTTCCCACCACACTGGGAGCGCACGTGTGCTGAAGTCACTGTCCCTCACTAGGAGTGGGATCCCACCAGACTCCTGGCTAAGGGGGAGAGTCAGCTGTGCCTGCCCCCGTCCCTGCTGCATTCCAATGGCTGCATCTGTTGGGGCTCATCAGCTCTGCCACCCAGAATAGAAACGGACGTGGCGCATGCTGTCCATTTTTAGTGAAGCCCTTCTGAACGGGGATTCCACTTTGCCATTCCAACACCGAAACGATTTGCAAAAGTGAAACATAGACCATGATAGCCATAAATTCACATTTAGAACAAAACTCTATGTTTATTTTTGGTCAAATAACAAATATAGGGTATTTACAGGGGGGTGGGGATTCGATTTTGTCAAAAAGTTGTATTTGGGGGAGTCAAAGAGCTCCTTTGAGTTCTGCGCTACTAACTCAGTTAAAACGGATAAAACTGTATCTCTCCTGAACTATTGTATTAACTAAACCACGTGTCAACGTGGTTGCTAGTAGCATTAAAGATGGAATTCTAAGTTTCCTGAGCAAACCCTAAGAATTTTCTTTATAAAATAGTGGGAGAAAAACATATAAGATTTAGAGACTTAAAACTACCATGACAAAACACATGTAATTTTACTTTTATAGGGTATCGCTCATACATATCAGTTACTGTGTCCGTTTCCTTGGTTATAGCATTTCTCAAATTCCAGGACAAAGTTTTCTGCCTCTCAACTTGAGATCAAGGGACATGACCTGTGTCACCCAGCTGGAGATCCCCGCAGGAAAGTAGATCTATTGCCACCAACACTCGGACACCCCCACCGTCTCCCACCCACACGGCCATACACACCCTAGGATCCGGAAGGCACGAGCTGGCAGTGCGGTCCCAGCTTCTCTCTCCCGTATGAAGTGAGAGCCCGGCTGGTAGTGATGAAGGTTTAACAGCAGCCTCCCTTGGGGAGGAGGAGATCTGTAGAGAGAAAGGGAGGGCGGGAGAAGGAAAACCCAGTGAGGAGTCACCAGCAGCCGCCCGCCCGACAAACCCTAGTGGCAGTAATTTTTAGAATAGCCCTTTGCCATCCCCCTGGAGGAAAAGGGTTGAGCCTGCGCGCTCGCCTGGAGCCGGCTGAGCCCTCCTCTCCCTCTTTGGTCTTCAGCTTGTGGGCAATGCAGGGGAAAAGAGGGGTTGGGTTTCTTGACCTGGCCAGGTTGTTCACTTGTTTTTAAGTCAAGGACTCAACGGATGCGAGGAAAGAAAATTAGCTGAATGGATGTTCAGTTGCAATTCACGGAAGCAGGGACTTGAGTTGTAAAAAGAGAGATAGTGGCAAAAATTAGCTTCTAGGAGGGTAAATTGCTGTCGCCTCAGGTCCTGTGAGGCTACTGTGTATAAATAGACTCTGTGGAGGAGGAGACATGTTTACCAGGACAGGAGATGTTCCGCAGCACTTCGGTATGGAGCTGACAGTTCATAGTTTAATAAAGCCAGCTTTGTGATCAGCTCCCCACCAGCCATTGATCCCCAGGAGGGTCTGTAATAAACACACTGGCACAGAGCATGTTGGGAAATATCTTCTTTGGCGACATTTTATACAAGGAAGGCAATTCAAGTGATTGTCATCGACAGAGGATTTTTAATAGGCTCCTAGGGTATAGAATGACTGCTCTAAGGGTCAGTATGGTGTCAGCTTCAGTCATGGGTGAATAGACCACTGAAAAGCAACGTCCTAATTATCCTTTATAATTTATAAAGTATAATTTATAAACTTTATAAGTTCGATGTTATCTTGGCCTACTGAGAAGCCGGTCTGCATCTTTAATTGCTAGAAGGATGAAAACATCAGTAGCCAGACATACTGGGTACAAGTGAAAAAAAATATCATAGCCAAGGGAGGAATTAGAGGTGAGCTGGGACTGCCAAGAATTTCAAGTTGGGGCTGTTTTGCACCAAGAAAATGCAATTGAAATTCATTTATCCTACTATGTTACAAATAGGCCCCAATGAGTAAACACCAGGAAAAACAGTGAAAAATCAGGAAGAAAAACTGTGATCAACTGGGTTCTAATGACAAAACTGCAGCTTGATCAAGACCCAATTCTCTGAAAACAGAAGGGTGGAAGTCGGGGAAGGACTTTCTTCTGTTCACCCTTCCTTCCTCCCTTCCTTCATTTTCCCTCTCTCCTTCTCTTTCCCCTCTTCTCCTTCCCCACTTTCTTTCTTTGAGACCCAATCCTACTATGTAACTTAAAGCTAGCACCGAACTCTCTACGTAGCCCAGGCTGTCCTTGAACTTGTTAGCTTCCTGCCTCAGCCGCTTGAGTGCTGGAATTATAGGCTCAGGCCACCATGCCTTGTTTGATCTTAGATGTTTGGATTCTACTCATGGATCTTTAGCACAGAATCTTGGAGAAGCAAACTAGGGAGGTTTATTTAACGGCCTACATTGAAATCATTCTATATTTGGTTTTGAGATACAGTCTTGCCATGTTGCCTGGGCTCAAGAGATCCATCTCCAGAGTACTTTGGAATACAGGTGTGGAGCAGTGAGCCCCCCAGTCTTGATACAGGTAAAGGGTCAGAACAATTCATACTGTAAAATCCCTGCTGGGCTCAACCTCTGGGACCTCCACAAAGCTGGACATCATGCTTCTCATCTGCAACTTCAACATCCCTATGGCAAAGTGGGACACAGGGACAGGGACCCATCCAGAGACTTACAGATCAGCTTGCAGTGGCAGCAGAGGCACGGGGCCTTGCGTGGTGGTGTGTGCATGAACTTCTAGCTGTGTGCTTTCGGGAGGCGGTGGCACAGGACAGAGTCAGTAAGCAGAGTTCTTATTTCACTCAGACTGTGCAGAATCTAGCTAAAGAGACCGAGGCCATGATGCAAGACACTTTGGGAACTGTTCCTGTGGAGAAGAAAAAGGGAAAAGGATCAGTTCCATAGACTCTTTGTTAGTGGCTCGCACATGAAACCACAGAAGAAAGTCAGAAACACCCGCACGCAGTGGGAAAAGCACCCAGACTGTGTGGTGATGAGGGACCATGAAAAGAAATGATCAAGAGGATTTGGTTTTGGAAACGTCCTCTTCCAAGGCTGAGCTGATGTGGGCTTGACTGCAAGGCCTCTTTCAGCTGATGGAAGAGCCACTGAGCCAGAACAAAACCAGAGAGGTGTTGTAATACTAGCGGTGGGGCTGCGTCCCCGGCACCACAACAACACACAAATTGTATTCACTTAAATACTGCTTGGCCCATTATATCTAGCCTCTTCTCTGCTAACTCTCGCACCTGGACTAGCCCGTTTCTAATAATCTATGTAGCCCACGAGGAGGCTTACCAGGGAAGATCTTAACCTACGTCCATCCTGGGTCGGAGCTTCATTGCGTGCGTCTGCCCGGGAGAGGGGAGGATGGCCTCTGCTCCAGAGAGCAGAGCTGTTGAGTCTGAGCTCACTTCCTCTTCCTCCCAGCATTCTGTTCCGTTTACTCCTCCCACCTATGTTTTAACCTATGAGGCCAAGCAGTTTCTTTATTACTTAACCAATGACCTTCCTCCATCAGAGAGGAATCTTGAAAACTCAGCACCCACATGGCCCTGAAGAAGCTGTCTGTGGGGTTAGAGAAGATGCTAAGAACATCACTAGAGTTTTCTTTTAAAAATGCGGAAAAATAAGTACTATTTAAATAACAATATTTTTAAAATTACTGATAGGCAGTCAGGGAAGAAAAAGGCATTGACTTTGTTTTTCTTGATGACTATAATCCTATGGAAAAAAAATCCCACAATTATCGCACCATCCACGGTCACAATGCAGAAGTTAGAATGACAAGGAATGTAGAAGTCCAAAGAGCCAGGAGTGGATGAGGAGAGAACTCAGGTTTGGGGGGAATCTCATTGTGGTGGTGGAAATTTTGGACCAGGGAACAACTTTCCTCAGGAAGGGGTGATGGATATGGAAGTGGGCATGGATTTGGTGATGGCTACCATGGGTATGGTGGAGAGCCTGGAGGTGGCCACTTTGGAGGTAGCCCTGATTATTGAGGAGAACATAGTGGTGGAAGCCTGGATATGGCAACCAGGAGTGGGCTAGTGGAGATGATCATATCAACTGCAGAGGAGGAGATGCCAGAAGTGGGAAGGAGAATGGCTTTGGAAAGCGTAGTCAGCACTCTTTTATCTACAGCACAAGGAAGAGCAGAAACTTGGTGGTGGCAGGAATGTGGAAGAGCAATATCACACAGGAAGCTCTGGTCCTTGGGGCGGAGAAGGAAGTGGGGGTGTTGGTGGGAAGAGCCAAAGCCAGTTTCCTACTTGCCGTGGGCTTCAGGATAGAAAAGGGAGAGGATGAGAGCCCAGAGGACCTGAACAGCTTCAGGTTATCAAAATAACAGTGTCACAAGGACTCTTATCTCAGTCATGCACAAATGTGGATTGTCACAGTCGAAGACAGCAGAACAGATCCAGAGAGCTATTCTGGAATAGACCGTATTATGATAACATTACCTTACTGTGTAGGAAGGATTGCACACACAGACACAGACATGCACATACGTAATCTTTCTTAGCTTTTTAATTGTTGTTTCTTTCTAGTGGTTTTTGTAAAAGTATAGACATATTCTTTTCTTGATAATGTCAGATTTATAAATTTCAGGTGACATGTGAAATCTTTTAAATATTTTTTTTCAAAGTTTTGAAACTAGCCAAGATCGTGGTATAATAAGATATAATTTTTTAAAAAATTTAAGTGTGTTTCAGGAGATGCCAGTTTTTAAATTGTTTCTCTCAGTGTTTGTGTTACTGGGGTTATATTTAGAAAGTAGTCTCCAGTGTCAATGCCTTCACATGTACTTCCCACTTTCTCTTCTATGAGGTTCAGTGTGGTTGGTTTTATGTTGAGGTCTTTGATACATCGGGACTTGAGTTTTGTGCATGACAATAGATATGGACCTATTTTCATTCTTCTACGTGTTGATATCCAGTTATGCCAGCACCATTTGTTGAACATGCTTTTTCCCCCATTTTATATGTTTTGCTTCTTTCTCAAAAATCAGATGTTCATAGGTGTGCAAATAGATATTCCAGTTTTTGATCCGGTTCCATTGGTCTTCCTGTCTGTTTTTATGCCAATACCAGGCTGTTTTCAGTGCTGTAGCTCAGCAAAAGACATGATCAACAAGACAAAATGGCAGCCCACAGAATGGGGAAAGATCTTCACCAACCCCACATCAGGCAGAGGACTGATCTCCAATATATACAAAGAACTCAAGAAATTGGTCATCAAAATAATCCAATAAAAAGAATGGAGTGCAGACATAAACAGAGAACTCTCAACAGAGGAATCAAAAATGCCTGAAAAACACTTAAGGAAATGTTCAACATCCTTAGTCATCAGAGAAATGCAAACCAAAACAACTCTGAGATTCCATCTTACCTCTGCAAGAATGGCCAAGATCAAAAACACTAATAACAACTTATGTTGGAGAGGATGTGGGGTAAAGGGAACATTCCTCCATTGCTGGTGGGAGTACAAACTGGTACTTTGGAAATCAGTATGGTGATTTCTCAGAAAATTAGGAAACAACCTACCTCAAGACCCAGCAATACCGCTTTTGGGTATATACCAAAGGATGTTCAAACATACCACAAGGACATGTGATGTACTCAACTATGTTCATAGCAACATCGTTTGTCATAGCCAGAACCTGGAAACAACATGAATGCCCCTCAACCAAAGAATGGATAAAGAAGATGTGGTACATTTACACAATGGAATACTATACAGCAGAAAAAAAACAATGACATTTTGAAATTTGCAGACAAATGTATGAATCTAGAAAACATATTAAGCGAGGTAACCCAGATCCAGAAAGACAAATATCAAGTGTACTCACTCATAAGTGGCTTTTAGACATAAATCAAAGAAAAACCAGCCTACAGTTCACAATCCCAGAGAACCTAGATAACAAAGAGAACCCTAAGAGAGACATTCATGGATCTAATCTACATGGGAAGTAGAAAAGACAAGATCTACTGAGTAAATTGGGAGCATGGGTCTCATGGGAGAGGGTAGAAGGGGAGGGGGGAGGGAGGAGGAAGGGATGGGAGTGAAAAAAATACATAGCTCAATAAAAACAATTCGAAAAAATGTTAAGAAAAAAAGAACAAGTAGGACATTTCCTTATAATATCCTTGACTTGTTGCCTTCTAAAGGAAGTCTTATTTTTTTCAAATTTTTACTATTGCCATGATGTTTTTATGAAATTATGAGGTCTTCAGCATATTTCTAATCAATAACTGATCGATTTCTGCATTACCTTGTGCTAGAGGACCTGGCAGACCCATATGGGATTGGATATGTGTTATGTATAAGAGATGATTCCTATTCTTGACTCTATCTTGTAACTGAATAAACGATAAAGTCAAAAAAATATGTGTAGAGTTAAACTGTTAAGCATTTATAATTTAATAAAGGTAATTCTAAAGAAAAAAAGAAGTATTTATACTTGAAAGCACAGTTGAATTATAGTTAATAGCATCTGGGCACACCTGGCTGCTGCAGACCATAAACCTGGCTATGTAGTTGCCAATTTACTCATACCACCAGCAGTAATTAATTGTTAATGCTATTTCTCACAGTAACACATGCAGGAATTACCTGAGAACACTGTAGAACTGATTTTATAAGGTGGGTCTGGAGAAGGGCAGTTGAGAGCCTGCCTTTAATCGGGCTCATGGGTAATGCTGATATCGACAGGCCAAGGGTCGTATTTTGCAAGGCTTACAGCACTTAGCTACTTGTCAGCGGCTTTACTGAAAAGGAAGTGGAAATCTGGTGTGGGGGCTTCCATTTGTTAACCTCAGCTAATAGGGAGGCTGAGGTGAGAAGATCAGCTGAGCACAGAGTTTGAGAATATCCTGGGAAACAAACAGTCAAAATCTTGATGAGAGAGAGAGAGAGAGAGAGAGAGAGAGAGAGAGAGAGAGAGAGAGAGAGAGAGAGAGAGAATCTCAAACAACAGTTTTGCTTTCTATCTGAAATGTCCCCCACAGGCTTATGTTTTGAGTGTCTGCTTCCCATATGGAGACACTGTTTTGGGTTTTGGGAGGTTCCGAAAACGTTCGAAGGTTGGACACAGCTGGGGGAGGCCATTTGTTTCTGACCTCTTCCCTGCTCTCTCTGCTTCTTGTCCATCACAATAAGAACAGCCATCTTCCTCCGCATGCTCCCATTGCCTTCATGTTCTGCCCGAGTGCATGGGGCCCAGTGACCACAGAATGAACACAGAGACCATTTGCTGGAAAGCAGAAAAACAAAAGCCCTCTCTCCCCCTTGTTGTTTCTGTAAGGTATCCCGTGGCTGTTTGCTTTGGACTCTGAAGTATTCTCCATGGCCCAACAGTGCCAGTAGAAGCCACTGCACAATTCTCTTGGTGGGTGTTTGGAGTAGCAATTAGCGACCAGTCACTCAGCGTGACACAGATCTGGCACAATGGGAGAGCCATGGCCAGGCTAGGGCTGGAGCACAGCCAAGCAGTGACTTGAAACCAGGGTGACAGACACAAACCTAAGGACATAGGCAACAACCCGAGATTCTGGCGAAGAACTTGCCGAGGCTGGAGACTTTAGAAAGGTCAAGTCAGTTTTATTTGCGTATCAACAAGAGTTGGGGAACTAAACTGACATGCGCACTAGACAAGTATCAAGCCATCTTTTCTTCCCTGACTAAAAACAACTGGCTCGAAGATGGGTCACAAGAGACAAGAAACACTATTTCTCATAATTAACATACACAATCTTTGCCTGAATGATTGCTGTCCGTGGCGACTCACTCCCTCAGAGAACAGGGGTGAGGAAAAGAATCTTTCAGATAATAGATTTGAATCACTCCCTTGTCAAGGGGAGAAAGGGGGTATATGCTCTATTATTTCAAACACATGATTTCTAAGCAAATAATAAACAATTTTAAGGTTCATCAGAGAAGTGAAGCCCAATGACATAAAGCCTTTAACGGAAACCATAGCTGTCTCTGTAACTCTGCACTGCCTTCCAAGACTGTCTACAGCACCGGCTTGGCCTGTACTCGGTGTGCTGAGAGGGCTCTTGAGTTAAGTCGAGCTTGACAATCACATGCTTTGCTCTGACATTTCAAAGGCAGCAGCACTGTTTGGTGCAAACTATCCTTGCAAATGTGGAAGCGATACAGCAAATGTATCACAGGCTCTTTTAAAAGTATGGCTTGGTATTCAAATCACAGATCATGATTCCCTAGTAATCACAAGAGCACATAGTAAAGGGAAGTTGCCAGAGATGCCAAATAACAAAGAAAATCTACATAGAACATTGAATTCTTGTTTTGTGCTGCCATGGAAGACTTGGCCTTGCTGAAATGTAGAAGCTCATGGTTCAGAGAGCTCACTTTCCTAGCAGAGCAGCTGGCTCAAAGTTAGGCATTATTCTCTAGTTAAAATGGTGTAAAGCTGTCTACTGACAACTTTTGAGGAGTGTGTTAGTAAACTTTTCACCAGTCTCCTTTCCTGACTCTCCTGACTCCGTCTCCATGAGCCTGCGCTAATTGCTTCCTGGTTCCCACAATGCCATAAGTCTAGCTGTCTCTCCTGGTGTTTCCCATATTGCAACAATGTGTTGTCTTTTCCCTGATCTGTGAGTTCCTAGAGGACAAGGTCCTGTGGTGTTCATTTCCTGTACCTCAATACTCAGCATGGTACCTGGTACATGGTTGATGGTCAACAGCCTAGGGACGACCCATTGCTTGCCCTAGGGACTCCCTCACTCTGGAGTTAAACATGGTCAGAATCAGAGTAAGGAAGACATCAAGGCTCATCCTCTCACTGGAGCATTCCAGATCGACCTTCAGGAAGGAGGAGATGAACGGAGTCCACTCTGCTCATTGTTCTAGGCCAGTGACGGTCCCACCATTCTGCTTATCTCCATGCTCCTCTTTATCATCCACTGAGCTGTAGTTTGAACTCTGTTTCCATGAAAATACCTATGTTCTGCTTCATCAAAATCAAGAGCTGTATTGTTGAAGCTCGAGAAAGACTAAAAAATAAAATTCAATACCTCCTTTGTTAAGTTTTAATATTTTTTAAAAGATTTATTTTTACTTTATGTGTTTATTTATTTATTTGTTTGTTTGTTTGTTTTTTCGAGACAGAGTTTTTCTGTGGTTTTGGAGCCTGTCCTGGAACTAGCTCTTGTAGACCAGGTTGGTCTTGAACTCACAGAGATCCGCCTGCCTCTGCCTCCCGAGTGCTGGGATTAAAGGCGTGAGCCATCACCTCCTGCCAAGTTTTAATATTTTTAATAAAAAAAAATCATGCTCAGTTTAAAAAAAGAAGACCCCCCCCCACAAGACTTTAAGAAATCTTGACACAATGGTGGCTTAAGATTTGAAAATTGAGATGAATTATATGTTGTCTTCAAACAGCTTGAATTGTAAATATTTCTGAAAGTAATTAATTATTTTCTAAGGTTTGATAGTTGCCTCTGGATTCTTCTGTGAGAAACAGCAACTCCTTATTGCCTAGAAAACAGCTGGGAAGGTTGTGACAGTTAAAAAATGTCCTGGTTGCTAAAATAGGTACAGGATCCTTTTTCTGAAATTTATGCTAATTCTACATGGGTAAACCCGTTGTGTTCTTAGTCAATGTATTTTAGGATTAAATTAAATATTAAATATTATTTAAACATAACAATCTAGCTGGTTCCTATATGTCAAGAAGAGAATTGCAGTCAATTACCATGAACATACTAGACATTATAACCTTCCCTTCAATTTGTCTAAGTTGAATACTTGAAATAAATGAAAAAAGTCTCATAGTACTCTACTGAGTATGCAGGACAGGATGCTCTGGGATGATCTCGTTGAGCATGGGAATAAGAGATTTCTGCAGGCCATTCGTGGGTGTCTATGAGTCCTCGGTAAGAATTTGATGTTTGAGTCTCACTTTTAGGATTTTATAAAGTTATGCAGGGCAGTTGTTTGAATGAGAATGCCTTCCCAACCCCCAAATAGGCTTGCATATTTGAATGCTTGTTTTCCAGTTAGTGGAACTATTTGGAAGGATTAAGAGGTGTGGCTTTGTTGGAGAAGCTGTGTCATTGGGGGTGGCCTTTGAGATTTTGAAAACCCTCACCAGGCCCAGCTTCCCTCTCTCTCTACCTGCAACTTGTGGATCAGATTGAGTGGACGTTCTTTGAGTGAAGGGCTGGCAGAATGAAAAAGCATTTCATGCAAGTAAGAAATCATATTTAAAATAATATGGAAGAAGCTGACCAGCCCACCCAAACACAAACCATATTTACATTGTGCAGTGGAAGCCCCGTGAAGATATATTTTGGAAATCTGAATTACATGGGTCATGATCAATTCAGTAATGACACCTGGGTGTCACCAGAATTGTAGGGCCATTTCCAAGGCTCGAAATGGAATGCTGAGTGTGCAGTGAGGTCAGCATCTATGTGTGGTGTGGGAAGACAGCACTCTGAACTATAATTGGACATTCTGAATGCTAGCAAGCCAGGCCCACAGCAGAAGGGGGTCAGGCCCAGAGCTGTCAATCTCAGTAGCAAAAGTTATGTTAGCTGGAGGCACATGTCTCCCTACGGAGCAAATAAACCTCCAGCAAGATGATTTTGCATATTAAATGCATTTATTTTTTTCAAAAATAAAACCAGACCCTGTAAGATGCCTCTGTTGGTAAAGGTGCTTGCCACAAATACCAGTTACCTGATTGTGAACCCCAGCTCTTAGATAATGGAAGGATAGAACTGAGTTCTACAGGTTGTCTTCTGACCCCCATGGGTGCACCATGGCAAACTTGTATGTACATGAATACACATTCACATACTCGTGTGCACGCATGTGCATCCGCGCGCACACACACACAGACAACAGAACAAATAAATAAATAAATATCAGCTGTGATATGGGTTGCCCCTCTGTATGTTGTGAATATGTTTTATTACCATTGGTTAATAAAGAAGCTGCTTTGGCCCATGACAGGGCAGAATATAGCAAGGAAGGAAATCCAGGCAGAGAAAGAGGAGGAAAGCAGGTAAAGTCAGAGATGCCATATAGCTGCTGAAGGAGAAAGATGCTAGAACCTTACCAGTAAGCCACAGACTTGTGGTGATACACAGATTAATAGAAATAGGTTAATTTGAGATATAAGAACTACCTAGGAATACGCCTAAGCCATTGGCCAAACAGTATTGTAATTAACATAGTTTCTGTGTTATTATTCGGGTCTAGGTAGTCACAAAACAAAGCTTAGTCTCCGATTACACAGCTGATTATGCTTTGTGATGGCAGCTGTACTGAATAAAAATTTTAAAATAATAGCTTCAACCTCTCTGTCTAGGCAGATCCTGCACATCCTCCACCTGACCCCCCCCCTACAAAAATCTTCCCTAAATCCCCAGATTAAGCCCAGGTCCCATATCTAGAGGTTCAGTCTAGCTTGGCCATCCCTGTCTGTGCTGCCACAACTTTATAGGTTTCTTCCAGGACCCTCCCTACCTGTGCACAGCCTACAGGTCCTTCCCACACTACATCCAACTTCCCTGCCCAGCAAGATACTGTACATCCTTTATCAGAGTCTGGCCAGGTGAGTCTACCTGGCTCTGCCTACCCCTCAGCCCCCAGATCTACCGCTAAACTCCAGGTAAAGGTCAGGAAGCATATAATGTACACCAGCTCAGCCCCCTGACTTCATTCCACTGAAGCCATATATAATCTTTAGGTTGGACCTAGTCCACATATCCTGTCTACATCAGACACAGAACTAAAAATGAAGTCCACACACCCATAGCTTATAGAAAAAAAATATAAACAGCATGAAAGATCAAAGAAGTATTTCCCCCTCTCTCCCTACTCCGCTGTAGGAATTCCTACAGCAGTAGCCTTTAAGTTACCTGTCCACTTGGGTGTGGCCTCTTATACTATATATGCTGATGTAAAGCAAGCATTCACTCTCTTCTGGCTGCATGATTTGGTTCCTGTTCCCGGTTCATGCAAAGGATTGTGATCTGTGAGTCTACCCCTAAATAAATAACCCTTTACTATACTCAATTCTGAGCTAGTGTGGGATTTCTTTTTAGCATCCTTCTTCACCTCCAATCAGCTCTATGCAAATGTTCTCCTGTTGGGGGAGACCACTTGTTTGTTCCCAGCTGCCCAGACCATGAAATAATCACACAGAAACGATATTATTTACAATATTGTTTGCCCACCAGTTTAAGCATATTTCTGGCTTACTCTTATATCTTAAATTAACCCATTTCTATTAATCTGTGTATTGCCATGTGGCTGTGGCTTACCAGTAAGGTTCCAGCACATCCGTCCCTTGCCGTGGCTATGTGGCTTCCCATGACTCTGCCTTCTTCCTCCCAGCATTCAGTTTAGTTTTTCCCACATAGCTCTACTCTGCCCTATCATAGGCCAGAAAAGCTTCTTCATTCATTAACCAATAAAAAGCAACATATATACAGAAGGACTTCCTGCATCATTCTCCCATGAGAATGTCCAAGATGATCCCAAGGACACAATATTTAAAAAAATCATAAAATTCATTAAAGGATTCAAAGAGCTGAAGAAAAACACAAAGAAGGAAACACATGAACTTAAAGAGAATAAACACCTGAGGGATTGCCCAAGAAAAGAGCCAATGGAAATGATGAAGACGATGTAACATTTGAAAACAGAATTCAGGAAGGGTGGTGGTGGTGGTGCATGCCTTTAATCCCAGCACTTGAGAGGCAGAGGCAGGCAGATCTTTATGAGTTTGAGACCAGCCTGGTCTACAAGAGCTAGTTCCAGGACAGGACAGGCTCCAAAGCTACAGAGAAACCTTGTCTCAAAAAACAGAAGAAGAAGAAGAAGAAGAAGAAGAAGAAGAAGAAGAAGAAGAAGAAGAAGAAGAAGA